>NC_133408.1:196307142-196615000 GCF_049350105.2 Macaca mulatta
CTATCTATAGATATTGTGAAGTGTCTTTGCAAGATGATGATGAATTAAAACAATAAAACCACCTTAAATCACTTTAACACTCCACAACGCTTTCATATACTTTGAGTTAGTAAACAAGGATCAGGATCCTCGGATTATGAGTCTCTCATCTCCTATTCTTAACCCCCATCATCAGG
Source organism: Macaca mulatta (assembly GCF_049350105.2). NCBI lineage: Eukaryota > Metazoa > Chordata > Mammalia > Primates > Cercopithecidae > Macaca > Macaca mulatta. The sequence goes on from NC_133408.1 coordinate 196,307,319, forward strand.
GATATGGGATATGATGAGGTTTCTCTTCAAATAACTTGATCAATCTTTTATTCTTTAATTCATAGTACTCCCCCCCCTTTTCCCTTTTCCACCTTTTTTTCCTTCTTGCCTTTGTTAGATGTCCAGGCATGCCACAGTACCAGGCGTTATCAGTACCAGCTGACATTCCTTTCCTTATTTGGAAAGAGGACTAACTTTCTAGCTCATTAGACACCCCTTCCCCTTTCCTCTCCACTTTCTTTTATGTGCCCACCTTATCTAAAAAAAAATCAAATGTTTAGCCAACCAGGATTAGACTGTACAATCCGACCCCAGCCAATGGGGAAAGGGTACAGGGCAGGACTTGCGTCAGGAATAAAAGATCTCGTGCCCCTTTGTTCAGGTGTGCTCTCATGGCGACTGGCCAAGGAGGCACCCCTCTGCACAGAAATAAAACTGCTCTGCTAAGAATCCTTTGAGTGTTCAATTTCCTTAGGATTTTGAGTGTTGTTCCTAACAGTGATATGGTTTGGATATCTGTCCCCTCTAAATCTCATGCTGAAATGTGATCCCCAGTGTTGGAGCTGGGGCCTCATGGGAGGTATTGGATCATAGGAGCAGACCCTACAGTAATGAGTGAGTTCTCATTCTGTTAGTTCACAAGAGAGTTGGTTGTTTAAAGGAACCTGGCATCTCCTCTTCAATCTTGATCTCCCTTCACCTCCCACCCTGAGTAAACGCTTCCTGAGGCCTCACCAGAAGCCATGCAGATGGTACTGTCATGCTTGTACCTCCTGCAGAACTGTGAGCCAAATAAATCTTTCTTTATAAACTACCCAGTTTCAAGTGTTCCTTTATAGCAACACAAAACAGACTAACACAATCAGGCTCTTCCTAAGCTTTCTACCATGGCCCTGCTGCTCCTCATTGCCAGAAAATGACTGAATCTCCTGTTTCAGAGTGAAAAAAGGGGTACGATCCCTTCATACTTACCACCTGATAAAGCTACCAACGGACACAATTATTCTCCTATCTGTCAACCTCCTGCTCACCTGTGCCGATCTCTACCTCTGCCGTCTCCAGGGGCCTTGCTTCACCGGTTAGTCATCCTCCCTCTAGCTGCTGACCAGCCAAAAATAAATATCCTCAGGTGCTTCTGCTCTTTCAAAATGCTTCTGAAGCAGAACTCATTCTTGATCCTCAACTTCTTTATTAGCCCACTGCAGTAGGACTTCTGCTCCTCACCCAGTTCTAAAAAGGCGCTCCTTGTGGTCAAATCCATCAGATACCTTTTAATTGCAATCTGAATACGACCTTCTATGACATTTCAAATTGATAAGCACTACTTCCTTCTTGAAACTCTTCCCCCAACTTCTACAATATTCCCTCTTCCTCATTTTTCAATCTCAGACTCAATGTGACACTCAATTTTTTTACACAAAAAATAAATGCTTTTTTATTTATTTGTAGTTACCAATAAAATGAAAGACCTCACATTTTTAAAACTCCACTGCAAAATACAGGTTATCATAAAAATGTATTTCATGGGTTAATATTTCAAAATATATTTTTAATTTAAAAAAACTAATCATAACCAAAACCTGCCACTTTACATCTTAAAGTTTAACAGGTTGATAATATCTAATCAGGAAGTACATGTGGAAACAAGACTTCATTATGGTTGAATTTAAATCATTCAAAATTATTCAATAAGATGTATACAGTGTTGATGACAAAGAAAGTTTCGTATTTCACATTTTGCTCACACCCTCCCAAGTATCATCAAGAGGTCTGATTCTCTGGGCAACAGAAAAGTAACAAATTGAGTGACATTTTACATTCATCTGTGAAATGTTGGCATACCAGCATTCAATCTTAAGTCTTCATCTCAGCTAATCAATAAACATTTGCTGCATGAACTAGGCTTTCTAATACGTCACTCTAAACCAGTGGTTCTTAAGCAGTAGCACTATCAGGATCACCCATGGAGCTTTTGTTAAAGCCCATCTCGGAGATTCTACCTCAGGGGGTCTTTCAGGTGAGGCTCCCTCACTAGACAAGTATTTGCAGAGTGCCTGCTCCCCTGTACCAGCACTGTGCTAGGCACCTGAGAACAGTGAAGGAACACAAGCGAACATTCTTGCCCAAGGAGGGCTTATCCTGGACTGGAAAGAGTCAGGCAATAAACAATAAAACATTAAATATGTAATTGCATAATATACTAAAGATAAGTGCTACAGGAAAACAGTAAGGAGGACTGGAAATGGGGAGGAGGACATCAATATTAAGTGTGGCACTTAGGGAAGGCCTCACTGAAAAGTTGAGACTTAGGGAAAAACATAAAGCAAAACAAAACTGAAGAAAGTAAGAGTGAATTCAGTGGGATATCTGACAGAAAAGAATTCTAAGCAGGCCGGGCGCGGTGGCTCACGCCTGTAATCCCAGCACTTTGGGAGGCTGAAGTGGGTGGATCACTTGAGGTCAGGAGTTCGAGACCAGCCTGACCAACATAATGAAACTCCATCTCTACTAAAAATACAAAAATTAGCTGGGCGTGGTGGCAGGCACCTGTAATCCCAGCTACTCGGGAGGCTGCTGAGGCACGAGAATCGCTTGAATCCAGGAGACAGAGGTTGCAGTGAGCTGAGACTGTGCCACTGCACACTCCAGCTTAGGCAACAAGAGTGAAACTCCCTCTCAAAAAAAAAAAAAAAAAAAAGAATTCTAAGCAGACAAAACAGGTCAAAAGCCTTTAGGTGGAGGAAACATTAATTTCACACCTATTGTGCATCAACCACCCTACCCTAGTTAGGTTTTTTTGTTTTGTCTTGTTTTTTGGCAAATGTTATTTAATCCACACAACAGCACTCCAAAGTAGGTGGGAACTCTGTTTTACATACACAGAAAGTGAATATTTCTTTTTTTGTTTGTTTTTTTTTTTTTTTTTGAGACAGAGTCTCGCTCTGTCGCCCGGGCTGGAGTGCAGTGGCCGGATCTCAGCTCACTGCAAGCTCCGCCTCCCGGGTTCACGCCATTCTCCTGCCTCAGCCTCCCGAGTAGCTGGGACTACAGGCGCCGCCACCTTTCCCAGCTAGGTTTTTGTATTTTTTAGTAGAGACGGAGTTTCACCATGTTAGCCAGGATGATCTTGATCTCCTGACCTCGTGATCCGCCCGTCTCGGCCTCCCAAAGTGCTGGGATTACAGGCTTGAGCCACCGCGCCCGGCCGAAAGTGAATATTTCTCAATCTCTTCTGGACTCAAGTTAATCATGGGTCCAGAATTTGAACCCACGTCACCCTAACTCATCAGTTCTCACTCATTCTACCACAGCAAAAGACAAAGAGATCAACAGGGGTAGGGAAGAAAGACAGGGGAGACTAGGTCAGACTCCTCCTCTCAGGTGACCCTCTTCCCCATGCCCTCCCCTAACTGTATCACCACTTTATACGAACCCACTGACCTTCAGGAGGAGGATTTCTGTATGCATCCCCAGGATATGGAAACCACCTGTGACTCGGAGAACCCAAACCCCTTGCACATGTTGTGCCAGCTGCCCCAACAGCAGATAAAGATGCTCCTGGGCATCTACCGTAAGGAAACAGCACATCACCCTATTGTCATTCAACGTACTTTTAGGGGTAAAAGACAAAGTGCTGTGTTCTTTTCCATTGATAAATTATGGATCTACAAGTACGCTGAAGTGGATGTACCACCACAGGTGGCACCAGACCGAATGGAGAGGAGAAAGGTACGTATCTCACTTGCCCTTCACACCTAGAGGGTTTCACATGGAGAGAATATCTACCTTTTATTCAGTCTCTTATTCGTTGTAGCTTTTGTGAGGTGAGTGAAGTGAATTTTTAAAGGAGCACTAATTTATACAGAGGAAAAAAATTATTCACTTAATTTTCACAAATGTCACAGGGCCAGGAATAAAACTAAAACCCCTAATTCTGTAAATTTACAACATCAACTTTTGGGCCTAGGTTTTAAAGCGACAAAGAAAGAATTTTCAGCATAAAGTTACAGCTATTTTTGTTTCTTATCTAGCTTCCCTATGTCATTTAAAATAAATTACCAAATCTAGTAAATCACAATCCATTTATATTCATTTTTCAGTTATGAAACAAATCAGGCCGGGTCAAGTCATTTACTAGCTGGGAGTTATTAATTTCTTTACTGAGGTGAAATTCACATTACAAAAACTTACCATTTTAAGGTGAACAATTCAGGTGTGTGCAGTTCATTCACAATGTTGCACGATCACCTCTTTCTTTCATGTTCATCACCCCAAAATAAAATGCCAAACCTATGAAGTAGCTGCTCCCCATTCTCCTCTCCCTCAGCCCCTTGCAATCATCAATCTGCTTTTATCTACTCTGGACATTTCTTATAGATGGAATTGTACACTATGTGGCCTTTTGTGTCTGGCTTTGTTCACTTACTATGGTCCATCCACATTGCAGCACATATCAGTACTTCATTTCTTTTATGGCTGAATACTATTCCATTGTATGGAGAAGCATTTATCTCTATGTATGTACAAGTATGTGAAAGCACATAGAATCTTTCTCTTCCTCTTCCCCTTTTCTTAATTCCTCATCCTCCTAAGCAAAGGATGCATAATCTGATACTAATTATGAAGAAAGATCAGACAAAACCAAATAACTACCTAATAATCTTCAAAAATATCAAGGTCAGGAAAGTCAAGGAAATACTGAAGAAGTGTTTCAATCTGAAGGAGACTAAAGGACACGACACCCAAATGCAGTGTGTGATTCTGAACTGGATCCTTTCACCACAGAAAGGATATTATTGGGATAACTAGTAAGTCTGAATGGAGTATGAATGGTACTGCTGTCTATGCTAACTTCACCATTTTGATACCTAGGTAGAATGCACTGTTTAGAGGAATTATACATAGAAGTATCCTGAGGAAATGAAGCATCAGATGAGCAACTTCTAAACAGTTGGAGTAAAAAAACTTTTTCTTCTACTTCCACCTTTTCTATAAACTTGAAATTTCAAAAGAATGTTAATGTATCAATAAAAAAATCCTGGAATACAGAACTTTCCTACACAGGCACATCTGTGCAATTTCACACTTAAGCAAAAACTAACAGAAAGGAATTCGCTGCTTTCCATTGAGTTTGATACTTCAATAAAAGTAACAATAAAATTTATTGATACTTCAATAAAAGTACAAGGCCTCCCTATCATATCTCACTGGTGTACATAAGGAACCTACAAGACAGTCTGGGTCCACCTTCCTGCTCACGGCAGACAGGCTCAGTTAACCCGAGACGTCTGCTGCCTGGTTCAAGAACATCACAGTCTTCTCAGCAGAATGTGCAGACAGCCAAGAGTCTTCTTTCTTATGACCAGGCAATTAAATTAAGGCCATTTCCTCATTTAATCCCCTGAAGATAAAATCTGTCAGCTCCTTAAATATGCAAATTTCAATAGGAGACAATCAGTGCTAAATTATCCACGCATATTTGCTTACGCGTGCTTTCTAAAATTTATATGATAAAGCTATTGTAATGTGCTGGGTGAATATTTTCCATACTTCTGTCCAAAAATTAGAATTGGATTTTGAGAATTGATGACTTCAGAATCAGAAACAGAACAATTGAGCTTTAAAATACATACGAAATCCTGTTGACGATGGCATCTTCATCTTCCTGTTCATCTGCAAAAACATTTAATGTATTAATATTCCTTTATCTTCTAACAAAATGTTTCATTATTAAAACTATAAACACAATATAAACAAAAGGCAATTATTGATTCAGCATAGATCTAAATTTAAATCTTATTAAATCCAGCAGTATGGTATATAGAAAATGGGATGTTTTGATTAACAAAATCCTGTTAATAAAACCACCATATGTAAATTAAAATTTGCTCAAGAAAATAAAACTTAGTAGAACCTTAGGACCACTACAAAGTAAATTGTTATACAATGTTAAGTGAAACTGCTAATAAATAAAATTTTCTGGTTAACAGCCAACAAAAATTACTATAAAATTAAAATTCAGAAACATAGAACTCATCTAATTTTCCATAATTTGCATTTGTCATTAATAATAGTAACAAGGAATCTCCTGGACCATCCTAAATAACTTGGATACTACTGCCTCAGTAACTCATAATTATTGTTACAAACAGAAATTGGCTGAGCACAATGGCTCACGCCTGTAATCCCAACACTTTGGGAAGCTGAGGTGGGCAGATCTCTTGAGCCCAGGAATTCAAGACTACCTTAAGCAACATAGGGAGACTCCATCTTTACAAAAAAAATTTAAAAATTAACTAGGCATGGTGGCATATGCCTGTAGTCCAGGATACTCAGGAGGCTGAGGTTGGAGAATCACTTGAGCCCAGGAGGTCGAGGCTACAGTCAGCCATGATTGCCCCATTGCTTTCTGGCCTAGGGGACAGAAGGAGATCCTATCTCAAAAAAAAAATTGTGTGTATATGTGTATATATACATATATTTTAAAATAAAAATTATATATAATGTATAATAAAAATATATGTAATTATATATAAATATATTAAATATACTGAAATACATTTGAAATTATATATATATAAAGTCTGCTTGATCTTTTTTAAGTAGCCGATGGCCTTCACTCTGCTACTCTCCTCCTTGCTCATGCCTGTCAGCAATCTCTTTTGTCCTCCCACATAAACTTATAAGCTAAAGAGATTGCCCAATTGTAAGAATACCACAGGCTGAGCACAGTGGCTCATGCCTGTAATCCCAGCACTTTGGGAGGCAGAGGCAGGCGGATCACGAGGTAAAGAGATGGAGACCATCCTGGGCAACATGGTGAAACCCCACCTCTACGAAAAATACAAAACTTAGCCAGTGTGGTGGTGGGCACCTGTAATCCCAGCTACTCGGGAGGCTGAGGCAGGAGAATCACCTAAACCCAGGAAGCGGAGGTTGCAGTGAGCCGAGATCACGCCACTGTACTCCAGCCTGGCGACAGAGCCAGACTCCATCTCAAAACAAACAAACAAAAAAAAATACCACAAACCCTCCTGGTCTCTCCTTCTTATATGCCTAAGGTCCTCCAAGACTCTCTGCTCAGGTCTCTGGAATTCTGAGTACCCACCTGCTTCAGTATCAAGGGTATATTTGGGACATTCTGTTAGTCCACCTCCATTCTTAATTCTAAGATTCCCAAAAGAACTTTTATAACCAAAGGGACCACAAAAGAATATAGTCACAATTAATTTTTATATACTGTTGTGCTCACATCCAATTAATCATCAAATCTTGGCCAGGTGCAGTGGCTCATGCCTATAATCCCAGCACCTTGGGAGGCCAAGGCAGGCAGATCACCTGAGGTCAGAAGTTCGAGACCAGCCTGGACAACATATTGAAACCCTGTCTCTACTAAAAATACAAAAATTAGCTGGGCGTGGTAGTGCACGCCTGTAATCCCAGCTACTAGGGAGGCTGAGGCAGGAGAATCACTTGCACCTGGAAGGTGGAGGTTACAGTGAGCCGAGATCACGCCACTGCACTCCAGCCTGGGCAACAGAGTGAGACTCCATCGCAAAAAAAAAAAAAAATCAAGTCTTAAAGAATGTGTTAATATCTCCACATTCATTTCACTTCTATTTCCAGCACACTACCAACTAAGGCCAGGGTCCTCATCACTCTCCCACCACTCCTGCATTACTCTAAAAATGATCTAATAAATCTCCAATTTTCCCACTCACCAACCTCTAATTTCACTTAGAAAGATGCAATTATATACAGTCATTCTTTCTCTCTCCCTCCTTCTGTGTCTACAGTCCATGAAACCATGCCAATGAATTTTTTTTATAACTACGATACTATTTTGAATCTGTATCTTCAAAAATTTTAGAGATTATAGAATCCATGGAGTACTTCAAGTGCAGTCACAGAGCCAAGTAACAGTACTAAAGTAATGCACTAGAGCAGGCACTAGAACCTATTTCTCTCAAAAGTCCCACAAGTTTAAACTGATAGCATAATATTAAGAAATCATTAAGTATTCATACAGCACCTACTATTAGCCCAACATCACAAGCAGATATCCTGTGATTTTCAGAAAACAGCTGAGATTGAACAAAAAATAGTAAGGAAATTGCTTAGGTACTTATAAAACCCTGACCTAAAAAGTCTGAATTAATGAGCACAAAGTTCATTAAAAAGAGTAAAGATATGGTAGTCCCTCTGGCTGGATAAGGATATATGTGAAAGAATAAAAGGATAATACAAGATGCCGGTAATTGGATACTAAATGGTATTATGGAGACTCTAAATATCTACCACATGCTCTAGTAGCCAGCAAAGGTATGGGGTGTGGATGAGTTAAACATTCAAAGTCAGAGCCGCTCACAAGGAACCAAATATCCTTATAAACTCTGGAATTTCCCAGACACTAAATAGCCTAGCACTATTCTTAGTTGGACATAAGAATTGTGATAAACAAGGACTCTGGTCTAAGAGGATGACTCTAAGAGTAGTCAAATTCCCTGGAGGTTATTTTTAGGTCTCTTAGTACCAGACAACTGCTTACTTCAATCACCGGCATATTCAATGCACTATGACACTGAAGTGTACTAATATATCCCATATACCATGCCTAGACCATTTGGCATTCTAACAAAGGTTTTAATTGAAATGTTTCCACTTACCTGATTTTCTCTTGTATCTTGTGATGATGAAGTAGGAAACGACGTAGAGAATGGCAAAAAGAAGGAAACATATCTGAAACAAAACAAAGTTAACGGATCATTTACTTTTTTGCATATCTTTTTTAAATACTAGAAGATATATCTGTGATATTTACAGGAAAAAAGGATTTAAACTACTAAAAAGTTAAAATGTTGGACATTTTACTCATTAAAGTTTTAATAAAACATAGGCTGGGCGTGGTGGCTCACACCTGTAACCCCAGCACTTTGGGAGGCCAAGGCAGGTGGATCATCTGAGGTCAGGAGTTTCAGACCAGCCTGGCCAACATGGTGAAACCCTGTCTCTACTAAAAAATACAAAAAAAAAAAAAAATTAGCAGGGCATGGTGGTGGGCACCTGCAATCCCAGCTACTTGAGATGCTGAGGCAGGAGAATCGCTTGAACCCGGGAGGCGAAGGTTGCAATGAACCCAGATCACGCCATTGCACTCCAGCCTGGACAACAAGAGTGAGACTCCATCTCCAAAAAAAAAAAAAAAGTTTTAATAAAATATTAATTTATATGAACTAGTCAATTAGTCCTGTTTAATACCATTAAAAACAAACAAACAAAAAAAGCCCAATGGAGACTTTTCTTTCCGTAACTTGATCTTGATCAAATATTTTTCAAAATCATGTGGAAGTGTGAAGAACCAGACCATCGCCACTGATAATTCTGAAAAATAAAGTCAATTAGAAACTACTAACACTACGAAATATTAAAACATTATCAAAAGCTTCAATTCATTTAAAGAAGGTGCTGGCACCAAACACTGACAGATACATTAAACAAATTCCACTATATAAATGTTTAACATACAAATGGAATCACAAATCAATGGGGGTGGGAAATAATTATTCAATAAGTATACCCCATATCAAAACAAAAGGCAGTTGAAGAAGAGATTTCTTTAAGATAGTATTAAATTCTGTATTTTTAATTTTGCTTTTTTTTTTTTCCCTCTGAGACAGGGTCTCACTCTGCTCAGGCAGGAGTACAGTGGCACAATATTGGCTCACTGCAACCTCCCCCTCCCAGATTCAAGCGATTCTCCCATCTCAGCCTGCCAAGTAGCTGGGAATACAGGTGTGTGACACCATGCCTGGCTAATTTTTGTATTTGTTGGCAAAGACGGGGTTTTGCCATGTTGGCCAGGCTGGTCTCAAACTCCTGACCTCAAGTGATCTGCCCGCCTCAGCCTCCTAAAGTGCTGGGACTATAGGCGTGGGCCACTGCAACCAGCCTAATTTTGCTTTTTTAATTGACAAATAAAAGTTATACATATTTACTGTGTACAAAATGTTTTAAAATAAGATACATTGTGGAATAGCTCAATCAAGCTAATCAGCATACTCATTACCTCAAATATTTATAATTTTTTGTGATGAGAACACTTAAAATCTACTTAGTGATTTTCAAAATACAATACATTGTTATTTATTATAGTTTTCATGTTATACAATAGATTTAAACTTATTCCTCCTACCTAACTGAAATTTTGTACCCTTTGACCAATATCTCCCCAAGCCCCCAACCCCTAGTCCCTGACAACCATCATTCTACTCACTGTTTCCAAAAGTTCAACATTTTTAAATTTCACATATAAGTGAGATCATGCAGTATTTGTCTTTCTGTGTCTGCCTTATTTTACTTAACATAATGTCTTCCAGGTTCATCCACGTTGCTGCAAATGACAAGATTCTTTCTTTTTTACAGCTGAATAGTATTCCCTTGAATACACTACATTTTCTTGATCCACTCATCTGTTGGCAGACACTTAAGTTGATTCAAGAACTTCACTATTGTATAGTGCTGTCATGAACATGAGAGGGCAAGTATCTCTTCAACACATTGATTTCATTTCTTTTGGAAATATACCCAGGAGAAGTACTGCTGGGTCATACGGCAGCTCTATTTTTTATTTTTTGAGGAACCTCCACACTGTTTTTTATAATGGCCATACTAATTTACATTCCCACCAACAATGTACAAGGGTTCCCTTCTCGCCACATCTTCATCAACCCTTGTTATCTTTTGGGTTTTTGATTACAGCCACTCTAACAGATATGAGGCGATTAGCTCATGGTGGTTTTGATTTGTAAGTCCCTGATGATTAGTGACGTTGAACACATTTTCATATACCTGTTGGCCATCTGTATGTCTTCTTTTGGGAACTATCTATTCCAGTCCTTTGCCTTTTTTTTTTTTTTTTTTTTTTTTTTGATGGAGTTTCACTCTTGTTGTTCAGGCTGGAGTGCAATGGTGCGATCTTGGCTCACCGCAACCTCCACCTCCAGGTTCAAGTGATTCTTCTGCCTCAGCCTCCCAAGTAGCTGGGATTACGGGCTCACACCACCACGCCTGGCTAATTTTGTATTTTTAGCAGAGACAGGGTTTCACCAGGCTGGTCTCGAACTCCTGACCACAGGTGATCTGCCTGCAGCAGCCTCCTAAAGTGCTGGGATTACAGGCATGAGCCACGGTGTCCGGCCGCCCATTTTTTAATCAGGTTAATTGTTTAATTTCAATTGAATTTCTATCAGATCTGGGGAGTGACAGACTGAAAAAAAGGATGGGTCAAGGAACAGGAGATCTCGTTACAGTCAAAGACCAAGTGTGCTAGAAATAAAGGTCTGCCACAGCTTGTTGTGGAACATGGAAAAAAAACTGAAGACTCTCAAATGAAACCACTCTGAGTGATGATAAAGTCTACAGAATATCCATTCATGGATTTCTGAAGAAGTACTGGTGGCCATACGACTGAGAACAACTTTGGACCAGGACAGTAGACATTCCCTGCACATCATCATGCATGAACGACAAACTGAGAATGAAGAAGACTACTAGCTGTGTGCCAAAGCTCTCTCAATACACAAGGGAGAGGAACAGAAGACAATACTGACAGCAACCAAAAGGACCAACAGGCATCAAAGATCCCCTGCCACTGGAAGCCAATGACCTGTTGGGAAAACTGACTAGACAAGAAAATGTTAACAGCATCGCTATCTTCTCCCAAAATTAGTTGGAGTGTAGAAGATGGGCCAAGAGGAAAACCAGTTCTTGGTGAAGAAATGTAAATGGAGGGGGTCTTCTAAGAAGTTGAGAATAAGGAGGAAATTTTTACAATGGAATGGAAGTCTGAGTAAGGCTAAAAGAGCAATGGAAAGAAGACAGAAACACAGTGAATTATGAGATTAAAGTCAGAGATATTAGATGACTAAGGGAATTAAAAATGTAGGACAGAGGCTGATTTAAATTCATTCACTCAACAATTATTTACTGTGGGTTTGCTGTATACCAGGGATTCTTCTAGGAACTGGGACATAGCAGTGAGCAAAATTGTAGCCCTCATGGAGTTTACAGTACACTGCTAGAAAAAGACAATAAATACATATAAAGTGTGTCAGATGACAATTATGCAACTTTAGAGGAACAGGAAGTGCCAGCAGGGGTGGGGACATGTCTCACTAATAAGGTGACATCTGAGGAAAGAGTTGTGGGACAAGAGGGGCCAAGACATGCAGAAATCTAGAGGAAGGGGGGAGGATTTGAGGCAGACAGAACAGTAGTGCCAAGGATCAGAGGCAATAATGGCTCCGGTGTGCTCAAACAATGAGGGGGCAGAAGTGAGAGACAAGGTCAGAGAATAATGGGAGCCCACTATTCGGGTCATGCAAGACTCAGGTACTGTGTCGGTTTTTACCCTGAGCGAGATAGAATTCCATTGTAGGATTCTGAGTGGAGGGTGATAGGATCTGACACAGTGCAAAAGGCTTCCTCTAAGTGCTACACAGAAAATAAACTGGAAAGGGGCCAGGACAGAGGCAATGAGAGCAGACAACAGAGAACTGCAGGAAGCCGAGAGCAGCCACTCGGACCTGCGCAAGGAGGTGCTCAGAAGAGATGGAGTTCTGGGTATGTTTTGAAAGCAGATGTGATAAGATTTGCTAGAATAAATACAAGATTCTTTGCCTGAGAAACTGGAGAGACAGAGTTGCCATTTCAGCACTCGGGAAAGATTACAAGAGGAGTAGTTTTGAGGGAAATTTATGTATAGCTTACACTGTTGAATCTGACATACATATAATTCACTCAGGTCAAGAGGTTGGATGGGCAGTTGGATAAAAATCTGTACATTCAGAAGAAAGGGCCAGGCCATAAATTTTTTAAAACCTTAGAATCATCAGCAGATGATATTTGAAGTCCTGAGACTAGATGAGATTTCCATCCCAGGGAGTAAGGATAGCCAGAGAAGAGAAGTCTGAGAATAGAGATCTAGAGCTCTCAAATCTTTAGAATCAGCTCGACAGAAGGATTCACAAACGCTGACTGAGAAGCAGCAGTCGGCGAGGGAGGAGGCAAACCAAGAGACTAGATGGCTTGAAAGCCACATGAAGCAAGTTTATTTAGGAAAATGGAATTATCAACAGTGTCAAATGCTGCTGACAGGCCAAGAAAGATGAGGACTGAGAATTGACAGCTGGATTTAGCACCATGGAGGTCACTGGCGACCTTGACAAGAGTTGATATTTGATAGAGTAGTGGAGGTAAAACCCTGAAGTAGATTAAGAAAGAAGAATAATTGGAAACAGAAATGCAAGTACACAGAACTTTCCAAGAGTTCGATTATAAAGAGGAGCAAAGAAAATGTGAAGGGAATGTGAAGTCAAGGGTTTTTTTAAAAAAAGAAAAAGCATTACAAACGATTATATGAATAATCCAGTAGAGAGAAAAATTATTGATGCAAGAGAAAAAAGAAATAATTGCTGAAGTTACGTGCTCAAGTTGTAGGAGTGATATAAAATTTATCCATAATAAAAAGGAGGAGAACAAGGAGGAGACAGAATATTTGAGTTCAGTTGCAGGTAGTTACGTGTGGCGAAGGCAGAAAGACATTGACTACTTTTTTGATGGCTTCTATTTCCTCAGTGCAACAGAAACAAGTTCATCAAATCAGATACATACGGAGAGTGAGGAGAGAAGGAGTATGTAAATCACATGGGAGAATAAATGGAGCAAATATAACAGAAATGAGAGGCAAGGTAAGATTAAATGGCCTTTAAAGTTCCAGGCAAGTCCAAGCTAAAACCCGCAGCAGTGCTGGCAGTCCGGTGATGCCGTAAAACATGAGAGCCAGATTCCTAGATGCTGAGGCAGATGCAGGTAGAGTCCCCAAGAAATATTAGAAGCTTGATGATTCTAACAGATATCCTAGCCTCTCTCCTCCCCTTTCCAGCCAAGCGCTTCAAAATAATAGCCTGTACTTGCAGACTTCTACCTTTAAACCACTCACTTCCTCTTCCAGTCACTCATCAAACTTCACACTCATCGACCAACTCAAAGTGGTCAGCAAACCTAACAGGAAAATTACACTTCATGATTTTTGCTGAGCTCTATGCAGCAACTTCTGTCAGCAGTCTTCCTCCCTCTCTGTTGTTCTCCCAAGCTCCCTCACAAGCTTCCCTTTTCCTGCCAGCCTTTAAACAATCTTCTCTATAATTTCTGGGCTGAGCACTCGTCTATTCTTATTCCACAAGCTCTTCACAGGTAACATCAACTACTCCCACGGTTTCAACATCAATCCCAAGGAAGCCCCTGACCACAGTGTGAGAAGCACTGGTTTAGGGTATTAGCAAGAGTGAGTGAAATGACTGGCCATGATACCAAAGTAGATTAGGAGAAAAATGAAACTAAGGGTAGGCTGACAGACAGGAGAAGCAAAGACCTCAATAAGCTAATGTTCATGGCAGAGAAGTAGCTGCAACAAAAGTACTTGACCAAGGAAGCTGGAAGAATAGAAGGTTTTGATCAAAGGATGTTTCTGAATTTTTAAAAAATTATGTTTAAAGGTGAAACACAATCGTTTCATAAAATCCAGGGAAGGACGGGTGCAGTGGCTCAGGTCTGTAATCCCAGCACTTTGGGAGGCCAAGGCAGTTGGATTACTTGAGGTTAGGAGTTCAACACCAGCCTGGCCAACATGGCAAAACCTGGAAACACAAAAATTAGCCAGGTGTGGTGGTGGACGCCTGTAATCCCAGCTACTCAGGAGGCTGAGGCACGAGAACAGCTTGAACCTGGGAGGTGGAGGTTGCCGTGAGCCAAGATGGGGCCACTGCACTCCAGCCTGGGCGACAGAGCAAGACGCTGTCTCAAAAAGAAAAAAAAAAAAGAAGAAGAAAGAAAAGATCCAGGGTGTTAGTGCAGAAGTAGAAGATAAGAAAGCATGAAAATGGAGAAAAGGAAATCAAGTAACCAAAATGCATAGGATAAGACTAATGGAAAATAATTCATTTAAGAGTAGAAGTAAGGCTAATAATTTAAAAACAGATGTAAGTATTATTATTGAAATAAAAGTTACACACTGGGGCCAGGCATGGTGGCTCACACCAGTAATCCCAGTACTTTGGGAGGCCAAGGTAGGCGGATCACCTGAGGTCAAAAGTTCAAGACCAGCCTGGCCAACATGGAGAAACCCCATCTCTACAAAAAATACAAAACTTAGCCAGGATGGTGGTACACACCTGTAATCTCAGCTACTCAGAAGGCTGAGGCAGGAGAATTGCTTGAACCCGGGAGATGCAGGTTGCAGCGAGTCAAGGGCGCGCCGCTGCACTCCAGCCTGGGTGACAGAGTAAGACTCCGCCTCACAAAAAAAAAAAAAGAAAAAAAAAAGCTACACACTATGAAAATACGAATACAACTACAACAGACCAAAGCAAACATCACAGAACTGATTAGACTGTGTTTCTAGTTTCAAAAGTAGGACGAGGAGTAGGTTCTCCTCGGAAGTTGTCTCTTCCAGAGACAGAGTCAGAGGGATGAGTGAAATAAAAGAAAGCTGTAATGATGCCTATTCTCCCTACGCCCAGGACGAAAGGAAATTCCTAATCAAAAAAAAAAAGGAGAAAAACACTCCAGCTTCTCACCACTAAAAGTGAAGCACACCTGATTGGAAAAAAAAAAAAAGGATGGGCTCTGTGCTGGCATCCTATGGTACTGTGAAACTGTGAACGAAATGAGCTTTGCTCCTGGTCAGGGAAGGAACAGCCATCATGCCCTGTTTCAGAGCTCACAGCAAAACACCCACTGGGGTGCATGTCCTACTGCCCTAGCTAGCCCAGAAAGAAGGCAGTTCAGCCCTGGAAGCGGGAGGCGGCATGGCTTTAGTCCTGATGCTGATCAAGAATGGCTACGCACTTGAAAAGTGACCCGGTCATAAGTAACTGAATAGTTCCTTTAATATACATTGTTAAAAACTAATATTCTTAAATTCGTCTGAAGTAAGACAAAGTAGGGCACTTACGGAAGAGTGGTGTAAACCACAATGGGAAAAGAACTGTCATGAATCTTCACGTACCAAAAAGCACAGCACCAAAATATCTTCAGGAAAAAAAAAAAACAGAAACAGTGGCTCACGCGTATAATCCCAGCTACTCAAGAGGCTGAAGCAGGAGATCACTTGAGACCAAAAGTGACCACTTAATGACACCCGGGGCAACCCAGAGAGACCCCGTCTCTGCAAAAATAATTTACAATTTTTAAAAAATGAGCCGGCATGAACCTGTAGTTCCAGCTACTCAGGAGGCTTAGGCAGGAGGATATCCCTCAAGCTCAGGAGTTCAAGGCTGCAGTGCACAGCTATTGCTCATGCCATTGCACTCCAGCCTGGATGACAGAGAGAGACCCCGTCTTTTAAAAAAAAAAAACAAAGATGCCAAATATGCAAAGATTTAAAAACCTCTATTTTAGTTAGGAGACTTAAATTTACCACGAAAGAAAAAGTAAACTAAAACCAAATAAATGACGAAAAATGTCAATTTTTTTAAGTAACAAGATGTTAGAAGGGAACTTCTTCAACTTAATAAATACCTACAAAAAAGCCTACAGCTAACATACTTATTGGTAAGACATTTGAAGCTTTCCCACTAAGATCAGGAACAAAGCAAGGATTTTCCTTCTCACCACTTTTTTTCAACACTGTACTGGGAGTCCTAGATAATGAAAAAATACAAGAAAAAGAAAAAAAGTATACAGATTTTGAAGGAAGGACAGGATCGCCTGTGTAGAAAATCTGAATGAATTAACAAAAAAACTCCTAGAATTAATAAGCAACTATAGCAAAGTTGCGGGATACAAGGTTAATATACTAAAGTCAAAGTCAATCACTTTCCTATACACTAGCAATGACCAAGTGGAATTTGAAATTAAAAATACAACAGCAGGCCAGGGTAGTGGTTCACACCTATAATCCTAGCACTTTGTGAGGTCAAGGCAGGAGGACTGCTTGAGGCCAGGAATTTGAGACTAGCCTGGGCAACATAGTGAGACCCCATCTCTACAAAAAATAAATTTTTTAACAAATTAGGCAGGCCGGACATGTGCCTGTAATCCCAGCACTTTGGGAGGCCGAGGCAGGTGGATCGCAAGGTCAGGAGATTGAGACCATCCTGGCCAACATGGTGAAACCCCGTCTCTACTAAAAATACAAAAATTAGCTGGGCATGGTGGCACATGACTGTAATCCCAGCTACTACAGAGGCTGAGGCAGGAGAATCACTTAAAGGAGGGAGTCGGAGGTTGCAGTGAGCCGAGATCACATCACTGCACTCCCGCCTGGTGACAGAGCGAGACTCCGTCTCAATCAACAACAAAAAAAGTAGTCAGGCATGGTGGCATACACCTGTGGTCCCAGATTCTCAGGATCACTTGAGCCCAGGTCAAAGCTGCAGTGAGCCATAATCATGCCACTACACTCCAGCCTGGGCAACACAGTGAGACCCTGTCTCATTAATTAAATAAATTAATGTAAATAAATACATAAATGTAAAACACCATTTACATTAGCATTCCACCAAAGCAAAATACTTAACTATAGATCTATCAAAATATGTACAGAATCTGTATGAGAAACCTACAAAACTCTGAAAGAAATCAAATAACTTAATTAGTGGAGAGATATTGCACATTTATGGACAGAAAGACTCAATATTGTCAAGATGTCAGTTCTTCCCAACTTGATCTATACATTCAGTGTGATTACAATTACAATCTCAGCAAGTTATTTTGTAGATATCAACAAACTGATTCTAAATTTTACATGGAGAAGCAAGACCCAGAACAGTCAACACGATATTGAAGGAAAAAAACAAAGTCATCTATTACATAGTAGGGTGGCTATAGCTAATAACAATGTATTGTATATTTCAAGACAGCTAGAAAAGAATGTCTTAAAAGTTATCACCACAAAGAAATAATAAAAGTTTGAGGTAACAGACATGCTAACTACCCCCTTTTGATCATTATACAATGTACACATACATGCACTGAAACATCACACTATACCCCATAAACATACAATTATACATATAAACAAAATCAATTTTAAAAAGAAGAAAGAGGACTGATATTACCCAGTTTCAAAACATTATAAGGCTATAATAATCGAGACAGCATGATATTGATGGAAAAACATAGACAAATATAGATCAACAGAACAGACAGCCCAGAAATAGACCCACATAAATACGGTCAACTGATCTTTGACAAAAGGAGCAAAGGCTATATAATGAAGAAAGGACCATCTTTTCAACAAATGCTGCTGAAACAACTGGACATCCACATGCATGAAAATGAATCTAGACATAGACCTTACACACTCCACAACAATTAACTCAAAATGGATGATGATTACAAACCTAAATGCAAAACACAAAACTGTAAGACTCCTAGAAGATAACAAAGGAGAAAATCTAGATGGCCTTGGGTTTGGGGATTGCTTTTTAGATACAGCACCAAAGGCATGATCCATGAAAGAAAGAATTGATAAGCTGGACTTTATTAAAACTTAAAACTTGTGCTCTGCAACAGATACTGTCAAGGGAATGAAAAGAGAATCACAGGCTGGGAGAAAATATTTGCAAAAGACTCCTCTGATAAAGGACTACTATGCAAAATATATAAAGAACTCTGAAAGTTCAACCACAAGGAAACAGTCCTGTTGAAAAATGGCCAAAGACCTTATGAATGAAGATACGCAGATGGCAAATCAGCACACAAAAAGATACTCCACATCAACACAACGTAAAACAACGAGACACCTGTGATGACACACCTATTAGAATGACTAAAATCCAGAATGCTAACACCACCAAATGCTGGTGAGGATGTGGAGCAACAAGAACTCTCATTAATTGCTGGTGGGAATGCAAAATGGCACAGCCACTTTGGAAGATAACTTGGCAGTTTCTTACAAAACTAAAAATACCGTATGATTCAGCAATCCCATTAGATTTGGTATTTACCCAAAAAAGTTGAAAACTATCCACACAAGAACTTGCACAGGAATGTTTATAGCAGCTCTTTTCACAACTGCCAAAACTTGGAAGGAATCAAGATATCCTTCAATAGGTGAATAACTAAAATGTAGAAGATCATTCAACACTTAAAAAAAACGCAGAAGAGTGAAACGAGACCCCTTCCTTACACTATCTACAAAATCAATTCAAGATGGAGTAAAGACTTAAATGTAAAACCTAAAACTATAGAAATCTGGAAGAAAACCTAGGAAATACCATTCTGGACACAGGCCCTGACAAAGACTTCATGACAAATACACTAAAAGCAACTGCAACAAAAACAAAAATTGACAAATGGGAACCTAATTAAACTAAACAGCTTCTATACAACTAAAGAAACTATCAACAGTAAATGACAACCTACAGAATAAGAGAAAATATTTGCAAACTATGCATCTGACAAAGGTCTAACAAAAGCAATCCCACTAAAAAGTGGGCACAGGACAGGAACAGACTTTTCAAAAGAAGACACACATGCAGCCAACAAGCATATGAAAAATGCTCAGCATTATTAATCATTAGAGAAATGCAAATCAAAATCACAATGAGATATCATCTCACACCAGTCAGAGTGGCTATTATAAGAAAGTCAAAAAATAACAGATGCTAGTGAGGCTGCAGAGAAAAGGGAATGCTTATAAACTGGCTAGTGGAAATGTCAATTAGTTCAGTCACGGTGGAAAGCAGTGTGGCAATTTCTCAAACCATTTAAAAGAGAAATACTGGCTGGGCATGGTGACTCATGCCTGTAATCCCAGCATTTTGGGAAGCCAAGGTGGGTGGATCACTTGAGGTAACGAGTTCTAGAACAACCTGGGATTATGGTGAAACCCCATCTCTACTAAAAATACAAAAATTAGCTGGCCGTGGTGGCGGGAGCCTGTGGTCCCAGCTACCAGGGAAGCTGAAGTACAAGAATCACTTGAACCTGGGAGGCGGAGGTTGCAGTGAGCCAAGATCATACCATGGGACTGCAGCTGGGTCACAAAGCAAGACTCCACCTCAAAAAAAAAAAAAAGGAAAGGAAAAGCAAAGCAAAGCAAACAAAACAAAAACAGAACTACCATTTGACTCAGCAATCCAATTACTGGCTACAGACCCAAAGGAATACAAACCATTCTACCATAAAAGACACATACACGCATTATACTCTTCAGAGCACTATTCACAATAGCAAAGACATGGAATCAACCTAAATGACCATCAACAGTAGAATGGATAAAGAAAATGTGGTACGTATATATCATGGAATACTATGCAGCCATAAAAAAGAATGGAGCATGTCCTTTGCAGCGACATGGACGGTGTTGGAGCTGGAGACCATTATCCTAAGTGAACTAACGCAGGAACAGGAAACCAAATAACACATGTTCTCATTTATAAGAGGGGGCTAAATACTGAGAACACATGGACATAGGGAACAAGAAACACCAGGGTCTACTTGAGGATGGGAGGGAGAGGATGGAAAAACTACCAATTGGGTACTATGCTTACTATCTGGGTGACAAATTAATCTGTACACCAAACCCCTGTGAAACATAATAACAAACCTGTACATGTGCCCCCGAACCTAAATAAAAGTTAAAAATTAAAAGAGCTGTCAAAGCAATGAAAAGTCGTGGAGGAAACTTAAATGCATGCTGCTAAGTGAAAGAAGTCAATTTGAAATGGCAACATTTGTATGATTCCAACTATATTCTAGAAAAGGCAAAACAAAACTGTGGAGACACTGAAAGGATCAGTTGTTGCCAAGGGTTGAGGGGAGGAAGGAATGAACCAGCAGAGCTTACAGGACTTTTAAAAATAGTGAAACTATTCTGTACGATACTGTAAGGTTAGATATATGTCCTTATAAAATTCTCCAAACCCATGGAACATACAACACCAAGAGTGAACACTAATGTAAACTATGGAATCTAAGTCATAATGATGTTCAAGACAGGGTCGTCAACTATAGCAAATTTTCCACTCTGGTGGGGGATGCTGATAATGGCCAAGGCTATGCATGTGTGGAGCCAGCGGATATATGGAAAAATCTCACTACCTTTCACCCAATTTTGCTGTGAACCTAAAATCGCTCTAAAAAATAAAGCCTACTTTTAAAAAGTAATAAGATTGCATTAGTGCTATGGTTTGTGTGTTTCCCAAAGTTCATGTATTTGAAACTTAATTCCCAATGCAACAGTGTTGAGATGGGGCCTCAAGAAGTGATTAGGTCATGAGGATTCTATCCTCATAAACTGACTAATGTTATCACAGGAGTGGGTTAGTTATGGTGAGCGCAGGTTTGTTACAAAAGCAAGTCTGGCCCCCTCTTGCTCTCTCACTCTCACCGTCTCTTGCCCTTCTGCCTTCCACCATCGGATATAACACAAAGGCCCTTGCCAGATGCCAGCCCCTTGATCTTGGGCTTCCCAGCCTCCAGAATCATACACCAAATAAATTTCTGTTCATTATATATTATCCAGCCTGTGGTATTCTGTTATAGTAGCATAAAACAGACTAAGACAGCTAGTAACAAGTGTGTTTATTAAATTCAATGTCCTATACTCCTCCCACCCTGCTTAGACTCTCATAACCACCAATCTACTTTCTGTTTCTATGGATTTGCCTATTCTGGGTATGTCATATAAATGAAATCATACAGTATGTGCCTTATTGTGTCTGACTTCTTTCACTTAGCATCATGTTTTCAAGGTTCATCCATGTTGTAGCATGTAACAATACTTCATTCCTCCAGACGTTTTATGAGAAAAACCTCTATTTGATTAAAAACACATTGGGTATGTTTTTGCTTGCCGCTGAAAGCATTCCTTTCAAATACATTTGTATACCCACACAAGGATGTATACATAAAGATGTTCATTTTTCCATAGTTTGTAACTGCAACAAATCACCCTTTGAAATGGTTTGGATGTGTGTCCCCTCAAAATTTCATGTTGAAACGTGATGCCCACTGTTGGAGGTGAGTCCTGGTGGAAGTGTTTGGGTCACGGGGGCAGATCTCTCATGAATGGCTTGGTGCCCTCCCGTTGGTGATGAGTAAGTTCTCTATTAGTTCACACAGGATCTGGTTAAGGACTTTGGCACCTCATTTCTCTCTCTTGCTCCCTTCCCTCTTGCTCCCTCTCGCCATGACACCCCCCTTTCACCTTCTGTCATGATTGGAAGCTTTCTGAGGTCCTCGCCAGAAGCAGATGCTGACAATACGCTTCTCAAAGAGCCTGCAGAACTGTGTGCCAAAATAACTATCTTTTCCTTATAAATTACTCAGTCTCAGGCATTCCTTTACAGCAACGCAAAATGGACTAACACACCCTTCAAAAGAGAGAAGTAAACAAAATTACCAATGCCCTATCTTCAGAACAATTAATTTGAATACAATACACATGCTGATACTACTCTTCTCATAGTTGCTAAAGTGTCATAATAAATTGCCCTGTGTCTTTCAACTTGTGCTTCAATAAAGGCAAAGCAACTTCCTCACAGAAAACACTAAGACCCTTAGCAAAAGGTAAATATTCAATTTTTCAAGATTATCACAGCAAATTTCAAGTTCATTAATGTCATCAATAATATTACACTTTAATACAACATGCTGTGAAATATTTTAGACCCAGAAACAAGAATGGACAACTATACACCAGATTACTCTTCCTACTGGTTTCCTAAGGAAATGGTAAAGTTGGGGGGCTGGGGAGTGAGGAGAGAGAGGGTAGAAAGAAGTCATGATTGTAAGCCAAAAACAGAGAGAAAAAACTAAAGATACTTGCACATAAAAACAGCAAACATATAATGCGACTAATGTAAAATTATTTAAGTCGTATAGCTATAAACAGAGGTCTGAAACAATGCACTTATCTCAGAATGGTGGAATTTCAGATTATTTTTACCTTTTTACCTTCCTTCCTTATACGCATGAATAAATTAAAGTTTTAACAATAAGGACTTTTATTTACACAGGAAAAAAGCACTACTTTCAAAACGAATACAATAAAATTTATTCTAATAACCTTTCAGGAAAGCAATATGACAGCACATTTATGCACTGTGATTCAATACTGTTACTCCTGGGAATTTATATTACAATAAAGAACCATCCCTCTCCACTTTTAGATAATGAGGTTACCATTACTACTACTCACAACAAGAATAACAATAATAGCTGCCACCTGAGAATTTAAGCACACACCTCTAGGAACAAAGTAATATAACAAATAATAAAGATTGCGGTCCATGTCTCAAAAGGGTAACCAAGAGAATAACAAATAATAATAATATAACAATAAACACCAGAGGAGAATGGGAGAAACGAAGTAGTGTGAATACTCACTACCATAGTGTAAATCCTATCAGAAAGCTAGTAGTTAAGTCCTCAGTGTCTGTACTGGGAAGTCAATATACGTGTTCAATGTTGGTAAGCCAAAAAATATTACCGAGCATTATAAAAACGACTTAGCAAAACTAAAAGAAAAATAAGAGATTGCTTATGGAAAATACTTGGATAGGAGCCTTATTCTTCTTAAGGTTTCCTATACTATCTGATGGATAGTATAGTATATTTCTATACAATCTGATGCATGCATTAGATTTAGAAAAGTATAGGTTTCTATATCCCTGACACAGTAACTTTTTTTTTTTTTTTTTTGAGACAGAGTCTCGCTCTGTCGCCCAGGCTGGAGTGCAGTGGTGAGATCTCTGCTCACTGCAAGCTCCGCCTCCCGGGTTCACACCATTCTCCGGCCTCAGACTCCTGAGTAGCTGGGACTACAGGGGCATGCCGCCACACCCAGCTAATTTTTTGTATTTTTACTAGAAACAGGATTTCACCGTGTTAGCCAGGATGGTCTCGATCTCCTGACCTCATGATCCACCCGCCTCGGCCTCCCAAAGTACTGGGATTACAGGCGTGAGCCCAGCCCCTGACACACTAATTTTCAAGTTATCCTTTAGAGATTTATCTATGATTCCTTCACTTGGAATTTTACATTATTTGGAAAAGTAACACCAAATAAAATCTTTACATTTTTGCCTTTTGGTAAACATGGTTGAGACCTATGGTTCTCAACTGACAATGTCCCCCCAGGAGACATACTGCAATGTCTGGGGACAGTTTAGTTGTCACAACTAGGTGAATCGTGCTACTAGCATCTGGGGTCAGAGAACAGAGATGCTGTTAAAATCCCATGATGCACAGAATAGCCCCCAACAGTAAAGAACAACCTGTCTAGAATGTCAACAGTGCCAAGGTTGAGAAATTCTGTTTTAGATTAACTGCCAAAAAAGTACAGAAGATAAGCACAGAAGTAATTACATATACAACATAACTTGTCTATTACAAATAATGCTTATTTTTTATTGTAAGTTGCCACAGTAGAAAATGTTAATACTAATTTCATTAATATATTGTAATAAGCACATTGCTTTCTCTTTAAAAAAAAATGGGGCACATAAAGAGATATATTACCCAGATTAAGGGACAGATCATTCCAAACTACTTAATGTTAAAAGAAAAAAAAAAGCACCATCCCTTATGATCTCACACTCTGTGCTTTAAAAAGAAAAACGTTTACACTAATTTTTGTCATGCCATCCAAAACTGTATTTAAAATTAAAAATAAAATAGAACCACTTCCTAAAAGTCCTAGAATAACTCCTCTGGATTAAATCTACGCAGAAACTGGATATCAAATGAAGATTCTCAAGCAGCTGCCAAATGACGAACCCAAAGGAAGTCACCACATAGAATAAAGCTTTTGTTGGTTTTTGTTTTTTGAGGCCAAGTCTCGTCCTGTCACCGAGACTGGAGTGCGGTGGCACGATCTCAGCTCACTGCAACCTCCACTTTCTGGGTTCAGGGAATTCTCCCGCCTCAGCCTCCCAAGTAGCTGGGATGACAGGCACCTGCCACCACATTCGGCTAATTTTTGTATTTTTAGTAGAGACGGGGCTTCACCATGTTGGCCAGGCTGTTCCCGAACTCCCAATCTCAAGTGATCCACCCACCTCAGCCTCCTAAAGTGCTGGGATTACAGGCATGTGCCACCGTGCCTGGCCCACACAGAATAAAATTTAAAACAAACAAACAACCTATATACATCACATACCATACACTAAAAGCAATCCTCAAGTCAATCAAAGACATAAAGGCAAAAGACAAACCCATAAAAGATAACACAGAGGCTTCTGGCTTCCAGTCCAACACGAAAGGAGCTTGGAAGTCATCTCTCCCATCCGCATAACAAGAAAAAAACTGAACAAACTGAAAGTCAACAACTCTTCTTAAGTCCATGAAAGAAGTTAAATTACAGGGCAAACAACTGCTCTAAAAAGTGGACAGACAAAAGCCCTTGTACAGAAGCCTGCTGCTAGAGCCAGTGCTGGTAAAACACTTCAACTGTAATTGATGAATTACTAGAGGATCAGTGCGGACTAACTAGAGAGATAAAAACTCCAGAAGTCTAGTCTCAGGGGGCACTCCTACACTTTTTTAAAGTTTTTCCTTCAGGAGTCCTACCAGGTTCTCAGAGTAAAGATTAGGGAAACTGTTAATAAAAAAATAAAAATTAAAAAATTTTTAAAATAAAATCCCTTCAAGCTTCCGGCAGGAAAAGGAAAAAAGTAACCATTCTGAAATATGCTCAGAGCATGCTGTTCACCTCAAGAAAGGCCTGTCTGCAAGAGAAACTATTTTTACCCAGAGCCTAACCTATTTGAATTGTATCAGAGTCTAATCAACCTGGAAGAAGAGAGATACCTAGCTTCAGCCCCCTCTAGCCTTCTTCACCTAAGGAAGGAGGACCTGTGAAGGTCACAGACCAGGAGTATAGGCTCAATGAAAGACTCTGACCTAATCACAAGACTACACAGAACGTTCGCCTCCCCGCACCTCTTAACATCATACCAATCAGGCTCAAGAACAATAACAGGAGATTACAGCTAAAAGAACTGCAAGGCTCAAATTCTATTTCAGAAGTAGTCTCCAGGGGAAACCAAAGACAACAGAAGAGATAAAAACAAGAACACTAGGGGAAATCATACCCTCTGAAACCTGTAGCTACTTCAAACAGTAAGCAGCCTAACTCACACACAAACACCAAACCTAACACTAAAGGCCAAATTACCTCAATCCCTTTTACCTACATCGTATCCGGCTTCCCACAAAAGATTACAAAGCATGCTCAAAAGCAAAAATCACAATCTAAAGAGACAAAGAAAGCATCAGAACCAGACTCACATATGACAGAGATTTGAGGATTATAAGAGTCTGAATTTAAACTAATTATTAATATGCAAAGGTGGAAAAGTAGACAAAATTCAAAAATACATGTGTAATGTCAGCAAAGACATGGAAGTGTTAAGAAGAAATTTTGTTTTAATGGGAGAAATCAAACATACTGTAATAGAAATGAAGAATGCTTTGATGAGCTCATCAATAGACTAGACACCTGTGAAGGTCACAGACCGGGGTATAGGCTCAATAAAAGACTGAGACCTAATCACAAGACTGCAGAATGTTCCCCTCTCCCCACCTCTTAACACCATACCAATTAGTCAACTAGAAGATACGTCAATAGAAACTTCCCAAGCTGAAAAGCAAACAGAAAAAAAACAATTCTGAAAAGAAACAGAACAGCCAAGAAGTACAGAACAATTACAAAAGGCATAACATACATAACAGGAATACCAGAAAAAGACAGAAAGCAACAGATAAAATATTTCAAGTGATAATGGCTGATAATTTGCCAAAATTAATACAAACACCAAACAACAGATCCAGAAAGCTCACAGACCAACAAACAACATAAACACACACACACAAAAAAGCTATATCTAGGCATATCATATGCTGCAAGCTGCAGAAAATCAAAGATAAAGAGAATATCTTGAAAGAAGCTACAGGAATAAAAATGCCTTACAAATAGAGGATCAAAGATTAGAATTGCATCAGACTTCTCTTCAGAAACCATGCAAGCAAAAAGAAAGGAGTAAAATATTTCAAATGTTAAAAGGAAAAAAAGAAAAGTGAAAATACCAACCCAAAGTTCTGTATCCACCAAAATTATCCTCTGAAAATAAAGGACAGCACTTTGGGAGGCCGAGGTGGGCGGGTCACGAGGTCAGATAGAGACTATCCTGGCTAACAAGGTGAAACCCTGTCTCTCCTAAAAATACAAAAAATTAGCCGGGTGCAGTGGCGGGCGCCTGTAGTTCCAGCAACTTGGGAGGAGAATGGTGTGAACCCAGGAGGCAGAGCTTGCAGTGAGCCAAGATCGCGCCACTATACTCCAGCCTGGGCGACACAGCAAGACTCCATCTCAATAAATAAATAGATAGATAAATAGAGTTTGTCAGGCAAATAAAAACCGAAGGAATTTGTTGCCAATAGACTTACTTAGTAAGAATTTTTTTTCTTTTTTTGTTTTTACTGGAGGTGCAAGTGGCTTAGCAAGAAATTTTAAAAGATCTTCATAAAGCAACATGACCACAGGACAGAAATTCAAATCTATGTAAAGAAAGATCATTAGGCCAGTGTAGGGCGCAGTGGCTCAGCTCACGGCTATAATCCCAGCACTGTGGGAGGCCAAGGTAGGTGGGGCCCAGCAGATTGAAACCACCCTGGCCAACATCGAGAAGCCCCATCTCTACTAAAAATACAAAAATTGGTTGGGCATGGTGGCACGTGCCTGTAATCCCAGCTACTCAGGAGGCTTGAGGCACAAAAATCGCCTGAACCTGAGAGGCAGAGGTTGCGCCACTGCACTCCAGCCAGGGCGACAAGAGTGAGACTCTATCTCAAACAAACAAAAAAAAGAAAAAAAGATCATCAGAGAAGAAGTAAGTGAATGTAAAATAAAGTCTTTTATTTTCTTTTTCTTAATCTAACAGACAACAATTTATTGAAAGTAATAATAGCAATAATATATTTGGTGATTACAGCTTCTAGATAAGTGAAATGAATGACAGCAAGAGGGTAACTAGGAATATTGTCTCCTAATATACCTGCACTACTCATGAAGCAATATAGTGTTATGTGAAAGTGGAGGTAGATTAGTTGCAAATGTAAATTGCAAACTCAAGGGCAATCACTAAAAATATTTTAAAAGAAGTATAATTGATATGCTAAGAGAGGAAAGAAAACAGACTCATAAAATGCTCAACTAGAACCAAAGACAGATAAAAAGACCAAAAAAACCCACCAAGAACAAGGACAATAGAAAATAGTTAAAACTATGGTAAATATTAAACCAATAATATCAATGATCACTTTAAATATTAATAGTCTAAATATACCAATTAAAAGAGACAGAGTGGATAAAAAAATATTTAACTATATGTTGTCTATAAAAAAATACTTTAGGCCAGGCGCGGTGGCTCACGCCTGTAATCCCAGCACTTTGGGAGGCCGAGGCCGGTGGATCACAAGGTCAGGAGATCAAGACTACGGTGAAACCCCGTCTCTACTAAAAATACAAAAAATTAGCCGGGCGCGGATGTGGGCGCCTGTAGTCCCAGCTACTCGGGAGGCTGAGGCAGGAGAATGGCGTGAACCCGGGAGGCGGAGCTTGCAGTGAGCCGAGATCGCGCCACTGCACTCCAGCCTGGGCGACAGAGCGAGACTCCGTCCCAAAAAAAAAAAAAAAAAAAAAAAATACTTTAAATATAAGAGATTAAAAGTACAGTGACAGAGAAAGACAAACCGTATTAACACTAATCAAAAGAGAACGGCAGCTATATTAATTTCAGGCAAGGCAGACTTCAGAGCAAAGAAAATTATCAGGACAAAGAACAGCAATACATAGTAATAAGGGGTCAATTTTCCAAGAAGAACTAACAAAAAGTCAAAATACGTGAGGTAAAAATGGATAAAAATGTAAACAGAAACAGATGAATCTACTATTATAGTTGGAGACTGCAACATCCTTCTACTAGTAATTGGCAGATGTAGCAGGCAGAAAATCAGTAAGGGTATACAGTTGACCTGAACGGCATCATCAATCAACTGGACCTAATTGACATTTATAGAGTA
Organism: Macaca mulatta; assembly: GCF_049350105.2. NCBI lineage: Eukaryota > Metazoa > Chordata > Mammalia > Primates > Cercopithecidae > Macaca > Macaca mulatta. The sequence goes on from NC_133408.1 coordinate 196,336,413, forward strand.
TTTCATCCAACAATGCATAATATGCATTGTCAAGCTCACATGAAAACACTCACTAAGACATTCCATATTCTGGGTCATAAAGAATACCTTAACAAATTTAAAACAATGTAATTCCTAACAACTATGCTCTCAGATCACAACAGAATTAAACTATAAATCCATAACTGAAATACAGCTGGAAAACTTCTTGGGGATTAAACAAAAAGCCTCTAAAAAACACATCGTCAAAGAAGTCTCAAAATAAGTTTTAAAATATTTTGAACTAAATGAAAATGAAAATACATCTTATGAAAATATGTGAGATGCAGTGCTTAGAGGGAAATGTACGGCACCATGATGGCAGAGCAAAAGACGAGATCTGGTGGAGGACACAGCCAAACGATATCATGGATCATACACCTAATGTAAAATATAAAACTATAAATCCTCTAGAAAATAACATAGAAAAAAAAACTAAGTGAACTTGGGTTTGGCAATGACTATTTAGATACAACATGAAAAGCATGATCCATGAAAGAAAAAGTGATAAACTGGACTTCTTTATAATTAAAAACTTCTGCTCTGCAAAAGACACCGTTAGGGGAATGAAAGGACAAGCCACATAACAGTGGGAAATTTTTGTAAACAGCGTATGTGATACAAGACTTGCATCCAAAACACAAAGAACTCTCCCTACCTAATGTGGATGGGCCTCGTCCAATCAGTGGAAGGCCTGAATAAAGCAAAAAGACTTAGTAATAGGGAATTCCTTCTGTCTGACAGCCTTCAAGCTGAGACATCAGTTTTTTCCTGCCTTTGGACTCATATTGAAACACCATCTCTGCCGGGGCCTTGAGACTGTTGGACTAGGAATGAAACTGCACTATCAGCAGTTCTGGGCCCAGTGCAGACCATGGGACTTATCAGTCTCCATAATCACGTAGCCAACTACTTATAAGAAATCTTTCTGTATATATGTACACATCCTATTGGCTCGATTTCTCCTAAGAACCCTAACTGCATTAGTCAGGATTCTCTAAAGGAACAGAACTAACAGGAGATACATATTCTCTGACTTAATTTTTCTCTTTCTAAAATAAATACACTAAATATATTTACCATTGCAGTAGGCTATATAGAGGACTAATAAGGCAGGCACTTTTTAATTTTACTATCAAGCAAAAGTATTAATAAGTGTTATTAATAACTAGAGAAGACCAGGTGTGGTGGCTCACACCTGTAATCCCAGCACTTTGGGAGGCCAAGGCAAGTGGATCACTTGGGGACAGAAGTTCAAGATCAGCCTGGCCAACATGGTGAAATCCCATCTCTACTAAAAATACAAAAAAACAAAATTAGCCAGGCGTGGTGGCACACACCTGCAATCCCAGGTACTCGCGAGGCTGAGGCAAGAGAATCGTTTGAACCCAGGAAGTAGAGGTTGCAGTGAGCTGAGATCACACCACTGCACTCCAGCCTGGGCGAAAGTGAGACTCTCACACACACACACACACACAAAGTAGCTATTGAAAAGAAAATCAAAACCATTTACAAAGCTCTTCTAACCAAGTGCCTCCAAAAAAGGTTGGTTTCATAATCTTAACTCTTGTTTATAAACATAATTAGAACCAGTTGTAACAATCTGTATTGGTTTTATCAAATCACTGCACTTTAATAACAGCAGCCTATATGATAATTGTAAGTTAGTGAAAAAATGTCTTATCACCTTATTCAAATTTCACTCTATATTAATACGTTTCAAACAATAAACCTATGATGATGTATTTTTAAATTTATTCACACTGCACGCCTTGGAGGGTGAAGATAGGGTCCATAGGATGTTACAAATGAAGATTCAATAAGTGTTAAATAAGGCAATGAAAATAGGTTTTTATGAGAAAATAACATTTTCATATACCTCTATATACTTGGCATAAAACCAAATAGAAATCCTAACTCCTGATTTGTGCTCTAGAAATGAAAGAATACTTCTCAATTTTGTAAACACTAGCAATAAGCAATCTGAAAATAAAATTTAAAAAGCAATTCCAGGGCCGGGCACAGTGGCTCATGCCTGTAATCCCAGCACTTTGGGAGGCCGACACGGGTGGATCACGAGGTCAGGAGTTCAAGACCAGCCTGACCAACATGGTGAAACCCTGTCTCTACTAAAAATACAACAATTAGCCGGGCACAGTGATGGATGCCTGTAATCCCAGGTATTCAGGAGGCTGAGGCAGGAGAATCGCTTGAACCTGGGAGGCAGAGGTTGCAGTGAGCCGAGATCGCGCCACTGCACTCCAGCTTGGGCGACAGGGTGAGACTCCATCTCAAAAAAAAAAAAAGCAATTCCATTTCAGCCAGGCACAGTGGTTCATGCCTATAAAACCAGAACTTTGGGAGGTCAAGGCAGGAGGATCGCTTGAGCTCAGGAGTTCAAGATCAGCCTAGGCAACATAGAGAGACACCAGCTCTACAACAAACATAAAAAGTAGCTGGGCATGATGGTGCATGCCTGTAATCTCAGCTACTAGGGAAGCTGAGGTGGGAAGATCACTTGAGCCTAGGGGTTTGAGGTCACAGTGAGCCATGATCATGCCACTGTACTCCAGGCACAGTGACAAAGTGAGACCCTATCGCAAAAAGAAAAAAAAAATTCAATTTCAAATAGCATCAAGAAGAATAAAATACTTAGGAATAAATTTAACAAAAGAGTCGTCAAACTTGTACTCTGGAAGCCACAAAATATTATTGAAAGGCGTTAAAAAATTTATGAATATAGAAAGACATCACATGTTCATGAAGAATTTAATATTGATGGGATCATACTTCCCAAATTGATCTATACATTCAATATAATTGCTATTAAAATTGTAGTTCTTATTTTCTTACAGAAATTGACAGATTTATCCTAAATTCACATGAAAATGGAACAAATCCAGAAAAATCAGACAACTGTGGAAAAAAAGAGCAAAGTTGGAAGACTCACACTTCCCCAATTTTAAACTTACTAAAAAGCTGCACTTGTCAAGACAGTATAGTACAAGTATAAAAATAGACATATAGACCAAAATAACAGAACTAAGAGTCTAAAAACAAACCCTTACATTTATGGTCAATTGATTTTCAACAAGAGTATCAAGATAATTCAGTTGGGGGTATGGGGGAGAGAGCATTTTTAACAAATGGTGCTGGAACAACTGGATATCCATATGCAAAAGAATGGAGATGGGACCACTTCTTACATCATACAAAATAATTAACTGAAAACGGAAAGTAGATCTACATGTAAGAGCTAAACCTATAAAATTACTGGAAGAAGGTATAGAAGTAAATCTACAAGACCTTAGGTTGGCAAGGTCTTCTTGCATATGACATTAAAATCTCAAAAGACAAAAAAAATAGAGAAACTGAATGTCAACAAAATTTAAAACTTTTGTCCTACAATCAAGAAAGTACAAAGACCCACAGAATAGCAAACATTTGCAAGTCATATGTCTGATAAGGGACTTATGTCTAAATTATGTCAACCTACAATCAATAAAACTGTTTCAAAAAAAAAAAAAAAAAAAAACAGTTGTGGCTGGTGCCATGGCTCATGCCTGTAATCCCAAGACTTTTAGAGGCTATGGATGGTGGAAAGAAAAATTTTTTTAATAAAAATAAAAGTTTTAAAAATGAACCAAGGGGCCGGGCGCGGTGGCTCAAGCCTGTAATCCCAGCACTTTGGGAGGCCGAGACGGGCGGATCACTAGGTCAGGAGATCGAGACCATCCTGGCTAACACGGTGAAACCCCGTCTCTACTAAAAAATACAAAAAACTAGCCGGGCGAGGTGGCGGGCGCCTGTAGTCCCAGCTACTCAGGAGGCTGAGACAGGAGAATGGCCCGAACCCGGGAGGCGGAGCTTGCAGTGAGCTGAGATCCGGCCACTGCACTCCAGCCTGGGCGACAGAGCGAGACTCCGTCTCAAAAAAAAAAAAAAAATGAACCAAGGACTGTGATTAATGCAATTCTGTGTACCTTAAGTCCAAATGAAAAAGGGAAAAAGACAAGAAATAAAGTGTCAACTAAACAATCATGAGATCTACAAATATGAAAAGGAGATTTTCTTTTTTTTTGTTTTTTGTTTTTTGTTTTTCTTTTTTGAGATGATGTCTCACTCTTGTCACCCAGGCTGGAGTGCAGTGGTGCAATCTCGGCTCACTGCAACCTCCACCTCCCGGGTTCAAGCAATTCTCCTGCCTTAGCTTCCCAAGTAGCTGGGATTATAAGCACACACCACCACGCCTGGCTAAAGACTTGCAGTGGCAGGCCGGGTGCAGTGGATCAGGCCTGTTATCCCAGCACTTTGGGAGGCCAAGGCGGGCAGATCACAAGGTCAGGAGTTCAAGACCAGCCTGAGCAACGTGATGAAACCTTGTCTCTCCTAAAAATACTAAAATCAGTCGGGTGTGATGGCACGTGCCTATAATCCCAGGCTGAGGCAGCAGAATTGCTTGAACCTGGGAAGCAGAGGTTGCAGTGAGACTAGATCGTGCCACTGCACTCCAGCTTGGGCAACAGAGCAAGATGCCATCTCAAAAAAGAAAAAGCAGACTTGCAGTGGCTAGGTGAGGTGGCTCACACCTGTAATCCCAACACTTTGGGAGGCCAAGGTGAGCAGACAGCTTGAGCCCAGGAGTTCAAGACCAGCCTGGGAAACATGGTGAAACCCCATCTCTACAAAAAATACAAAAATTAGCCACGCGTGGTAGTGCAAACCTGTAGTCTCAGCTACTTGAGAGGCTGAGATGGGACCTGAGCCCGGGAGGTCAAGGCTGCAGTGAGCCGTGATCACGCCACTGCACTCCAGCCTGGGTAACAAAGTGAGACCCTGTCTCAAAAAAAATAAAAATAAAAAGTAAAAACTGGCATTGCACAATATAAAGATAAGTGTTAAAAATCATGCTAATAGATATTAACAGTGTAAAATCAGAACATATTGTCTTCATGTAGTGTTCTTTCTAAAAATCATTTTATTAAGTGTTAAAACATTTCTAAAGGCTTTCAAAGATAAATTCTGAACATCAGACTCTCACGTCTATCTTTCCCATAATGCCTTAAGTTTCTTAAATTATCTTACTACCAAGGTATTCAGGAAATTAACCTGTACTATATTTGGATATAATATTCAAAACCCTAAGATCATCAAGAATTAATATCTACAAATATCTACTACAGACATGTAAAGAAGGGAAAAAAAAGCTTAAGGCTCTCGGAGACCTTATATTCTATCGTACTGCATAACTCACTTTACAGCTCAAGGAACTAGAAAACTACTAAGCCCAAAGTTAGCAGAAGGAAGGAGGTAACAAAGATTAGAGAAGAAATAAACAAAATAAAAAATAGAAAAATAGGGAAAAAACAAAACTAAGAGTTTGTTTTTCGAAAAGATAAAACTGACAAACCCTTAGCTAGACTAAGAAAGAGAAGACTCAAATAAGAAAGGAAAGACACGTTACAACTGATGCCTCCGAAATAAAAAGGATCATGAGACTACTAAAAACAACCACATGCCAACAAAGTGGATAATCTAGAAGAAATGAATAAATTCCTAGAAACATAACATCCTACCAAGACTAAATCATGGAGAAATAGAAAGTCTGAACAAACCTGTAAGAAGCACGCAGACTGAATCAGTAATCAAAAACCTCCCGAAAGAGAAAAGCCCAGGACCAGATGGTTTCATTTATGAACGCTACCAAACACTTAAGGAGCAATTAGCACCAATCTGTCTCAAACTCCTCAAAAAACTCAAGTGGAGAGAACACTATCAAACACATTTTACAAAGCCAGCAATTCCCTGATACCAAAGACAGACAAAGAAGCCATAAGAAGAAGAAACTACCGGCCAGTATCCCTGAAGAATACAGACACGAAAATCCTCAACAAAATACTAGCTCACTGAATCCAACAGCACATTAAAAGGATCATAAACCATGACTAAGTGGGATTTATGCCTAGGATGCAAGAATGGTTCAATATATGAAAATCAATTACTGTGGTACACCACATTAATAAAATAAAAGATAGCAATCATACGATCATCCCAATAGGCAGAAAAATCACCTGAAAAATTCAGCACCCTTTCATGGTAAAAACTGTCAACAAACTACAAACTACAAACAAATGGAAATCATCTCAATGTAATAAAGGCCATATATGAAAAGCTCACAGCTATCCGACTGAATTGTGAAAAACTGAAAGCTTTCCCACTGAGATCAGGCACAAGGCAGAGATGTCCACTCTTACTTACTTTTATGCAGCATAGTTCTAGAAGTCCTACCTAAAGCAATTAGGCAAGAAAAAGAAATAAAAGGCATTCAAATCAGAAAGGAAGAGGTAAAACTGTCCATTTGCAAAAGACATCATCTTAGATATAAAAAAAACCATTTAACAGTTTTTTTTCAAACTGTTAGAACTAATAAATTTAGCTGTGAATAGTGGTAGTATCGTAGCCGGTCAGGTTTATCTGAGGTGTGATTATTTTTCCTGACACCCCGCCACGATGACCTGCAATACAGTCAGCACTAGCAACTTCTGACAGTCTCCATGAAGACTGAATTATAAAGAAAAAAAAAAAGAACTAATAAATTCAATAAAGTTGCAGGATAGAAAAATCAACATCCACTAATAAACTACCTAAAAAGGAAATTAGTAAAACAATCTCACTTACAATAGCACAAAAAAAGAATAAAATACCTACGAAGAGGCTGGGCACGGTGGTTCATGCCTGTAATCCCAGCACTTTGGGAGGCCCAGGCAGATGGATCACCTGAGGTCAGGAGTTCGAGACCACCCTGACCAAGATGGAGAAACTCCATCTCTACTAAAAATACAAAAATTAGCTGGGCGTGGTGGCGCATGCCTGTAATCCTAGCTACTTGGGAGGCTGAGGCATAAGAATTGCTTGAACCAGGGAGGCAAAGGTGGATGCTCCGGTGAGCCGAGATCACATCACTCGCCTGGGTAACAAGAGCAAAACTCTGTCTCAAAAAAAAAAAAAAAAAAACCTAAGAAGAAACTTAACCAAGGAGGTGAAAGACCTGTATCCTGAAAACCATAAAACATGGATGAAAGAAATTAAAGAAGGCTACATTTGTAGGAAAAACGGCAGATGGGAGGCAGGACTAGATTGCAGCTCCCACTCGGACAGACGGAGCAGTGTGTGGAGACTCACATCATGAACCTTTGCTCTAGAACTACTGCAGGAATAAACCAGGAAAGCCTAGAGAACCCAAAGACCCTCTGAAAGAAGCAGATTACTCCTGCAGGATCCAGGAGACAGTCCAAATGCTGTGCGGTTATCCACGGCTGAGAGACCTGCAGATGGTTCACATCACAGGACTCTGTGCAGACAACCCCAGTACCAGCCCTGCCTGGTAGACCTGCTGAGTGGCTAGATACAGAACAGAGATAACAATCACTGTAGCTCGGCCCTCAGGAAGCCACATCCTTAGAAAAAGGTGGAGAGTACTACATCTGTGGAACACCCCAGGGGACAAAAGAATCTGAACAGCAGCCTTGAGCCCTAGACCTTTCCTCTGATATAGCCTACCCAAATGAAAAAGAACCAGAAAAACAATTCTGGTAATATGACAAAGTTTTTTAACACCTCCAAAAATATCACACTGGCTAACCAGCAATGGATCCAAACCAAGAAGAAATCCCTGATTTACCTGAAAAAGAATTCAGAAGATCAGTTATTAAGCTAATCAAGGAGGTACCAGAGAAAGGTGAAGTCCAATTTAAGACAATCAAAAAAATGATACAAGAAATGAGGAAAGAAATCTTCAATGAAACATACAGCTTAAATAAAAAACAATCAAAGGTTCAGGAAATAAAGGACACACTTAGAGAAATGCAAAATTTTCTGGAAAGCCTCAGCAACAGAATCAAACAAGCAGAAGATAGAACTTCAGACCTCGAAGACAAGCTTTTTGAATTAACCCAAGTCAACAAGACAAAGAAAAGAATAAGAAAAAAATGAACAACATCTCCAAGAAGTTTGGGATTATGTTAAGTGACCAAATCTAAGAATAACTGCCATTCCTGAGGAAGGAGAGAAATCTAAAAGTCTGGAAAACATATTTGGGGAAATAACTGAGGAAAATTTCCCAGGCCTTGCTAGAGACCTAGACATCCAAATACAAGAAGCTCAAAGAACACTTAGGAAACTAATCATAAAAAGATCATCTTCTAGGCACACTGTCATCAACTTATTAAAAGTCGAGATGAAGGAAAGAATGTTAAGAGCCGTGAGGCAAAAGCACCAGGTAACCTACAAAGAAAAACCAGAGTAACAGCAGATTTCTCAGGAGAAACTCTACGAGCTAGAAGGGATTGGGGCCCTATCTTCAGCCTCCTTAAACAAAACAATTATCAGCCAAAACTTTTGTATCCAGTGAAACTATGCTTCATAAATTAAGGAAAGATACAGTCTTTTTCAGACAAACAAATGCTGAGAGAATTTGCCACTACCAAGCCAGAACTACCGCAACTGCTAAAAGGAGGCGTAAATCTTGAAACAAATCCTGGAAACACATCAAAACAGAACCTCTTTAAAGCATAATTCTCACAGGACCTTTGTATAAAACAAAATACAATTTAAAAAAAAAAAAAGTATACAGGCAACACAACAAATAGCACGATGAATAGAATAGTACCTCACATCTCAATACTAACATTGGATGTAAATGGCCTAAATGCTCCACTTAAAAGATACAGAATTGCGGAATGGATAAGAATTCACCAACCATCTGCTGCCTCCCAGAGACTCACCTAACACATAAGGACTCACATAAACTTAAGGTAAAGGGGTGGAAAAAGACATTCCATGCAAATGGACACCAAAAGTGAGCAGTAGTAGCTATTCTTACATCAGGCAAAACAAACTTTAAAGTAAGAGCAGTTAAAAAAGACAAAGAGGGACATTATATAATGATAAAAGGTCTTGTCCAACAGGAAAGTATCACAGTCATAAATATATATGCACCTAACACTGGAGCTCCCAAATTTACAAAACAATTACTACTAGACCTAAGAAATGAGATAGATGGTAACACAATAATAGTGGGGGACTTCAATACTCCGCTGACAGCACTAAACAGGTCATCAAGATAGAAAGTCAACAAAGAAACAATGGACTTAAACTATACCCTGGAACAAATGGACTTAACAGATCTTTACAGAACATTCTACCCGACAACCGCAGAGTATGCATTTCATTCATCAGAGCATGGAACTTCCTCCAAAACGGACCATATGATAGGACACAAAACAAGTCTCAATAAATTTAAGAAAACTGAAATTATACCAACTACTTCCCTGACGACAGTGGAATAAAACTAGAAATCAACTCCAAAAGGAACCTTCAAAACCAGACAAATACATGGAAATTAAATAACCTGCTCCTGAATGATCACTGGGTCAACAATGAAATCAAGATGGAAATTTAAAAATTCTTCAAACCAAACAATAATAGTGACACAACCTACCAAAATCTCTGGGATACAGCAAAGGTGGTGCTAGGAGGAAAGTTCATAGCCCTAAATGCTTACATCAGAAAGTCTGAAAGAGTACAGATAGACGATCTAAGGTCACACCTCAAGGAACAAGAAAAACAAGAACAAATCAAACCCAAATCCAGCAGAACAAAGGAAATAACCAAGATCAGAGCAGAACTAAATGAAATTGAAACAAACAGAAAACAATACAAAAGATAAATGAAACAAAGAGCTGGTTCTTTGAAAAGATAAATAAAATTGATACACCATTAGCAAGATTAACCAAGAAAATAAGAGAGGATTCGAGGCTATTATGAATACCTTTAGGCATGTAAACTAGAAAACCCGGAAGAGATGAATACATTCCTGGAAAGACACAACCCCCTAGCTTAAATCAGGAAGAATTAGATACCCCAAATAGATCAAAAACAAGCAGTAAGAGTAAAATGGTAATTTTAAAATTTACCAACAAAAAAAAGTCCAAGACCAGATGGATTCATAGCTGAATCCTACCAGACAATTAAACAAGAATTGGTACCAATCCTATTGACACTATTCCACAAGATAAAGAGGGAATCCTCCCTAAATCACTCTATGAAGCCAGTATCATCCTAACACCAAACCAGGAAAGGACATAACCAAAAAATCAAACTACAGACCAATATCCTCGATCAACATAGATGCTAAAATCCTTAACAAAATACTAGCTAACCGAATCCAAAAACATATTAGAAAGTGTTGATCAAGTGTGTTTCATACTACAGATGCAGGGAAGGTTTAACATATGCAAGTCAATAAATGTGATACACCACATAAACAGAATTAAAAACAAAAATCACATGATCATCTCAACAGACGCAGAAAAAGCATGGAACAAAATCCAGCATCGCTTTATAATTAAAACCCTGAGCAAAATCTACATACAAGGGACATATCTCAATGTAATAAAAGCCATCTATGACAAACCCACAGCCAACATAATACTGAATGGAGAAAAGTTGAAAGCATTCCCTCTGAGAAATAGCACAAGAAAAGGATGCCCACTCTCACCACTTCTATTCAACATAATGCTGGAAGTCCTAGCCAGAGCAATCAGACAAGAGAAATATATAAAGGGCATCCAAATTGGTATAGAGGAAATCAAACTGTTGCTGTTTGCTGATGATATGATTGTATACCTAGAAAACCCTAAAGACTTCTCCAGGCCGGGTTCTGTGGCTCAAGCCTGTAATCCCAGCACTTTGGGAGGCCGAGACGGGCAGATCATGAAGTCAGGAGATCAAGACCATCCTGGCTAACACGGTGAAACCCTGTCTCTACTAAAAAATACAAAAAACTAGCCGGGCGAGGTGGCGGGCACCTGTAGTCCCAGCTACTCGGGAGGCTGAGGCAGGAGAATGGCGTGAACCCGGGAGGCGGAGCTTGCAGTGAGCTGAGATCCGGCCACTGCACTCCAGCCTGGGCGACAGAGTGAGACTCCGTCTCAAAAAACATAAAATAAAATAAAATAAAAGACTTCTCCAAGTAGCTCCTAAAACTGATAAATGAATTCAGCCAAGTTTCAGGAGACGAAATTAATGTATAAAAATCAGTAGCTCTCCTATATATCAACAGCGACCAAGCTAAGAATCAAATCAAGAACTCAACCCCTTTTACAACAGCTGCAAAAAAATAAATAAATAAAACACTTAGGAATATACCTAACCAAGAAGGTGAAAGGCCTCCACAAGGAAAACTACAAAATACTGCTGAAAGAAATCATAGATGACACAAACAAATGGAAATACATCCCATGCTCATGGATGGTTAGAATCAATATTGTGAAAATGACCATATTGCCAAAAGCAATCTACAAATTCAACGCAATTCCCATCAAAATACCACCATCATTCTTCACAGAACTAGTAAAAACAATCCTAAAATTCATATGGAACCAAAAAAGAGCCCATGTAGCCAAAGCAAGTCTAAACAAAAAGAACAAATCTGGAGGTATCACATTACCTGATTTCAAACTATATATAAGGCCATAGTCACCAAAACAGCATGGTACTGCTATAACAACAGGCACACAGACCAGTGGAACAGAATAGAGAACCCAGAAATAAACCCAAATACAGCCAACTGATCTTCCACAAAGCAAACAAAAACATAAAGTGGGGAAAGGACACCCTATTCAACAAATGGTGCTGAGATAATTGGCAAGCCACACGAAGGAGAATGAAACTGGATCCTCATCTCTCACCTTACATAAAAATCAACTCAAGATTGATCAAGGACTTAAATCTAAGACTTGAAACTATAAAAATTCTAGAAGATAATATCAGAAAAGCCCTTCTAGACATTGGCTTAGGAAAAGATTTCATAACTAAGAATCCAAAGCAAATGCAATAAAAACAAAGATAAACAGCTAAGAATTAAAGAGGTTTGCATGGCAAAAGGAACCATCAGCAAAGTAAACAGAAAACCCACAGCGTGGGAGAAAATCTTCACAATCATACATCTGACAAAGGACCAATATCCAGAATCTACAGTGGACTCAAATTAGCAAGAGAAAAACAAACAATCCCATCAAAAAGTGGGCTAAGGGGCCGGGCGCGGTGGCTCATGCCTGTAATCCCAGCACTTTGGGAGGCCGAAGCAGGCAGATCCCAAGGTCAGGACATTGAGACCATCCTGGCTAACATGGTAAAACCCCGTCTCTACTAAAAACACAAAAAATTAGCCAGGCATGGTGCCGGGTGCCTGTAGTCCCAGCTACTTAGGAGGCTGAGGTAGGAGAATGGCGTGAGCCCAGGAAGCAGAGCTTGCAGTGAGCTGAGATGGTGCCATTGCACTCCAGCCTGGGTGACAGAGTGAGACTCTGTCTCTAAAGTAAAACAGGTGGGCTAAGGACATAAACAGACAATTCTCAAAAGAAGATATACAAATAGCCAATAAACCTATGAAAAAATGCTCAACATCACTAATGATCAGGGAAAAGCAAATGAAAACCACAATGTGATACCACCTTACTCTCACAAGAATGGCCATAATCACAAACAAAAAAGAATAGATGTTGGCATGGATGCAGTGAACAGGGAACACTTTTACACTGCTGGTGGGAATGTAAACTAGTACAACCACTATGGAAAACAGTGTGGAGAGGTGTTAAAGAACTAAAAGTAGAACTATCATTAGATCCAGCAATTCCACTACTGGGTATCTACCCAGAGGAAAAGAAGTCATTATACAAAAAAGATCCTTGCACACACGTTTATAGCAGCACAATATGCAGTTGCAAAAATGTGGAACCAACCCAAATGCCCATCAATTAACAAGTGGATAAAGAAACTGTGGTATATATAACAATGGAATACTATCCAGTCATAAAAAGGAATGAAATAATGGCATTCGCAACAACCTGGATGGGATTGGAGACTTATTCTAAGTGAAGTAACCTAGGAACAGAAAACCAAACATCGCATGTTCTCACTCACAAGTGGGAACTAAGCTATGATGATGCAAAGGCATAAGAATGACACATGGACTTTGGGGACTCAGGGGGAAAGGGTGGGAAAGGGGTGAGGGATAAAAGACTACAAATTGGGTTCAGTATATACCGCTTGTGTGATGGGTACACCAAAATCTCACAAGTCACCACTAAAGAACTTAACTCATGTAACCAAATACCACCTGCTTCCCAAAAACCTATGGAAATAAAAAATTTAAAACTAAAAAAAAAAAAAAAAGGAAATTAAAAAAGGCACAGACAAATGGAAAGACACCCTATGTTCGTGGATTGGAAGACTTAATATTGTCAAAATATCCATAATACACAAGCAATTTACGGATTCAATGCAAGCCCTGTCAAAATCCCAACGGTATTTTTTTTTTTTTTCTGAGACGGAGACTCACTCTGCCACCCAGGCTGGAGTGCAGTGACACAATCTCAGCTCACTGCAACCTCTGCCTCCTGGGTTCAAGTGATTCTCCTGCCTCAGCCTCCCGAGTAGCTGGGATTACAGGCATGCTCCACCACGCCTGGCCAATGTTTGTACTTTTAGTAGAAACGGGGTTTCACCACGTTAGCCAGGCTGGTCTTGAACTCCTGACCTCAGGCGATCCACCCACCTCGGCTTCCCAAAGTGCTGGGACTACAGGCATGAGCCACTGCACCCAGCCCCCAGTGGCATTTTTTAAAACAGAAATAGAAAAAATAATTCTAAAAATCTTATGGAATGACAAACGACCACAAATAGCCAAGTTAATCTTGAGAAAGAACAAAGTTGGAGGCATCACACCTCCTGATTTCAAAATATATTATTACACAAAGCTAGTTATCAAAATAGTATGGTACTGACATAAAGACAGATATATAGAACAACGGAACGGAATAGAGCGCCCGGAAATAAATCCATTTATGTACAGTCACCTGATCTTACACAAGGCTGCAAATAATACACAACAGGGAAAGAAAAACGTCCTCAACAAATGGTGTTGGGAAAACAGGAGATTCACATTCAAAAGAATGCAGCCTTCTCTCACACCATACACAAAAATCAACTTACAAAGGATTAAAGACTTAAACGGAAAACATGAAACTATAAAACTCTCAGAGAAAAACACAGAGGGAAGCCTTCACAACACTGGCCTTGGCAATGATTTCACGGATATAACACCAACAGCGCAGGCAATAAAAACAAAAATATGTAAGTGGGAATACATAAAACTAAAAAGCTTCTGTACAGCAAAGTGGACAATCAACACAGTGATGGAAATGAGAGAAAATATCTACAAATTGTGTATCTGAAAAGGGGTTAATATCCAAAATACGTAAGAAACTTCCACAGCACAAAGGTAAAAACAACTAATAACTTGATTTAAAAACAGGCTAAGGACTTGAATAAAACATTTCTCTAAAGACATACAAACAGCCAACATGTATATGAAAAAATGCTCAATGTCACTAATTACCAGGGCAATGTAAATCAAAACCACAATGAGTTATCACCTCACACCTGTTAGGATGGCTATGATTAAAAAAAAAAAAAGACAAGTGTTGACAAGGCTGAAGAGAAATCGGAACCCTTGCAGACTGTTGATGAGAATGCAAAATGATGCAGCTGCTATGGAAAATATGTGGGTTCCTGAAAAAATTAGAAACAGAACTACCATATGATTCAGCAATCTCCCTTCTGACTATTTATCCTAAAGAATCACCATCGCAATCGCAATCCCAAAGATATTAGCACTCCTATATCCACCGAGGCAATATTCACAATAGCAAAGATGTAGAAACAACCTAAATGTCTATTAACGGATGGATAATGAAAACGTAGTATACAATGGAATACTATTCACCTTTAAAAATATTTGAAAAAAGGATATTCAGCTGGGCATGATGGCTCGTGCCTATAATCCCAGCACTTTGGGAGGCCAAGGCAGGAGGATCACTTGAGCTCAGGAGTTTGAGACCAGCCTGGGCATCACAGTGAGATCTCATCTCTACAAAAAATAAAAAAATTATCCAGGCATGGCAGTGGGTGCCAGTAGTCCCAGCTACTTAGAAGGCTGAGGTGGGAGGATCATTTGAGCCCAGCAGGTCAAGGCTGCAGTCACCACATTCCAGCCTGGGCAAGAGAGTGAGACTCCATCTCAAGGGGGTAAAAAAAGGAAATTCTGCAATATGCAACAACATAGATGAATCTTGAAGACATTAACCTAAGTGAAAAAGAGAGTCACAGGAAGACAAATACTGCATGATCCCACTTATATAAGGTATCTAAAATGGTCAAATTCACAGACTCAAAGAGTGGAAATGGTGGTTCTCAGGGACAGGGACAGGGAAGGATATTGAGAGTTACTAATCAATGGTCATAAAGCTTCAGTCAAGCAAGATGAGTAACCTCTAGAAATCTGCTGTACAACATTATACCTATAGTCAACAATATAATTGCACACTTAAAAATTCGTTAAGAGGGGCTAGGTGCAGTGGCTCATGCCTGTAATCCCAGTACTCTGGGAGGCCGAGGCAGGCAGATCACGAGGTCAAGAGTTCGAGACCAGCCTGGCCAACATAGGGAAACCCCGTCTCTACTAAAAATACAAAAAATTAGCTGGACGTGGTGGCAGGCACCTGTAATCCCAGCTACTCAGGAGGTTGAAGCAGAAGAATTGCATGAACCTGGGAGGCAGAGGTTGCAGTGAGCCGAGATCACACCATTGCACTCTAGCCTGGGCAACAGTGCGAGACTCTGACTCAAAAAAAAAAAAAGGCCGGGCGCGGTGGCTCAAGCCTGTAATCCCAGCACTTTGGGAGGCCGAGACGGGTGGATCACAAGGTCAGGAGATCAAGACCATCCTGGCTAACCCGGTGAAACCCCGTCTCTACTAAAAAATACAAAAAACTAGCCGGGCGAGGTGGCGGGCACCTGTAATCCCAGCTACTCGGAGGCTGAGGCAGGAGAATGGCGTAAACCCGGGAGGCGGAGCTTGCAGTGAGCTGAGATCCGGCCACAGCACTCCAGCCTGGGCGACAGAGCGAGACTCCGTCTCAAAAAAAAAAAAAAAAAAACTTTTTGTTAAGAGGGTAGATCTCACATTAGGTATTCTTACTGCAATAAAATCAAGTTTTAAAAAAGGAGGACAGGGCCAGGCACGGTGGCTCACGCCTGTAATCACAGCACTTTGGGAAGCCGAGGCGGGTAGACCACCTGAGGTCAGGAGTTCGAGACCACCCTGGACGACAGGTGAAACCTGTCTCTACTAAAAATACAAAAATTAGCCAGGTGTAGTGGTACACACCTGTAATCCATGCAACTTGGGAGGCTGAGGCAGGAGAGTCGCCTGAACTCAGGAGGCGGAGGCTGCAGTGAGTCAAGATTACGTCACTGGACTCCAGCCTGGGCAACAGAGCAAGACTCCATCTCAGGACCAAAAAAAAAAAAGGAGGACAGTATAGGAAGACAGGAAAAATTATCTCAAATGTAATTAGAATGTCCCAGTTTCCTTTAACCTCAAGTATACAACTAGGGAGTGGTAAGATATACAGGGACAGCAGTGAAAGTCAAAGCCTCTTGATGAAAGAGTAGGAATCTCCTATGGCTGCTGTAACCAAATAACACAAACTTAGTGACTTAAAACAACACAAATTTACTGAGTTTCACTGGGCTAAAATCAAGGTGTGAGCAAGGTTGGTTCCTTCTGGAGACTCTAGGAAAGAATCCATCTCCTTGACATTTCTAGCTTCTGGAGGCCGCCCACACTCCTTGGCTCACGGTCCCTCCTCCTTCCTCAAAGGGCATCACTCCAACTCTGTCTCTGTCATCCTATCTCCTTCTGACTCTGACCCTCCCGCCTCTCCCACAAGGACCCTGGGATCAATAGAGCCCACCCAGGTAATTCAGGATAACTCCCCTTTAAGGTACTCACATCTGCAAAATCCCTTTACCCATGGAAAGTAACATACCACAGGTTCCAGGGATTATCACATGGATTACCAACTTCGGGGGCCATTATGCGGCCCACCACAGAGGGGAAGCTGATTTAACCCAGTTTAGAAAAGCCAAATACAATGAAACCTTTATACCTCTATCCCATTCCTTCTTGCTCTTCTATGTTAGAAAATCACTTCAACGTATGTTGGCTATTGGATTTGTTTCTAATACACCATTCCACTAGAAGACTTTACAACCATGTGAGAAAAAGAAAAGCAGCCCCTGACATCTGGGAGCTGGCCTGGTGATATCACAGCTGGGTCTTGGTGTTGCTGTAAACTGGCAAGCAACTCAGAGCAAGGCCCACACCTCGGCCTTGATGACTGACTCTTCCGTAGAACATAAACAGTTTCAGAGAACATCAATATCAGACAAGACCATGATGGATAAAGACTAAACAAGACCACTCTGTAATCACTCCTGAACACAAGCAAAAAACATGAACATTGTCCAAATCACAAAAATGACCATCTCTCTATCCTGGCTAACAGGAATGACTGTTGCTTCTTTACCAGTTACAGCTTTAGCTTTATTCCAGTCTTCTCTCCTTCTAGAAAAGATTTCTTTTTTTTTTTTTTTTTTTTTTTGAGACGGAGTCATGCTCTGTCGCCCAGGCTGGAGTGCAGTGGCCGGATCTCAGCTCACTGCAAGCTCCGCCTCCCGGGTACACGCCATTCTCCTGCCTCAGCCTCCCAAGTAGCTGGGACTACAGGCGCCCGCCACTTCGCCCGGCTAGTTTTTTGTATTTTTTAGTAGAGACGGGGTTTCACCGTGTTAGCCAGGATGGTCTCGATCTCCTGACCTCATGATCCGCCCGTCTCGGCCTCCCAAAGTGCTGGGATTACAGGCTTGAGCCACCGCGCCCAGCCTAGAAAAGATTTCTTAAGCTATCCAATTACAGAATTATTCCAGCTTCCTAACAGCATCCCATATAGATCAAAGCCTCACTTCCTTAAACCCTTCCCAAACTACCTAGTAGAAGCCCAAATCCCACTTGAAAAGTTACTTGAACACCCCACAGTTCCCCACGGAACTCACTGCAATATGCAATATGCCCAATTTGTCCAACTACAGGTGTGCTCTTGGTAGTCTTTGGCTGGAGGGCAATGACAAAGGTCAGAAAAGACTACAGACTCCAAGATAACTGTATTCTGAACTTACATACCAGATTGGTGACTGGTTCCCATCTTCTGCCCAACCACTATCCTCAAGTGGGAAGGACTAAAGTTTTTGATCTGCTGCACAAAGGGTAAGCCATAGAGTTGAGGGCAAGACATTGGCAGAAAACAGCAGGTAAACTCACCTAGAGAAGCAGCAGGTGAAGGATAATTCCTTCTATCCCCATTATCTCCCACCTCTCATTTGGCCTAAAAGAAGCCAACTAAATGGGAAGGTTCGAAAATCTCTGTTGTAAAAGTCCCAGTCTGGTCAGGCACGGTGGCTCAGGCCTGTAATCCCAGCACTTTGGGAGGCTGAGGTGGGGGCGGATCACCTGAGGTCAGGAGTTCGAGAGCAGCTTGGCCAACATGGCAAAACCCCAAATCTATTAAAAATACAAAAATTAGCCAGGCATGGTGGTGGGCGCCTGTAATCCCAGCTACTTGGGAGGCTGAGGCAGGAGAATCACTGGAACCTGGGAGGCGGAGGATGCAGTGAGCTGGGATCGTTCCACTGCATTCCAGCCTGGGTGACAGAGCGAGACTCCATGGAAAAAAAAAAAAAAAAAAGTCCCAGTCAACCCCAGACTTGGTTCCAAAAATATTATAGCCAAGAGGGGAGCTTAAGCCATACCCAGGATAAGGAAGAATTCAGATTGCACAGCCAGGCTGGGCATGGTGGCTCACACCTCTAATTCCAGCACTTTGGGAAGCTGGGGCAGAAGGATTACTTGAGGCCGGGAGAGTTCAAGACCAGCCTGGGTAACATGGAAAGAACCTGTCCATACAAAAATGGCCAGGCGCATTGACTCACACCTGTAATCCCAGCATTTTGGGAGGCCAAGGCAGGAGGAACACTTGAGGTCAGGAGTTCGAGACCAGCTTGGCCAACATGGTGAAATCCCGTCGCTACTAAAAATTCAAAAACATTAGCCAGGCATAGTGGCAGGCGCCTGTAATCCCAGTGGGAGGCTGAGGCAGGAGAATCACTTGACCCAGGAGGCAGAGGTTACAGTGAGCCTAGATCATGCCCCTGCACTCCGGCCTAGATGACAGAGTAAGACTCCACATCATAAATAAATAAATAAATAAATAAATAAATAAATAAATAAAATTAGCCAGGTGTGGTGGTGGGCACCTGTAATCCCAGCTACTCAAGAGGCTGAGGCACAAGAATTGCTTGAACCCAGGAGACAGTGGTTGCAGTGAGCTGAGATCGTGCCACTGCACTCCAGCCTGGGTGACAGAGTGAAACTCTGTCCCAAAAAAAAAAAAAAAAGACTTGCAGTGACTCACCTGTAACCCCAATACTTTGGGAGGCTAAGGTGGGTGAATAACTTGAGCCCAGGAGTTCAAGACCAGCCTAGGTAACATGGTGAAACCTCGTCTCTACAAAAAATACAAAAATCAGCCAGGTATGGTTGTATGTGCCTGTAGTCCCAGCTACTTGGAAGGCTCAAGTAGGAAGATCTCTTGAGCCTGGGAGGTAGAGGCTGCAGTGAGCCGTGTTTGTGCCACAGCATTCCAGCCTGAGTGACGGAACGACACTCTGCCTCAAAAATAATTTTGAAGAGAGTCACAGCCTACAAGGTGGCAATCCTGATGGCTGAGAAGCATCCTCCCGCAGAGCACAGAAACAGACACTTCAAGGGAAGATAGAACAGGGATTTCTGCTGAACGGGTTGGCCAAGTTTATATATTTAACAGGTTATAGGAGGAGCTATGAATATTCACAAAGTGGGGGAGGTCATGCACATGCAGGCTGAATAAACATGTATGTTACATACTTATCCGCATTCACTTGTGGGTGGAGACTTAACATCTAAACGCATTACAATGAGGCCCTCTAGTCAGATGGCGAAGCAGGGACATGAAGGCACTCAAGCGCACAGCCTCTGTAAACTGGCCAGAACCAGTTCATGCTCAGTGCTCTTATCAGGACAAAGTTACTGAAATCAGTCTCTTATCCAATCAAAGCTGTAGTTATAGCTTGTGGAACAGGGGAGTGAGGGTCAGTTAGTCAGGGTCTGGCAGTGAGTGAGCTGCAGTTATTAATATTGCTTATCTGGAGGCCAGTACTTGTTTAGCTGCTAGGAAAAAAGAAACACTTTGAGATAGTTAGAACCGAGTTTATTCTTTAAGGGGGGGCGCGGGGGGTGCTTTACTTAACCCTTGCTTGGCATGGCCCTACATCTTGTCCACCGTTTGGTATTTTATTGCCACAAAGAGTCTGTTCTCTCAGTCTTAAGATCTCTATTTTAACATTAATGCTGGTCAGTTGTTGTTTTTAAACCTCAAAAGGGAGTGGGTATAACAAGGCGTGTCAGATCTCCCATCACATTCTGGCTGGGAATTCAGTTTTTAAGGTTTCCTGGGGTCCTCTTAGCCAAGACAGGGTCTACTCAGAAGTCTTAGGATTTCATAGCTAGCTCTCAAAAGAAAGGAAATGAATCATTACTACCTGATATTAATAGCCAAAGTCAAATATGATCACTAAAGCAACTGACAAGAGATCTATGAGATATTCATAACACAGAAGACAAAATTATTACATGAGTATTTAAAAGTTAAACACTATATTGTACACAAAAATTAATTCAAAATGATCAAAGACCTAAACATAAGAGCTAAAACTATACAACTCTTAGAGGAAAACCTTCATGATGCCGGAGCTGGTGATGAATTCTTGGATGACACAAAAAAACACATGCAACAAATGAAAAAATAGATAAATTAGACTACAAAATTAAAAACTTTTGTGCATCAAAGGACACTATCAATAGAGTAAAAAGGCAACCCTACAGAATGGGAGAGAAGTGTTTGCAATCACATGCCTGATAAAGGGTTAATATTCAGAATATATAAACAACTCCTAGAACTCAACAACAAAAATCAAGCAACGCAATTCAAAAACAGGCAAAGAACAGATATTTCTCCAAAGAAGATGTACATATAGTCAATAAGCACATGAAACAATCCTGAACTTCACTATTAGGGAAATGCAGATCGAAACCACCATAAGATACCATTTCACATCGATTTTTAAAAAAAAGAAGAAAAACAGAAAACAACATGTGTTGGTGAAGATGTGGAAGAACCGGAAATCCTGGCTCCTTGCCAGAGGGAATATAAAATGGTAAAGCCTCTGTGGAAAATGGTATGGCAGTTCCTCAAAAAATTAAACATAGAATTATCATATAATCCAGCAATTTTACTTCTGAATTGAAAACAGGGACTCTAATAGATATTTCCACACCCATGATCACAGCAGCATTATTCACAATAGCCAAAAATGGAAACAACTCAGGTCAATTGATGATTGAATGGATAAGCAAAATACGGTATACACAAAAAGAAAATATATTCAGTCTTAACAAATTCTGGGCCAGGTGCGTTGGCCTGTAATCCCAGCACTTTGGGAGGCCAGGAATTTGAGACTAGCCTGGGCAACATAACAAAACCCCATCTCTATAAAAAACACAAAAATTAGGCCAGGCGCAGTGGCTTACACCTGTAATCCCAGCACTTTGGGAGGCTGAGGCGGGTGGATCACCTGAGGTCAGGAGTTCGAGACCAGCCTGGCCAACATGGTGAAACCCCATCTCTACTAACAATACAAAAATTAGCCAAGCATGGTAGCGCACGCCTGTAATCCCAGCTACTCGGGAGGCTGAAGCAGGAGAATTGCTTGAACCAGGGAGGGAGAGGTTGCAATGAGCTGAGATCACGCCATTGAACTCTAGCCTGGGCAACAAAGACTCTGTCTCAAAAAAAAAAAAAAAAGAAAAAGAAATTCTGACACATGCTACAACACAGGTGAACCCTGAAGGCATTATGCTAAGTGAAATAAGCCAGACAGAAAAGGATAAATATTTTGTGGTTCAACTTGGAACAGTCAGATTCATATAGGCAGAACCAGCAGCTGGAGACAGTGGGGAATGGAGAGTTACTGTTTCATGGGTATCAAGTTTCAGGTGATGAAAAAGTTCTGGAAATGGATAGTGGTGGTGGTTGCACAACAATGTGAATGTATTTAATGCCACTGAACTGTATATTTAGATATGGTAAATTGCATGTTATATATATATATCTTATCATGATTAAAAAGTTAAGCAATTATAGCATTATGTAGCAAAATCAGAAACAATTGAATAATTTCAAAAATTGGCAACAGGTCTTACAGAAAAAGCAAGTATTTACATTCACTCTAAATATAAATCATTTGAGAAAGAAATGCCAAAGACTGGGAACCCTGAGCCTGGTCACTGTCTATGCTGGTTCTGTAGAAGATGGAGTAGACTCAACCAGCCAGGGGTGCTGGATTGAGGGAAACAGGGGCGAGGAGAGTCAGAACTAAAGAACTCTGTAATCAGTACCAAAACCGAGTTGTTTTCAGGGGAGTAGACAAAGCTCTGGACTGTTTTAACATGTGTCCCTTTCTCAACCGAAATTCTAGAATATCTAATTAATTAAAACTAAAGCCAAAGAGCAGGAGGATCACTTGAGCCCAGGAGACAGATCTGGTCAACACGGGGAGACCTCACCTCTACAAAAATTTAAAAGATTAGCTGGGTCTGCTAGTGCACACCTGTATGATTCACGCCTGTAGTCCCAGCTACTTGGGAAGCTGAGGTGGGAGGATCGCCTGAGCCTGGGAAGTCAAGGCTGCAGTGAGCCATGATTGCGCCACTGTACTACAGCCTGGGCAAGAGAGTGAGACCCTGTCTCAAATTTAAAAATAATAATAAAACTAAAGACAAATAGACCAATAAAACAGCATAAAGTCTAAAATTAAATCTTATGAATATTCAGTTACCTATCTGTGACAAAAGTCATAAATAGTGCTGGAGCAACTGGACATTCCTGTGGGAGAAAAAAGTATGACTCCTACCTTGCACCAGACACAAAAAATAAATTCTAGATAGACTGCAAATTTAAATGAGAATAATTCAATAAAGCATTTCGAGGAAAGAACAAGAGAACGTCAGTCTTAGAGTAAACAGCGATTTCTTAACCGGGACATAAAAAGTACTCAAAAAATTTTAATAAATTGAACTATATTAAAATTAATAATTTCTGTCGATCAGAAGATATCATTAAGAGTGAAAGGCATCCACAGAGTGGGAAAGAAATATGTGCTGTATATATATATATATCTGACAAAGAAATCTTATCCATTTGTATTACAATATAATACAAGTTATACTGTAAAGACCTTGCAAATCAATATTAAAAAGATAAACTTAATTTTTAAATGGGGAAAAAAATTTGACCCTTCACAAAAGATTTCCAAATGGCTAATAAACAAACAGGTGCTTAAATTCATTAGTTATCAGGAAAATGCAAATTAAAATTATTCATATGATGAACACTATAAACACACTTGCTAGAATGACTAAAATTAAAAAGGACAGCAAATATCAAGTGTTGGTAAAGATGAGAAACAACCACACCTCTGAGGCTCTCAGCACTGGCGGAAGTGTACACTGGTACAACCACTTCCGAAAATTGTTTAAAAGCATCTACTAAAGATGAACAAATGCACACTCTTTAACCTAGGGTTTCCATTTCTAGGGCTATACCCAACAGAAATGCACAAACATGTCCACCAAAAGCTATGTACAAAAATATTCATAGCCAGCCGGGTGTGGTGGCTCACACCTGTAATCCAAGCACTTTGGGAGGCCAACGTAGGTGGATCACCTGAGATCAGGAGTTCAAGGCCAGCCTGACCAACATGGCGAAACCCCGTCTCTAATAAAAACAGAAAAATTAGCTGGGTGTGGTGGCATGCACCTGTAATCCCAGCCACTCGGGAGGCTGAGGTAGGAGAATCACTTGAACCCAAAGGCAGAGGTTGCAGTGAGCCAAGATTGTGCCACTGCACTCCAGCCTGGGAGACAGAACGAGACTCCATCTCAAAACAAACAAATAAACAAATATATATATATGTATATGTGTGTATATATATATTCATAGCCAAGACCTAGAAACTACTGAAGTGCCCGTCAACAGTAAAATGAAAAATAAATTGTCCTATAGTCACACAACTACGGCACTGAGAATGAATTATAACCACATACAAAATGGAGAAATTTCACAAACTCTGTAGAAGAAACTGGACACAAAAGAGTGTATAACGTAAGATTCTATTTACATAAAGTTCAAAACTAAGCAAAAACTAATCTATGATATTAGAAGCCAGGGCAGTGTTTACCCTTGGTGGAGGAGAAAGTAACTGGAAGGGGGAAAGGAATCAGTCTCCGGGATGATAGTAAAATTCTGTTTCTTTTTTTCTTTATTTATAATGGTAGAGATGGGGATTCACTATGTTGCCCAGGCTGACCGGTCTCAAACTCCTGGTGGATTCAGGAGTACACAGGTGTGTTTAGTATGAAATGACTGAAGAGTACATGTATGACTTCACGAATTTATCTCTGTGTATTTTAGCTTCAATTAAAAAAATTACAAATAAATTTGTACCAAATTCCACGAACTCAAATTCCACCAGCTCAGACTTCACATGTCCTCTTTATTCAAAGTATGACTTCCAAAGTGATTCTCAATTTTCAAGATCAGTAAGTACACAAATTAGACAATTCTTCACCTCGAACCAAGAGTGACTGAATCGTAGACAACTTAGGAGAGGGGTAAATACAAATATACAAAATTGATATATTTTACAACCGTTATGAAAACACAGAGAAACCCAATTATAATACATTCTAGAGCATCACGAAAAGATAAAAACATCAAAGTAGACTTTCCAAGGTCAAGTGCGCTTCCTGACCCCTGCCAACAGCACACATAGAAACATGGGCCAAAAAAGCTGCTGCTTCCCTAAGAAGTTGCTTCCAGAACAAAATGGACTTTTGCTGAGGTTCTCACTCCCATAAATAACCAATATTCTCACCCCAAAAGGGAAGGTTTCGAACTCAATCCACGTGGGGGCTGGGGGAGATGAAAGAGGGATGGAAACGTGAGGCGCCGGGAGAGCAGGAGGTGTTGACTGGGACAAGGTAACCGGCCGGGTCCAAACGCGAGAGGCGGGCGGGCTCCGTGCAGCCTGGTCCTTCCAGGACCTACCGGGCCCACCCAGGCTCTCCGGGACGCCTGCGCATCCACCTGCCTACCTGGCCGGGCGGCGGAGCGCGGGGGCGCGCACCGGCCGGGCCGCCGTCCACACCCCGAGGCGCGAGCCGCACATCCCCCCAGAGAGGAAGCCTCCGGGGTCCCGGAGCGCGGCGCGTACCGCAGCCCTCCCGGCGGAAAGGGAAGGGCAAGACCGGGGCCGCGGGGCAGGGGCGGGGTCCGGGCTGGAACGAGGGAGCGGGAGGGGGCAGGGGAGGCAGGAGCGGAGCGGGCGACAGGCAGAGGGAGGGGAGGGAAGGGGTGGGGAGGGAGAGCGGCAGAGGCCCGGGCGGGAGGCGCGGGGCGCAGGCCCAGAGGTGAGGGGCCCGGGGGCAGGGACAGGGGGCCCGGGCAGGCGCGCGGGGCTGTCAGGGCTGCCTCGGTCCCCACGCACCGTGGACTCCCGCACTTGGCTGTGGAAGTGCTGCTCCCGCGCCGACACCTCGTCCTGCCCTTCCATCCTCCTTCATGCCCGCCGCCGCGCCGCCCGCGTCCGCGTGCTCCGCCGCACCATCGCCCGCCTGCCGCAGGGGCTCGGACGGCCGCGCCGGGGACCGGGACCGGCACGGGCCCGCGAGCCGCGGTTGGAACAGGTACCGAGACCACTACACCCGCCGCCGCCTCAGCAGCCTCAGGCAAGCTGCTCTGGCTGAGGGAGGGCGGGCGCCGCGCAGCCGGGGGCGGGGCGGGGGCGGGGCGGGGCGGGGAGGGGGGGGTGCAGGTACACGTCAGACGAAAGGCGCCGATACGTCAGAGAAGCGCGCCTCGCGGTCTTCCGGGCCGCTGGGCCGGGAGGTGCCGAGGGGGCGGCGTCCAGCCGCGCCCTCAGGAGCTACCCCGGTTAGGGAGGTGCTGTCCTGGCGTCGGGTGGGGACGGGGAGCGCGTCGAGGGTGCTGCGACTTCTGCCCACCTGGCCCGGCCTCAGTCTCTGAGTTCCTGTTCCTCACAGGAGCTAATTATTTATGACAGCTGCAAGGTGCCCCTCCCCCAGTTACTCAGTGCTTGGCACTCAGCACCCCTTAACTCAGCACTCAGTACCGCACTCAGCCTCTGAGGACCTGGGCAGAGGGAAGCAGGGAGTCTCCTGCGGAAACTCTTGCTCTGCCAAAGTAGGTTGAAAGGTCGGAAATCGGTGGTTTTGGGCCGGGCTTTGGGCGGCAACCCAGCTTCTCTGGGCCTGATAAGGGTCTTGGGCTGTCCCACCTGGAAAACTCAGATAACCGAGCTGGCGAGGCCCTTGTCAAGTCCTTCCGGTAGCTCGGTCACTAGGGTGAGTTTTATGACCCTCAGTGGACCCTAAACAGCACGTAATATATGTATTTGTCACCGCCAAATATATCAAACACAATGATTCACACTCCATTCCCCATTATCTTTCTTTTTGCTATGACATTTGAATTTAAGGGAATGTTTATAATTTTACCTTGGGATTTATTTGGCTACGAGGAAGTCATTTAAATTGCTAGTGGCTGTGATTTTTGTTTTTGGCATCTTTGAGAATTCTTAGGAAGTGTGAAAATCTACAAATTGTTTTCAAATCTCATTTAGATTTTTTTTTTTTTTTTTTTTTTTTTTTGAGACGGAGTTTCACTCTTGTCGCCCAGGTTGGAGTGCAATGGCGATCTCGGCTCACTGCAATGTCCGTCTTCTGGCTTCAACTGATTCTCCTACCTCAGCCTCCTGAGTAGCTGGGATTACAGGCGCCCATCACCACGCCCGGCTAATTTTTGTATTTTTAGTAGAGACAGGGTTTCACCACGTTGGCCTAGCTGGTCTGGAACTACTGACCGCAGGTGATCCACCCACCTCGTCCTTCCAAAGTACTGGGATTACAGGCGTAAGCCACCGTGCCTGGCCGTTATTTAGATTTTTATGAATCTAAATTTAACAGTTAATGAAGTTGGTGCAAAGTTTTTCAAAGACAAATATATGGTAATTTAAATGTTGCCGTTTCTCTTCACAATTTTGAGTTAAAATTTTTTCACAACTCAAACTTGCTATGGTGCTTGGCGAAGTTGGAGGCCCCGACACATTGTTTCTATGAGTTCACTATAGCTGAACATTGTGGTGGTGGGAAAACTTAGAGAACCTGAGGCTTGTTCTCAGCATGTGCCCTGCTGCCACAGGCTGATTGATCATAATCCAAGAACAACTGTCAACTGGTTGAATTCAATGTTCACCTTTATTTTTTAGAATGTTTTGGAGCCCTAAAAAACCTGGATAATTTCTGGGTTAATTCTGAAGGGCAAGCAGATTAGATTTTAAAGTGTACAGCATTTAAACACAGATTCCGGAAAGTGATGCATGCAATATTTGTCATCTTTTTAATGCAACACTCCAACCATGTAGACCTTTCGATTTTCTTTTATGCAGTCATCCCTAGAGGCTTACGCACCACTGATACTTGTAACACTTAACCCAGGGTAGCAGACTTCAACAATGGGCCATGTACTCACCACTCCCTATATGCTCACCCCTCTGCCATCTAGCTTTGTCCTTCCTCCCAGCAAGAAATGGACTCTGCTTTCCAGCCCTGGAATCAGCCTGGCTGGGTGACCTGCTCTGGCCAGTGGGACATTAGAAAATATGAAACTATAGGAAAGTGCTTGTGCGTTAGGACTTCCCCTTTCTTACGGACTCTAGGGACCCTCAATGGCCACTGGCCACTGCATCATAAGCCCCAGCCCAGCTGACGATAGGTGACCTGGTCACCTCCATCAGCCCAGCCAACACCCTCTTTTCCACATCCCTAAACGCTGTTGTATAAGACCACATGGGCCATTGTAACGGCTTTGGCTTTTTTTCTGGGAGAGGTCAGGAGCTACTGTGAGTTACTGACAGGTGCTATGTGATCTGACTGTTGCTCAGGGCCTGGACAGCGAATGAGGAAGACTTACTGCAGAAATTCAGAGCCTAGCAACCTGGACCAGGGTGGAGGCAGCAGACGAGGTGAGAGGTAATCAGATTCTGAATGCATTTTGAAAGGAGGATTTCTTATCACATGGGGGATGTGGTCAGAAAAAGAGAAAGACAGAGAGCTCCGAGTCTTCTGGCCTTAGCAGCCAGAAGGACAGTTGCATCACCAAAGAGGGGGAAGGCTGCAGTTAGAACAAGTTTTGGAGAAAAGACACAGAGTTCGGGCCAGGCGCGGTGGCTCAAGCCTGTAATCCCAGCACTTTGGGAGGCCGAGACGGGCGGATCACGAGGTCAGGAGATCGAGACCATCCTGGCTAACACGGTGAAACCCCGTCTCTACTAAAAAATACAAAAAAAAAAAACTAGCCGGGCGAGGTGGCGGCGCCTGTAGTCCCAGCTACTCGGGAGGCTGAGGCAGGAGAATGGCGGGAACCCGGGAGGCGGAGCTTGCAGTGAGCTGAGACCCGGCCACAGCACTCCAGCCTGGGTGACAGAGCGAGACTCCGTCTCAAAAAAAAAAAAAAAAAAAAAAGACACAGAGTTCTTAAAATGTGATGATGACACCTTCTGGCCACCAAAATATGCTGTGTGTATATGAAGTTTCATCTCATATCAGAATATGGCTGGCAATAAACATTTAAAAATATGTTTCATCTCATCAATACCCAGGACATGCAAACTGAAACCTAAATGAAGTAGCTTTTCACTTTCATTGGGTGGGCAAAATTTTTTTAATTTGACAATATTGAATGTCACAAGAATGTGGAACAGTAGAAATTCTATACCACTGGAGGTAGTGTGAACCAATGTAACATCTCAGTAAATAATTGGGCATTATCCGGTAAAGCCGAAGATAAGCAATGAGCAGCTGCACTCCTACCCATACATCCTAGAAAAGCTTGTGAGCATGTACACCAAGAGATGTGAACGAGAATCCCCACAGCTGCGCCACTGTGGGGATTTGTAGACTTCTCGAACCAGCAGAAGTCTACAAATAGCCCAGCTGTCTATCCACGGTAAAATGGATAACGAAACTGATATGTTCATGCGACAGAATGCGATTCTGAAAAATTAGTGAACAATAGCTGCAAGCAGCAATACAGATGCATCTCTAAAACAAAGTGTGGACGAAAAGAAAGTACCAGAAGAAGACACCCAGTGACTCCATTTAGGTAAAGTTCAAAACCACACAAAACTATATACTATTATATTATTCCATTGTCACACTGCTACAAAGATCCTACCCAAGACTGGGTAATTTATAAGCAAAGGAAGTTTAATATACTCACAGCTCCGCATGGCTGGGGAGGCCTCAGGAAACTGACAATCATGGCAGAAGGGGAAGCAGGCATGTTTTACATGGTGGCAGAGGAGGCGGGAGAGGGTGCAGGGGAAGTGAGGAAGTGGGGAAGAGGGGCAGGGAGGGGGGAAAAGAGGAGGGAAGAGGGGATGGAGGGAGGAAAAGAAGAGAAAGGGGGAGAAAGAGCGAGAAGGAGGAACTGTCAAACACTTATAAAACCATCAGACCTCATGAGAACTCAGTACCATGAGAACAGCATGGGGCAAACTACCCCCATGATCCAATCACCTCCCTTCCTCGACATGTGGGGATTACAGACCCCTTGCTTGGTGTTTAGGCTAACAGCTCCATTTAGCAAGGGGTTATGTTGCAGTAGAGAACCCACAGTTTAAGCTCTCAGGAAATGGTAAACCCTGCACACATGGTGACTACAATTGGAGATGAGATTTGGGTGGGCACACAGACCCAAACCATATCAACTATTTGGGCATACAACCATGCAGTAGAACTATAAAGAAAAGCCAAGGAATGATAAAACTCTAAGAGAGAGGTCAGAGAAGGGATTGGTGAGAGGCTTTCAAGGGCCACAAAGAGAATGATAATGCTGTATTTCTTAAACCAGAGTGGAGGAGGTCCACAACCCTATCTTGCATTGTTATTCTTTATACCTATGCATTATCTGTCATGCATAAACAGCATCTATTTAATATTTAATAAAGTAACTGTTTCAAGAAGCACAACTTCCTGGTAGCCTAAACCATGGCTTCTCTACCACAACTTAACCCCTCGCTAAATTGAGCACGTTAGCCTAAACGCTAAGCGAGGAATCTGTAAACCAGGTTCCAGTTCTGTGGTAAATTGCTGTGTGACCTTCCAGGTCTCCATTCAATTAACAATGCCTGAGGTTCCTTCCAGCACTAATACTGTGTTTGTTGTCTTAAAAATTAACTTGGAAGGCCGGACGCAGTGGCTCACGCCTGTAATCCCAGCACTTTGGGAGGCCAAGGCGGGCGGATCACGAGGTCAGGAGATCGAGACCATCCTGACTAACACTGTGAAACCCTGTCTCTACTAAAAAATACAAAAAATTAGCCGGGCGAGGTGGCGGATGCCTGTCATCCCAGCTATTCGGGAGGCTGAGGCAGGAGAATGGCGTGAACCCGGGAGGCGGACCTTGCAGTGAGCAGAGATCACACCACTGCACTGCAGCCTGGGCAACAGAGCAAGACTCCGTCTCAAAAAGAAAAAGAAAAATTAACTTGGAGCTTGGCGCAGTAGCTCACTAATGTAATCCCAGCACTTTGGGAGGTCAAGGTGGACAGATCACGAGGTCAAGAGATTGAAACCATCCTGGCCAACATGATGAGACCCCATCTCTACTAAAAATACAAAAATTAGCCTGGCATGGTGGCACACACCTGTAGTCCCAGCTACTGGGGAGGCTGAGGCAGGAGAATCGCCTGAACCTGGGAGGTGGAGGTTGCAGTGAGCTGAGATGGTGCTACTGCACTCCAGCCTGGCGACAGAGCAAGACTCCGTCAAAAAAAAAAAAAATTGGAAACTTTCCATGCAAACCCACGTTTCTGTTGGCATTTGTGTGGGTTAGAGGGGAGGAGGCGATCATGAGCATCAGTTGCTTAGCGCCAAACCTGAGAGTCATCCTGAATTCCATACTTTCCCTAACAACGCACACCCCATCCATCAGCAAGTATTTTTTTATTCTACCACTAAAATATGTCTGGAATTCAGCCACTCTTCCACATCGCCTTTGCCACTCTCCTGTTCCAACCAGCCTCATGCCTCAGTGGCCTCTGGGCTGGTCTCCCTGCATCTACTCTTCCCAGACCCTCACCATCTTCTCCCTCCCATCATCCATCCCGAGTGATAAGCATGTAAATTAGTTGTGTTCCCCAACCTGAAGGCTTCCCATATCACTTACACTCAAACTCTGATCCCTAACCAAGACCTATGGTCCCTGACAGAGACCATAGGACCAGCCTCTGCCCACCTCTCCAACCTTGTCTTCTGCTGTGCCCCCCACTGCCTTTGTACTGTGCCCTCTGCCCAGGATGCTCTCCCTCCCTCTCCTTACGACATAAAGGTTAATACTGTAGAGAGGGCATTTTCGACCCTGAGCTGAGGGAGCACCTGAACCCAGCCCAGCTATGCCGGCTCACTTCACCTTGCATTGTCTTCAAGACAGGACCCTAGAAGTTATTAACACATAGGGGCCAGGTGCAGTGGCTCACACCTGTAATCCCAGCACTTTGGGAGGCCGAGACAGGCAGATCATGAGGTCAGGAGATCGAGACCATCCTGGCTAACACAGTGAAACCCCGTCTCTACTAAAAATACAAAAAATTAGCTGGGCGTGGTGGCGGGCTCCTATAATCCCAGCTACTTGGGAGGCTGAGGCAGGAGAATGGCATGAACCCGGGAGGCGGAGCTTGCAGTGAGCCGAGATGGTGCCACTGCACTCCAGCCTGGGCGACTGAGTAAGACTCCATCTCAAAAAAAAGAAAAAAAAAGAAGTTATTAACACATAGGTGTGTTTTTTGTCTGCCCTAGTCATGGCAAGGACTTTATCCTGTTCACTATTTTTTCCAACACCAAGCACAGGGCCTGGCACATGATAGGAGGTTGATAAGCCTTTGCTGAATAAATAAAGAGTCATACGTGTGAATGTGGGGGGTGGTAGTGGGGAGCTAGCTTTTGTGGAATTTAACTACTGTATTCCAGGCACTTCCCATGCATTATTTAATTTAACCATCACAGTAGCGCAGTGAAGTAGGTGCTGTTGGCTCTATGTTACCATTGAAGACACTGAGTCTCAGAGAGGTTAAGCAACCTGACCTGGTTTACACATCAAGATTTGAACCTAGATTCATTGACTCATTAACACCTGCTTTTCTCATAGTTCCATTGCTGTCTGCCATGCCATAAAACAAAAACAATTGCATCACCATGCATGACACATAGTAAAACATCCAGGTCCCTCTGTTGGAGATTCTGCCCTGACAACCCACCTCCCCTTCCCCAGTGAATTCTTCTGTAATTCTGAATGTGCTTGAGTGGAGTATGCAACCAAGCATACAAATGAGTCCAAGCTCACTCTCTGCCCCTCAAGTTCCAGGAATGGTGCATTAAGGCTCTCCAGAGGAATAGGACTAATTAGGGAGTGGAGGTGTAGAAAGAGAAGGTGGGAGAAGGATGTAGAATTGGCCCACAGGATTCTGGAGGCTGAGAAGTCCTAAGATTTGCAGATGGCAAGCTGGAGAGCAAAGTATAAGTTCCAATTCGAAAGCCAGCAGGCTCGAGATCCGAGAAGAGCTGATGGTTGAGTGTGAGGCCAAAGGCAAGAAAAGACTAATGTGTCAGCTCAAGCAGGAGGAGCTCCCCCTACTCAGGGGAGGGTCAGTCTCTTTGTTGTGCTGAGGACTTCGACTGGTTGGATCATGCCCACCCACATTGGGAGGGCCATCTGCTTTACTCAGGACTCCAATTCAAACATTAATCTCCTCCAGAAGCACCCTCACAGACACACCCAGAATATTGTTTGACCAGCTATCTGGGCATCCCATGGCATAGTGAAACTGACACATAACATTAACCATCACAAGTAGGGACCCCTGTTTTTATTCTCTTCTTCTTAATAGGCTTGGGGAGAAGTTGGCCTCTTGTGCTTCTAACTCATCAGCTGTTGCTTGTGGGAGCTACTACCTACTTGGGATGGCTCAGGGCACTGCATTACGCCTTCCAGGCAATTATACGAGGTACTGCTTGAGCTTAAGCAAACTGAGAGAAGATTTAGGACGCTTTCTAAAGGTAATATCATAAATAGACATTTATTCCAATCATTTGGTTTTTTTGAGATGGAGTCTCTCTGTGTCACCCAGGCTGGAGTACAGTGGCGCAATCTTGGCTAACTGCAACCTCCACCTCCCGGGTTCAAGCGATTCCCCTGCCTCAACCTCCCAAGTAGTTAGGATTACAGGTGTGTGCCACCACGGCCAGCTCATTTTTGTATTTGTAGTAGAGACGGGGTTTCACCTTGTTGACCAGGCTGGTCATGAACTCCTGACCTCAGGTAATCCACCTGCCTCAGCTTCCCAAAGTGCTGGAATTACAGGCATGAGCCACCATGTCCAGCCTTGATTCCAGTCATTTTTATTGGCTCATCATATATCATCTTCAGTCATACATCATCTTCCTAAGCTTTACTTATCTATCTTGATTCTTTTTTTTTTTTTTTTCTGAGACGGAGTCTCGCTCTGTCACCCAGGCTTGGAGTGCAGTGGCGCAATCTCGGCTCACTGCAAGCTCCGCCTCCCGGGTACACGCCATTCTCCTGCCTCAGCCTCCCGAGTAGCTGGACTACAGGCGCCGGCCACCGCGCCCAGCTAATTTTTTGTATTTTTAGTAGAGACGGGGTTTCACCGTGTTGACCAGGATGTTCTCGATCTCCTGACCTCGTGATCCTCCCACCTCGGCCTCCCAAAGTGCTGGGATTACAGGCGTGAGCCACAGCGCCCGGCCTCTATCTTGATTCTTTTTCTTCCAACTTCAACACACACAATTTAGGAGGGAAATGAGTCAAAATGGGGTGGGGCAAGGGAAGGAACAGTCCAGCAAACCTCTTTGTGCCACAGAAGGAACTATAATGTCTCTGGAACAGTCAGGAATCACAGATGTGTGAAGCCTAAAGGACCCTGGGGATCTCCTAGCCCTATTGCAACCAAGTCCCAAAGAAATTTAGGGACTTTCCTAAAGAGACACACATTAGTGACCAGGGTAACCCAGGCTTGCTGACTTCCAGCCCATCATTCTTCCCCTCGTTCCCCATTCCCACTAGAGGAGAACTTAGTGCCTTCCCAGCTTCTGAACCCACTCCTTCCTCCGGTCCCCTCACCGTCCAGGCCACACTCTCCTGTGTGGAGACTCATCCACACAGGGTCACAACTGCACTTTGTTGGAAGGAAACGGCTTGAAATGCAAATTCCATGTGTTACGCTCCAGCCTAGTGTCATGCCTGCTTTCATTTCTCAAATAGTTTTGTTTTACCACCATTTTTATGGCCATTCTGCCTTTCAAGCTTTTATCTTTTAGTTAAAATAACAAATATTTCTGAGCACTTAGTATTTGCCAGGCACCGTTCTTTCATTTTTAATTTTTAAAAAATATTTTGTGGAGAGATAAGTGTTGCCATGTTGCCCAGGCTGGTCTTGAACTCCTGGACTCAAGCAGTCCTCCTGCCTCAGCCCCTAAAAGTGCTGGGATTACAGGCATGAGCCACTGCACCTGGCCTTTTTCTCTTTTTTTTGAGACAAAGTCTTGCTCTGTTACCCAAGCTGAAGTGCAGTGGTGCAATCATAGCTCACTACAACCTCGAACTCCTGGGCTCAAGTGATCCTCCCACCAGGCACTGTTCTAATTGCCTTACATGTATTATCCAATTGCACGTTCATCACCATTCCATATGTAATTACTGATTATACTCACAGTACAGTTTAAAAATCCAAGCACAGAGAGGTAGTAATTTGCTTAAGGTCACACAGCAAGCCAATGAAAGAATTAGAATTGAAACCCAGGCTGTCTATTCCAACACTTCTAACCACTATGATACATGGCCTCTTAACATATAATGTTCCCTGAGTAAAGAACTGTATAAAGCAACAGAGATTATGAGCTAACTCAACTGTTCCATTTTCTTGGTGTAGACTAAACGTGTAACTGCCTCATTTTTGCCAACGATTTGAGGCACCTGAGCTGCAAAGGAAGTGCGTGTCTGATATTTTCAGCTTCTGTTGTGGGATGGAGTCCCTGCTTCATTAGCTGTGGATTTCCTTGACACACAAGGTGGCTTCAGGTATAGTTTCAGCCAAAAAGAATGACATGGTCCAAATACAAAGTCTTCTGAGGATCCAGTATAATCCAGGTGTAAAATCTAGACTCTCTAAATAAATGAATGGACTTTCGGAATTTGGAAGCAGTAACCAGTCAGTACTGTGCTGGAGACCGCTTGTACTGGCCTGCGAGAAATGGTCATTAATTTTTAGGAATTATGCAAGCCAGTTCTTAAATATAACCATTACTTAAAGTTAAATTATGCAAACTTACACGTAGTTTTTGGGGGATTTTGTTTGTTTGTTTTTTGAGATGAAGTCTCGCTCTGTCACCCAGGCTGGAGTGCAGTGGCATAATCTCAGCTCACTGCAACCTCCACCTCCCGAGTTCAAGTGATTCTCCTGCCTCAGCCTCCAGAGTAGCTGAGATTACAGGCGTGCACCACCACACCCAGCCAATGTTTCATATTTTTGATAGAGACGGGGTTTCACCATATTGGCCAGGCTAATCTCGAACTCCTGACCTCAAGTAGTCTGCCCACCTCGGCCTCCCAAAGTCCTGGGATTACAGACATGAGTCACGGTGCCCAGCCTTAAGTTATATTTTTAAAAGGTAATAAATGCTCTGACTCCATCATGTCCTGCTTGTGTTAATTTTTTTTTTTTTTTTTTTTTTTTTTTTTTTGAGACGGAGTCTCGCTCTGTCGCCCAGGCTGGAGTGCAGTGTCGCAATCTCCGCACACTGCAAGCTCCATCGCTTCCCGGGTTCATGCCATTCTCCTGTCTCAGCCTCCCGAGTAGCTGGGACTACGGGCACCCACCACCACGCCCGGCTAATTTTTTTGTATTTTTAGTAGAGACGGGGTTTCACCGTGTTCGCCAGGATGGTCTCGATCTCCTGACCTCGTAATCCGCCCACCTCGGCCTCCCAAAGTGCTGGGATTACAGGCGTGAGCCACCGCGCCCGGCCGTGCTTGTGTTATTATACTTTACTCTTGTGGCCACTTCCGTCAGCTGTCTAATGACGGTGTGCTCCTCCACACTCAACATCAGCACATTTGGTAGCTAGAATGGGCCACAGCACAGAAATCAGTCAGTGATACAAATCAGGGCCCCCTTCCCCCACTTGAAGAGCTGGTTATTAAATAATTACAGCGCACCATGGGAGCCAGCAACCGTTTTAGAAAGAGCCTCAAATGAAGATGTTCCACACTGTGGGCTAATGTTGAACAACCAGATGATAAAAGGTGAAAATTGAGGAGACTGGACAAGACTCTCACGTGGTGGTTGGTCATCCCACATGTCTGCAGAGGCAAATCAAGGGGATTACTAGAGGGAAAACAGGAATTTTTCTCAGGAAAACAGTTCTAAATTCACGAAGATACAACTAAGTTCAGAAACATGCATTACTTTTACACCAATCCGAAGTTCTTGCTAGTCATACACATGACTGTCGATTTCTGAAAGGGGTGTGATATGGTTTGACTATGTCCCCACCCCAATCTCATCTTGAATTATAGCTCCCATAATTCTCATGTGTTGTGGGAGGGACTCAGTGGGGGGATAATTGAATCATGGGGCGGGGGAGTCCTCCATACAGTTCTCGTGGTAGTGAATAAGTCTCACAAGATCGGATGGTTTTATAAGGGGTTTCCACCACTGCACTCCAGCCTGGGTGACAGAGCGAGAATGTCTCAAAAAGTATATAAATAAATAAATAAATAAATAATAGAACCTACAAAGTGCAATGACACTGTAAAAGTTGGCTGTTAGTAATAGTATCAACGTCATCATCACCATTATTGTTATCATCTGAAAAACCAAGATCTAAGCATGGATTATGCTTATATTTACAAATTGGGTTATATATCTATGTGATGCTTACACATTTTTTTTTTTTTTTTTTTTTTGAGATGGAGTCTCGCTCTGTCGCCAGGCTGGAGTGCAGTGGCGAGATCTCAGCTCACTGCAACCTCTGCCTCCCGAGTTCAAGTGATTCTCCTGCCTTGGCCTCCCAAGTAGCTGGGACTAGAGGCCTGCACCACCATGCCCAGCTAGTTTTGGTTTTGTGTGTGTGTGTGTGTGTGTGTGTGTGTATTTTTAGTAGAGATGGGGTTTCACCATGTTCACCAGGATAGTCTCGATCTCTTGACCTCGTGATCTGCCGGCCTCGGCCTCCCAAAGTGCTGGGATTACAGGCGTGAGCCACTGCGCCTGGCCCAACGTTTCTAAGGAATTCATGACAAACTTGTAACTTTTACGCAGGGATGCTTAAACGAATACTTAAAATGGAGGAGAGGACCTCTACTTTGCAAAGAAATTCTGTGGCTGTCTTATCCGTGAGTCAAGATTTACAAGAACTCATCAGAAGAAATGGGTAGACATGAAACTGGAATTAGCTTGAGGAGAATTACAGGGTATCGTGGGGAATTTAAGTCCACGGATAAAAATAATATCACCCTCCTGAATATTTCAACCTTTTACAACCTATCACCACTTCAACCTTTGGTGTCAGTCTCTGATTTTAACAAGATTTTATCTTAGGACTAATGATACAAATTTCACCCGTCCCTGACTAACTCTCATTGAAATATAGAGAAACAGATGATCAAGACTCTGCTAGCAGGAGAAAAAGAGAGAAAAGAGAGATGAACAAGTCTTGTGTGACCAGAAGCTTATCAACCTTGTATGCTGTTGGCTTAGTTTAACATTTACAGCAGATGATAGATCCCTGAATTGTGTTCAGATCACACAGTAAGGTGTCAAATGACCTCACGAAAGCAAGACGGCACTGAACCGCAAGGTGAGAGATTGTACAGACATCATGTAAAGGTTTGTGTCCCCCTTTGGCCGTCCAGACATGAAAACTGCTTATCTGGGTGTGACTCAGATACCACTCTGGAGTAGGCTGACTTTGTAACTCGGGAGCACACAGAATGGCAGGAAGCAAAGCAACAGTCAGAGGAACAACCTGGGCCAACGTGGCACGAGATCAAAGAGGAGCACAGGACGTGCTGAGCCCAGAGGGGATGAGTCAGAGGGAGAAGAGGATGTTTTCTTGTGGTCACTGCAGACGCAGGTTTTGTTATGAGCACTAGGTGAGCTGAAAAGCCCTCATCCTGATTCTAGGTCCGCAAGCCAAGAAGGTGGAGCAGGTTCTCGTGGGGCTCTGTCTCCAGAGACCTTGTGTGAGCTTAGTCATGAGAGGCCCAAAGCTAACATTTAGATCCTGCTGCTCCAGGAAAGGGAATTAAGGGCTTTAAAAATGGATGCTGAATTGCCTGAACCCGGGAGGCAGAGGTTGCAGTGAGCCAAAGTCACACCGTTGCACTCCAGCCTCGGTAACAAGAACAAAACTCCGTCTAAAAAAAAAAAGCATATGCTGAGGCCAGGCTCACTGCTACCTCCGCCACCTAGGTTCAAATGATTCTCCTGCCTCAGCCTCCCGAGTAGCTGGGATTACAGGTACCTGCCACCATGCCTGGCTAATTTTTTTGTAGTTTTTGTAGAGACAGGGTTTCACCATATTGGTCAGGCTGGTCTCAAACTCCTGACCTCAGGTGATCCACCTGCCTCAGCCTCCCAAAGTGCTGGGATTACAGGTGTGAGCCACCACGCCTGGCCTTGGGCATGGTGGCTCTTGCCAGACATGGTGGCTCATGGTGGCTCATGCTTGTAATCCCAGCACTTTGGAAGGCCAGGACAGGAGGATCACTTGAGGCTAGGAGTTCCAGGCCAGCCTGGGCAACATAGTGAGACCCCATCTCTACAACATAAAAATTTAAAAAAAAAAAAAAATTAGCTGAGTGTGATGGCACATGCCTGTAGTCCCAGCCACTCAGGAAGCTGAGGCTGGAGGATGACTTGAGCTCAGCAGTTCAATACCACAGTGAGCTGTGATTGTGCCACTGCACTCCAGCCTAGGTGACAGAGCCAAACCCTATCTCTAAAAAAACAAACAGAGAATGGATGCTGAACTTACACTTTTTTACGCTAGCTCTTATTTTTATTTAGTTGTTCTTGTTTTTGTTTTTGTTTTTGTTTTGTTTTGAGACGGAGTTTTGCTCTGTCGCCCAGACTGGAGTACAGTGGGTGGCACAATCTCGGCTCACTGCAGGCTCCGCCTCCCAGGTTCACGCCATTCTCCAGCCTCAGGCTCCCCAGTAGCTGGGACTACAGGCGCCCGCCACCACGCCTGGCTAAATTTTTGTATTTTTAGTAGAGACAGGGTTTCACCATGTTAGCCAGGATGGTCTTGATCTCTTGACCTCGTGATCCACCCGCATTGGCCTCCCAAAGTGCTGGGATTACAAGCGTGAGCCACTGCACCCGGCCTTATTTATTTAGTTATTTTATTTTATTTTTTTTGAGATGGAGTTTCGCTCTTGTTGCCCAGGCTGGAATGCAATGGTGTGATCTCTGCTTACTGCAACATCTGCCTCCCGGGATCAAGCAATTCTCCTGCCTCAACCTCCCAAGTAGCTGGGATTACAGGTGCCTGCCACCACGCCCAGCTTATTTTTTGTATTTTTAGTAGAGAGGGGGTTTCACCATGTTAGCCAGGCTGGTCTCGAACTCCTGACCTCAGGTGATCCTCCTACCTTGGCCTCCCAAAGTGCTGTGATTACAGGCATGAGCCACCATGTCCAGCCTATTTTTATTTTCTTTTTGGGATGGGGTCTCACTCTGTTGCTCAGGCTGGAAGGCAGTGGTGCAATCTCGGGTCACTGCAACCTCTGTCTCCAGGTTCGAGTGATTCTCCCACCTGAGCCTCCCAAGTAGCTGGGATCAGGCACGTGCCACCACACCTAGCTAATTTTTTGTATTTTTACTATAGATGGGGTTTCACCATGTTGGCCAAGCTGGTCTTGAACTCCTGACCTCAAGTGATTCGCCCACCTCAGCCTCCCAAAGTGCTGGGATTGCAGGCATGAGCCACCGTGCCTGGCCACTACACTGGCTTTTAAATATACTTTCTAGAGGGGAAATGATGGAAACAAGAGGAAGGCATACTTAAGAATTCAGTCTTTCTCCCTTCAGCCTCAGTTCTGTTCTCTAGATGCAACCAGGACTAAGGGTTTCTAGCCATTCTTCCAGAATTTTCTACACATATATAAGCATTTTTTAAAGTACACAATTGAGATCTGTTTTGCCACTTACATTTTTACTTAATAATATATCTTGGCTGTCTGACCATATCATTACGTACAGGTCCATTCCATTCCTTTGCTTCTTGGTTAGTGGTCCCCTGACTAGTACGTGCTGCATTTACTGCACCAATCTTCCATGAATGGGCGTTCAGATTATTTACAGTTTTGTTCTGCTTTGCAGCCCTCTTCTAACAATGCTGTCACGTATATCTTTGCATGTATTTCCTTGTGTAGTTGGTACAGCTTTTGGCGGGGGGTGGACACGCCCCTGGTATGAGGTGGAAGCAGCCAGATCTTTTAGATAAGGTGCCACTGTGCCCAGGGTCATGGCATGGCAGCAGCCCAGGATTAGCGGAGGATTCCAAGAGCTACCTGCTAGGGACAGAGTCAGAGCTGGTAGTGAAAGGAGCGGGTGGTATTTTCTGTCTCACGTGACACTGGGCCAGGTGGGGAGAGGCAGTGTCTGTAAAGACCTCAGGAAATTCACCCAGGAGAACATAAGCCTCATCCAGGCCTCCCCTGGGACTGCAAGCCCAGCACCAAGCCCTAGAACAGCCCAGTGAACTGAGGGTAAACGCAGCACCCCTGGGAGGGGCTGGGCCAGCTGGGAGTCTTCCACAGCCCTGGGCGCTTTGGAAAACACTGAGCGGTACCTCCTGAGAGCCCAGGCCCCTTGCTGGGTGGCCAAGGGTTCCTGGCCTGAGCACCCCACCCAGAAATGAGCAGACAGAGGCAAAGGGGCAGCTGCCCAGGTTGGGGGTGTATCCACTGAGCGTCTCCCTTGTTCTCAGGTCAGAGTTTCCTGGTTACTGCCACGTGTTTATTTTTCCAGATGAATTTTGTATCATCTTCATTACCTTACCCACTCCTCCCCCAACATCCTCTATTTGATCGGAAGTGAATCAGGGAGAATTGGCATTTTTATAACATTTGAGTCTTCATAGCCAAAACAAGGAATGTTTTTATTTAAATGAACTGACACCCTTTTTAAATTTGTTATTATTATTATTAAGACAGCATCTCTCTCTGTGGCCCAGGCTGCACAGCAGCAGTGCAACCTCACTGCAGCCCTGATCTCCTGGGCTCAAGCGATCCTCCCATCTCAGCTTCCCGAGTAGCTGAGACTACCGGTGAATGCCACTAAGCCTGGCTAGTTTTTTTTCATTTTTATTTTTATAGAGACAAGGTCTTGCCATGTTGTCCAGGCTGGTCTTGAAGACCTGGCCTCAAGTGATCTTCCTTCCTCAACCTCCTGAAGTGTTGGGATTACAGGCATGAACCACTACACCCTGTGACTTATTTATTTATTTGAGACAGAGTCTCGCTCTCTCTCCCAGGCTGGAGTGCAGTGGCATGATCTCGGCTCACTGCAACCTCCACCTCCCGGGTTCAAGCCTTTCTCCCACCTTAGCCTCCCGAGTAGCTGGGATTACAGGTGCTCGCCACCACACCAGGCTAATTTTTGTATTTTTAGTAGAGATGGGGTTTCACCATGTTGACCAGGCTGGTCTCGAACTCCTGACTTCAAGTGATCCGCCCGCCTCCCAAAGTGTTGGGTTTACAGGTACGAGCCATCACACCCGGCTGACATCTTTTTTTAATCAGCTGTTGGCTCTTGGGTTATAAGCCAAGACAGTGGACAAAAGTATTTGAAGAGTTTCTCTAGGAATAGGATTTCTCCCTCTCTCCACAATCTTTTCTACCAATGGCAGGTCACACCTGCAGGGGCAGCTTTGCCTCCTACACACCAACTGGGCTCACTGTCACAGCAAAATGCTGCTGTAAAAGAACCAGGTCCCAACTCTTGGCCATATCCTCCCAGGAACGAAGCAGGTGCCTCTGCCAAGTGTTACTTAAGGAGTTGGAAGGGCTCATTTAGGCAACTTGTAAACCTTGACAGAAGCATCTTGGCCACCTTTATGCACTCTTACACTGCGGCATTCCCAAACATCCTCCTGCTAATGTTCCTGTTTTACAGCATTTTAAAACCAATTTTCAAGTGAGTGTCATAAAATCACTCTAT
This sequence comes from Macaca mulatta, assembly GCF_049350105.2. Lineage (NCBI taxonomy): Eukaryota > Metazoa > Chordata > Mammalia > Primates > Cercopithecidae > Macaca > Macaca mulatta. Next base: position 196,378,935 of record NC_133408.1, read on the forward strand.
ACAGGAAGTCAGCTCCATAATCTCCATGACATAAACTTTAAAAGCAAGATGTAAAATGCTGTTGGGATGCTCTGACATGCTTTTACACTGTGCTCATTTGTAAATTTATTAGCAAATCATTAGGATATCAAAATCCACATCCGGGAACTGCTTACCAATTGTAGTAGGAGACATGGTTAGGTTTTGTGACCTGGCAGGATGTGGAAAAATCATTCAATCTGTGCATGACTTGCTAGTTTCCTAAGAGTTTGCTTTCTGGGAAGGTTTCCATGACAAACACAAACAAACCATTAGCCTGAGAACCTCATGTTGCTTTGTGGTTTAATATGCTGTATGACACAATAAGAAGTTCCTATCCTTGCCTCTCTTTTTATGCTTATGGCTTGTCTTCATAAGCATAGCATGATTCTCTAAGGGCAGAAACCATACACTGTGATTTTTATTTATTTATTTATTTATTTATTTATTTATTTATTTATTTATTTTTGGGACGGAGTCTCTCTCTGTCGCCCAGGCTGGAGTGCAATGGCGCCATCTGCAACCTCCGCCTCCCGGATTCAAGTGATTCTTCTGCCTCGGCCTCCCGAGTAGCTGGGATTACAGGCACCCACCACCACACCCCGCTAATTTTTGTATTTTTAGCAGAGATGGGGTTTCACCATGTTGGTCAGGCTGGTTTCAAACTCCTGACCTCGTGATCTGCCAGCCTCAGCCTCCCAAACTGCTGGGATTACAGGTGTGAGCCACCGTGCCCAGCCTGCACTGTGATTTCTTCTATGCAGCTCCGAACATACTTCTCTCATGGTTCTCAGGAAATACTTTTTGCAGACAATGACTGTGAGTCCACAGTAACAGACTCATAGAAATGGCTTACGTGGGCCAGGTGCGGTGGCTCACGCCTGTAATCCCAGCACTTTGGGAGGCTGAGGCGGGCAGATCACCTGAGGTCAGGAGTTCAGGACCAGCCTGGCCAACATGGCGAAGCCCCATCTGTACTAAAAATACAAAAATTAGCCAGGCATGGTGGCCTGTGCCTGTAATCCCAGTTACTTGGAAGACTGAGGCAGGAGAACCCCTTAAACCCAAGAGGCAGAGGTTGAGAGGTTGTAGTGAGCTGAGATCCTGCCACTGCACTCCAGCCTGGGTGACAAAGCAAGACTCCATAAATAAATAGACAGACTTCAATGCAAGAAACGTGCACAGGCGTGCTTGCTTGCTTTGCCAACTGCATTTGTCTGATGTGAGCAGTATGTGCCCGGCCTTGCAGTGTTAAAAAACAACAACAACAACAAAATCACCACACACACGTGAACAGAAGTTGGGGGTCTCTCTCCCGGGGACAAGGGCTGGAGTTCCGTGCGTCCCTCCGCCTGTCCTCATAGTTACTGTGCCTGCTAGAGGGAAGGCGCTCCTGTATGTTCCCGGGAAGTTGCTGCAATGCAGCCTGAGCGCCAGCGGGGCTAGGGGGCGCTGAGGCTACACGGGACGTCGGCGACTCAAACCGCCAGGCCCGGCCACCGTGCAGAACGCGCGCGGGTCACACACGCCCCCGTGCGGAACGCGCGCGGGTCACGATTCGTTCTCCCCTGCTCCCCCGGGCCTCGGAGCCATCTCTCTTTTCTTGAAAGGCCTCCAGGTCTTGAGTGCCATCATGAATTAGAGTATGGGGTATTTTGGACCAGAGGTAATGTTATTCATCCTACTTTACACTTAATTTTTCTTTCTTTCTTTCTTTTTCTTTGCATTAATTTTTCTTTAACCCTGGGCTTATTTAGACTTGAAACGATCTCAGGACTATGTCGTTCAATGTCATCCATGACAGTATTACAGATGAGAAAACTGAGGCTCCTGGGCCCTCCTCAATGCTCCACAGATTCTCTAGAGGTGAACGAAGCATAACAAAGTGCAGTCCTTCTCTGGGGGATGGGCCTTAAAATGAGAATTTACCCCAATTTATTATCACCTCCCAAACTGGACCTTAAAAATTTATCACTGGGCCGGGCGTGGTGGCTCAAGCCTGTAATCCCAGCACTTTGGGAGGCCGAGGCGGGCGGATCACAAGGTCAGGAGATCGAGACCATCCTGGCTAACACTGTGAAACCCCGTCTCTACTAAAAATGCAAAAAATTAGCCGGGCGAGGCGGCGGGCGCCTGTAGTCCCAGCTACTCGGGAGGCTGAGGCGGGAGAATGGCGTGAACCCGGGAGGCGGAGCTTGCAGTGAGCCGAGATCGCGCCACTGCACTCCAGCCTGGGCGACTAAGCGAGACTCTGTCTCAAAAAAAAAAAAAAAAAAAAAAAAAAAAAAATTATCACTAATCTTGTTTGACTTTTATGTGGTATTCTATAGCCCACAAAGTACATGTTGTCCACTATTTAAATTCACAATAACTCAACAAGATAAGCGAGGATTATCATTTCTAACAGAGGAGGAAACTGAAATACAATAAGGTTAAATAACATACCCAGGGTTTCACAGCCAATAAATGGCAGAGCCAGCTCTAAGCTTCGGATCTCTGCTCTCCGCCCAGAGGTCTCTTTTCTACTCTGCATAGCCACTCCAGTACAGAGAGAGAGAGAAAGTTACAGATACAGATACAGATAGGGATGCAGACAGAGATAGAGATAGAGATAGATGTAAACACATAATTATAATTATAGATATGGAGCAGAGTGCAGTGGCTCATGGCTGTAGTCCCAGCACTTTGGGAGGCTGAGATGGGAGACCAGGAGTTCAAGACCAGCCTGGGCAACAGAGTAAGACCTCATCTCTACAAAAAATAATAATTATTATTATAGATATGGATACAGATATTATAGATATGTTTATTGCTGTGGTTATGGATATAGATGCATAGTTATAGATAGATGAGATATAGATGGAGAAACAGAGACATCTGGCTATAGAGATAAATATCCAGTACCCCTTTGAGTTATAGCCAAATTAAAACTATTATGCAGCTAGAAAGCACCTGTCCACACATTCCATATCCCGGTTGTCCCCTTGGGCCCCAGAAGGTCTTGTTTAAGGGAGACGATGTTTTGATCATAGAAAAGATCTCTGCAATGCTGAGGAGTTCCGTGATTGCTGGTTCCTAGATTGAAATGGTTGATAAAACTTCCCTTTCTCTTATTCACCAAAATCAGCTTTTTATATAACTGGGAAGTCTGGGAGCTTCCTGGGACAGTCTGGGATATTAATATATAGACAGTCTTGCTTTGTCTTTATATACATGAAGATGAAAGGTAAAACTCAAAAAAATGAATGCTAAAATTGTTTCTTATGTCTTTTATTATTATAAAAATTAAATTACAATTTAGGAGCTCCTATACGTTTCCAACTGTGGTAGATTTTAAGGTAATTATGTATCTCTTCAGTAATGTATTTGCAATCAACTTACTGCATAAAAGGCTTGCTTGTGAATTCAAGATTATTTGTAGATTTATAGCCCTTTCAAGTGAAAAGGGGGTTTTTCAGAAGTACTTCCGATTTCCAGTGTCTGGTGAATCTTCCATTCGCCATCAATAATGACACCTACAGAAATCCTCTTTCATATAAATCCAGCCTGACATTCCTGTAATGCACCGCCAAGGAGTGCTCTGAGGGCGAGAAGTAATATCTGTGTGAATTATATTAAGCCAGCATGTGAAAAAACATTCATCCCGCAATTTATGAATTCAGAATGCTCCTAGAACGTGTTTTGGTATTCTAAATAGAGGGAGGGTTTTTTTTTTTTCATTATTATTATTATTAGATGGCTGTCTTGATAAATGTTTATTGCAGGCACTATGAAAACTGCTGATTTGAAAAAAGTATTTTGTAATCATTTTTTTGGCCTGACTCTAATGTTTACTCTTCACATTATTAAAATTGTATGGCTCTATTATCTGTCAAAGGTTTTTTTGTGTTGTTTTTTCAATGTAAAGATTATGTTAATGGCATCATTTGTGACCTTAGAATTTGGCTTAATCTATAATCATGCTGAGCACCTCGATGTCAATGTACCTCTTGGCCACTGCTTGACTTCGGTCTGTTAAGGAAGATTTGGAAAGGTTCTGAGTAGGTGGCAGAGATCCAGTTAAAGATATTATATTATATTACATTATAATGTTATGTTATGTTGAATTGTATTACTTTCTGTTGTGTTATGTTAGTGTGTTATGTTACGTTGTTTTTTGTTTTGTTTTTTTGTTTGTTTGCTTTTTTGAGATGGAGTTTCACTCTGTTGCCCAGGCTGGAGTGCAGTGGCACAATCTTGGCTCACTGCAACCTCCGCCTCCCGGGTTTGAGCAATTCTCCTGTCTCAGCCTCCCAAGTAGCTGGGATTGCAGGCATGCACCACCATGCCCGGCTAATTGTTTTTTCTTTAGTAGAGACGGGATTTCACCATGTTCGTCAGGCTGGTCTCGAAATTCTGACCTCAAATGATCCACCTGCCTCGGCCTCCCAAAGTGCTGAGATTACAGGCATGAGCCACAGGGCCCAGCCCCATTACATTGTTATATTATTTATATTGTATGGCCTAAGACCACAGAGCTATAGTTGCAATACAGGCAAATAACAATTTTGTCAGCGTTACTCTGTAGATAATTAAGGATGGAGTAAGTATTCAGGCTAAATGATACATTTTGTTTACAGTGTCTAAATTCACTAGATAATTACCATTCTCTCACTTTCTATCCTAATCATTAAAATGTGGGCGTTTTTTTGTTTTTTTTTTTTTTTTTTTTTTTTTTTGAGACGGAGTCTCACTCTGTTGTGTGCCCAGGCTGGAGTGCAATGGCGTGATCTTGGCTCACTGCAAGCTCCACCTCCCGGGTTCAAGTGATTCTCCTGCCTCAGCCTCCAGAGTAGCTGGGATTACAGGTGCCTGCCACCATGCCTGGCTAATTTTTGTATTTTTAGTACAGACAGGGTTTTACCACGTTGGCCAGGCTGGTCTTGAACTCCTGACCTTATGTGATCCACCCACCTCAGCCTCCCAAAGTGATGGGATTACAGGTGTGAGCCACCACACCTGGCCAGGTTTTAATTTTTCATTTGGCTGTTTTACAAGTTAAAGGTTGAGACTTCAAAACTTAGCCTCCTGCTTTCAGGTAAGTGTGTGAGTGTGTGTGTGTGTGTGTGTGTGTATGTGTGTGAGTGTGTGTGTGAGTTTGTGTGTGTGTGTGAATGCTTACAGACCTCAAGGAAAAGAGATTCTATTTAATACAACAAATCTTGGTAACCAGCCCTGGCATCATCAACTTTAATTCATCCAAACACTGAAGGAGCAGATGCTCTTACTTCTCCTCTCAGGTAGTACGTTTAATTCTAATAGTGATGTCTGCACAGCTTAGCTCCTGATATGAGTCTAAAGGTAGGTAGACTTTAATCTGAAATTTGAATAATAGTTACCAGGAAAAGCATGCAAATAAGCATGTAGCGTTAACTGAGGAATCATTTCTGAAGTCACTGAGTGCATTTCTGTAGTTAGATCATTGAAAAGAAACCATGCACCATTCTATTTCCGAAAGATTTATTTCAGAAGCATTAGAAATCTTAGCCAGTACAAATCAGATTAATTTGAGAATTAGCAGGGATAAACTTTATTCTGAAATCATGAATGTTCTAATTAAGTTCAAATGTGGTTAATTCCTCTTAGGCATGTTACAATAATAAGTAGTGGACTTGATGCGGGGTGAATATCCTTGATCCCTGTCAATAATTAAGTTGGTTGGCATAATGTCTAACGTTGTAAAAACCCCAATCTTCCACTTCTGTCTCATTAGCAAAAATAAATAGGCTGGTGTTAACTGCACAGACTAATACAGGCATTCAGTATCGTTCAAGGACACGCCAAAGGAGGTCCAGGGTGCTTGTTGGCCGACAGTTGTTTATTCAGCTTGGTTTTCTTTTTCCCAAAAAGAGAGTGAGAAAAAGGGGTGAGATTAGCAGCTCTCACACATTCACATTACTGGGCGACCTGGTCACTCGCCAAGGGGCAGAGACAGGAATTGGTTCTGTGCAGCATGAGTAGGTCGGGCACCTAGGTAATCCTTCGCCCACAGGACCACACCACCCTCCCCCAGCGAGAGGAACCAGAGCCACAGGAAAGGGAAGCCCCACACAATCAGTGCTCGAGGCCCGGCCCACGGGGAGCACTGGGTGGCCTGGCCTGAGAAAGCCCCTTGTGCCCTTTGGGTGGCAGCAGCAGGTACCCATGGGAGCTCCAGCAGCACCAGACAAACCAAGCGGACCCAAGATAGCACCACGAAGGCTCTGAACGTCAAATTGTCGCTGGAAGCACTGCCTGCACAAGTGGGCCACGATCCTCACACTAAACCTAAACAGGGTGACCAGCTGCAAAAAGAAAAGATTTTTAAAATAGGACCCAGAGACCTTCCTTTTCCTCAGGAGTTTTCCAACTCATACTTGATTGAAACAAAAATGTTAGCAGCATCTGAGACTCAGGACAATGATATTTATGAGCCGGGAAGGTAAAGGAACCTGCATGCAGTAAGTTCCGCACCTCGCCTGAAGTGGGAAAAGGCCACAGCACGCAGCACTCACTGAGTGGTGACCAAAAGAAACCAGCTCCAAGCTATAACGTGGCTCATACTACATTTTGGAAAAGCACACATATTGAAATTTGTGTTATTTGTGCTATCATGTGTGCTATCATAAAGACCTGATGCCTGGTGGAACCACGTTTAAAATGTGTGTTCTGAAAAACTCCTCTGCTGCTTCTTCCTCTGATTTAACATCAGGTAAACCTGCAAATGCACACATTTCATCCCCTTGTGAGATGTAGTCAGTGCGCGGTACATCTACATTTTACATAGAATAAGGTGATTACCAAGATGGCACCATGGATAAAGGAGACTACCTGTGTTAGCAGTTGTGACTTTTCTTTTTTTTTTTTTTTTTTTTGAGATGGAGTCTCGCTCTGTCAGACTGGAGTGCAATGGCGTGATCTCAGCTCACTGCAACCTCTGCCTCCTGGGTTCAAGCGATTCTCCTGCCTCAGCTTACCGAGTAGCTGAAATTCCAGGTGCCTGCCACCACGCCTGGCTAATTTTCTACATTTAGTAGAGACGAGGTTTCGCCATGTTGGCCAGGCTGGTCTCGAACTCCTGACCTCAGGTGATCCACCTGCCTCGGCCTCCCAAAGTGCTGGGATTACAGGCATGAGCCACCACTCCCGGCCATTACTTTTCAGATGTTATCTAATAAGCCAACATTCTAAGGGGCCAGCACATCATTGTCTGCTCTTTATTCCAACCATGTTCTGCCATCTGAAGAAAGAATGGATTCTGCTAAGTTGGCACCGAGAAATAAAGATACTGCAAAAAGTGGGAGACTAGAGAAATAGGCCTGGGACACTCACCAGAAATGGAGACCAGGGCAGCAGCCCTCCAAATGGCAGTCTGCTTAATCAACGCATAAATGCTCTGGATTAACATTCCGTGACAAAGTAACATTCAACAGCAGGAGAAAGGAGACAGAAGAAAGGGTTAACAGGCCGGGCGTGGTGGCTCACACCTGTAATCCCAGCACTTTGGGAGGCCGGGGCAGGTGGATCACCTGAGGTCAGGAGTTCGAGACCAGCCTGGCCAACGTGGTGAAACCCCATCTCTACTAAAAATACAAAAATTAGCTAGGCATAGTGGCGGGTGCCTGTAATCCCAACTACTTGAGAGGCTGAGGCAGGAGAATCACTTGAACCCAGGAGGCGGAGGTTACTGAGCTGAGATCACACCACTGCACTCCAGCCTGAGCAACAGAACGAGACTCAATCTGAAAAAAAAAATAAAATAAAATAAGGGGTGGTGGTGGTGGTGGTGGTGGTGGTGAACAAACCAGCCCAGAAACTGTAATGAAGACAGAAAGAATCTCCTGGTCTGGTCTGCACCAGACAGTTGTGGTCTTGCACGGAAGTCTTTGATGTGGCAGAGCCTTTGGGGCCGATGCCAGGTGATCATGAGTGACGGCAAGATAGGGTCTGTCAAGATGGCTATATCTAGCTGGTTAGGTCCTGCTCGTTCATGGCCACGGAGCCCTGTGGCAAAGATGCTGGTGGAAAAGTATGCTTGGTTACGTCCTTATCTGGTTGGATGTAGACTTCATTGATCAGACACAATATCTGGTCCTTGTTGGCAAAGTGCCTTTTGAAATGTAAGATGGAGTCTTTTTCTAAGATGGAGTCACTTATGTCAAGGTGCTCTACACATGGGGACAATTTCAATGGAGAAGATTGAGAAATAAAAATAGGGCTGGGCGCAGTGGTTCACACCTGTAATCCCAGCACTTTGAGAGGCTGAGGCGGGTGGATCACCTGAGATCAGGAGTTCGAGACCAACCTGGCCAACATGGTGAAACCCCGTCTCTACTAAAAATACAAAAATTAGCTGGGTGTGGTGGCGGGTGCCTATAATCCCAGCTACTCGGGAGGCTGAGGCAGGAGAATCACTTGAACCCGGAGGCGGAGGTTGCAGTGAGCTGAGATCATGCCACTGCAGTCCAGGTTGGACGACAGAGCAAGACTCCGACTCAAAAAATAAAAAATAAAAAAAATCGAAGCCCCCAGCTGACTGAACACACCGTGTGTTGGCGAAGGGGAGAAGACTTGGATGCCATGAAGGGTTGGGAATTGGTCCCTCTCCCTCACTCGCCGTCCTTAGGCTCTTGTCCCTAAGGGCTGAAAGAAACAGATCCTTTCAAAAGGCTCCTCCCGGACAGCCTGGGTTGATTACTGATCTGCCCAGGTACAGAACAAAGACAAGATGAGATCAATTGTTCCTTCACCCCTCCCTGAGCGGTTCCTTTTCTTCAAATGTTTGCCTTATGTTGTGTAAAATGTAGATTTACTTGGCACTAACTACAGTCTCACAAGTATATACTCATTTGTCTCTTTGCCACCCCCCACCTTTGAAGGAAACTATAGAAATGCAAAACCTCCTGAGAACCTCTTCGAAAAAAACAGCCACAGATGTGTCTGTGATGGGTGTGCTTCCTGGGAGCGCCCTCAGCTGGCTCAGTAACCCTGATGATCTGAGACTTATGCCTCTCGCTCATTTTGGTTGTGAAGATGAAAACAGCTCTAGAGACCGATGGTGGTGATGTTTGCTCAGCAGTAAGAATGGATTTAAAGTCACAGAACTATACACTTGCAATGGTTAAAATGGTAAATTTGATATTAGGTATATTACCACAATAAAAAAAAATGTCACGACAACATCTATCTGTAGCATACTGAACTATTTCTGGGAAAAAATTCTATGTCAGAGATTTCGCTCCAAAATAATCCAAAGAGAAAGGGAAAGATGGAGGGGTGGGTGGGGTATGGATGAGGCTGGATGGGTTGGTTGATCATTGGTTAAGCTGAGTGGTGGGTATTTGGGGGCTAATTGTATGGTTCTCTCTACTTTTGTATGTTGTAACATTTTCATAATAAAAAGAAATAAAAAGAGTCTGTCCGTTGTTTTCCAGCTATAGAAGGTTTCTGCTGTAATTCACTGTAACCCTGGGGGCTGAGGTTGCACAAGTTTTAAACCTAGAGTTTTATTTGTAACAATCTTACCCATAGCAAAGAAAAAAATTTTTACTAAAAAGTGGACAAAGGATTCTTGTTAGAGAGTGGGAATGTTCACTAAGAATTTGGAAATTCAGGAAATGAGATTTCCCTCTCAGAGTTATACTGTAAAATCAATACTGGCTGATTGGGAAAAAGATATCCAAAGGACTCGCGCTGTTCTGGCACTTGCAGGAGAAAATACAGCTGCTCTGACTGGTGGGAAGGGCCAAGACCCAGAACAGACCACAGAGGGCTCGGCAAGCACCTTTCTTCCTCCGTGAGCCTTGAGGGTTTGGGAGCGTGGGGGGTGGTCTCTGTGGCTGTGCAGTGAGTCTGTGTCTGCTCATGAGTCCTTCTGGTTTGCATTACCTAGGCCAGGTGGAGGAGATGAAGGAATCCTCCAGAACAGGTAACTATAAACTAACTGAATATGTTACTATATCTAAATAACCAATGCATTATGAACCCAAAAGGGGTTTATGGTCAATGAAAGCTTAGAGGAAAGTCTGCCCAGGCGCTGCCCGCATGCTGCAGGCTCACCTGTGGGCTCCAGGTCTTACTCAGAGCCCGCCCTCATGGTTCATCCCGTGGGGACAGGAGAACCAGAGGCTGCAGGTGGTGGACACAGGCACTGTGGGGCCCCTGGCAAGGCCTTGTGGGCAAGCTTCGCACAGAGACCTGCACACAAGCCAGGCGTGGTGGCATGTGCCCGTGGTCCCAGTCACTCAGGAGGCTGATGAGGGAGGATTGCTTGAGCCCAGGAGTTCAAGGCTGCAGAGAGCTATGGTCACACCACTGCACACCAGCCTGGGCAACAGAGGAGACCCTGACTCTTAAAAAAAAGAAAAAAGGCCAGGCACGGTGGCTCATGCCTGTAATCCCAGCACTTTGGGAGGCTGAGGCAGGCGGATCACGAGGTCAGGAGATCAACACCATCCTGGCAAACACGGTGAAACCCCGTCTCTACTAAAAAATACAAAAAAATTAGCCGGGCGTGGTGGCGGGCACCTGTAGTCCCAGCTTCTTGGGAGGCTGAGGCAGGAGAATGGCATGAACCCGGGAGGCGGTGGAGCTTTCAGTGAGCGGAGATCGCGCCACAGCACTCCAGCCTGGGTGACAGAGCAAGACTCCGTCTCAAAAAAAAAAAAAAAAAAAAGAAGAAAATCAACAAAATAAAGAGACCTGCATACAGCAACACAGGGGCTGGTCTTGGATGAGACCCAACCACCTTGTCCCTCTGACCATTTCACTGTGTGTCAAATAAACCGACATTGTGTGCTCATTACCACTTCCATGAACTTGGCTACTGTGCATCTGTCCCTGAACGCACTTGTGTTAGGTCTTCTGCTGAAATAGAAACTCTATTCTGGGGACGTTAGCAAAGCACCTTGGGTCTCCATGGCCTCTGGGCCCCGCTGGCCACCCTCAGACCATCCTGGTGAAACTTGTCAGTAGTTGGGGGTCCAACTCCTCCAACCCCACCCCCACTACCTTTTCTTCCTGGCTTTCAAGCTCATTGGCCTACTTAACATGGCTCATTCTGTATCTGTTTGCACATAGAGGTAATGCCACAAATAAAACGCTAAACAGCAGCGTTTCAGAGAGAAAAATCACATCCGAAATATTCCAAGCCACTTAAATCTTCTGGAAAAGTGGAAGAGACAACCATGAAAGTGTTAATATTGAACTGAGACCACATTTTCAAATGCCAAGCTTGTGTGTGATTGTGAAATGTATATACGCTGAGGAATTATTGTAATTCTATCATAATTTACTACTTTACCAAAATAAACCGATAAGATAAATAAGTACTGCTGCTAATGCCCAATTGACTAATATGACCTGAATAGAAATAAAATATTAGTTGAGCTTGAGATGCCAAGATTAAACTAGATTAGTGATAGAATCTCAGAGTACTGTTTCGATATAATTAAAGTGGTGATTTAATGTGTCTTTAGCTCAGAATCGTTGTAAGAGGTTTTTTTGTAATAACGTAGAAATGAATACACACTCGTCCAAGCCGCAGAGGAATAAAAGGTTGTAATATTTTTGAGTTCCCTTGGCAGGGCAATCCATTCTCATCAATCTCACACTCTGCAGGGGAACATACGGATGTTTTTCTTCCAATCATTCGCCGTCATTATTTAATGTAGGGTAACAGCCACAGTCTTCATTAATATATTAACCTATGGCTCACAAAGGCCTTGCAGTAAACCAAGTGACAACTCCTCATGACAGGTTTATATCATAGGGCTCAGAGATGTTCGCCATCTGAAACGCTGACCTCTGGGATAAGCTTAATGTTGATACCCAACTTAAGAAGAGGCTAGCCAGCGCGAGAGAGGAACTCAAATGCCCAGCTCGTGGGTTGCTACTCATTGCTATTCAAGAGGAGCTGGTCAAAAACACATCTCATGCAACCATGTAATGCAAGATTTTACAACTTCCATAGGAATGAGGCAGATCTACATGTTGCAAAACAGAACAGACGCAAATGGATATATACAGTTACAGGAAAAGCAATGGCGAGTACATGTCATCAGCATTCTGGCATGAAGGAGTCCTCAGAGAAATGGCTGACTGCCGTCCGGATCACCCCAAAGTAAAACCCATCCACAGCTCCACGGAAACACAGAGCGCAGCTTCTCCATGCCCCTAGCTTTGAGTCATTATAAAGGCAATCACGGACTCTCAGAAAAGCGTAACTGGCTTGTAAAACATGTGTTTATGGACTTTCTTTTTTTTTTTTTTTCTGAGATGGAGCCTCGCTCTTGTCACCCAGGCGGCAGCGATCCTGGGAGTGCAGTGCTGCAGGCCCGTCCATGCCTGAGCTGCACCTGGAGGCGTCCTCCACCCCTGACTACTGTCAATGAAGACAGTCAAACTCTAAAATATTTGAAGAGATTTCCTGTGAGCCAAATATGAGTGACCAATTCTTACAGCGGGTAGCAAGTCAGACATGAGCAGACAGGAGAGGGCCCCCTTCCAGCCAGGAGTGTCAGGCGACCATCAGGGGATGGTCAGGTGGCTGTTAACTGTCTCGCTAAAGTAATTAGTTGCAGTTGGCACCAAGGAACAGCAGCCCTCCCCCCCCCGCCCTCAATAGACAGAAACACCTGCAACTGGTGATCAGCCGCTTCCTGATAAGATCTCAGGAGCTGGGCAAGTGGCTCAAGCATGTGCACTAAGAGGCAAACCTGGAGGACGATGTTCCTCTAGGAACACTGGGCTGGAGGACGATGTTCCTCTAGGAACACTGGGCTGGAGGACGACGTTCCTCTGGGAATACTGGGCTGGAGGACGACGTTCCTCTGGGAATACTGGGCTGGTAAGGGAGGAATGCCTCAAGGGAGCACGCGTACAACTCCAGTAAACCCACTGTGCACACAGGCCCTACCAGGTGCTGGCAGGCCACTGTGCATGTGGACAGCCCACCCCACAGGAAGAATCAGGGGAGAAGGGATGCAAGACGCCTGGCCCTAAGTCAAAGGCTGTGGACTTGATCTCGCGAGTCACCCACTTGGTCCTCTTCCAATTATACTTTCCTTCCTTTTTTTTCCTGCTCTGAATGTTTAAATAAACTCACTCCTGCTCTAAACTTTGCCTGAATCTCTCACTCTGCCTTTTGCCCCTCAGCTGAATTCTTTCTTCTGAGGAGGCGAGAACTGAGGTTGCTGCAGACCCGTACAGGCTCGCTGCCGCTAACACCAGGACCCAGGCCACAGCCCTCCAGAGATCCTGAGAACATATGTCCAAGGTGGTTGGGCTACAGCTTGGCTCTGTACATTTCAAGAAGACATAAGACATCAGCCAATATGTATAAGATGTACGCTGGTTCGGTTTGGAAAGGTAGGACAATTGGAAGGGGCAGGGGCTTCCAGGTCATAGGTGGATTCAAAGATTTTCTGATGGGCAGTTGGTTGAGTTATTATCTAAAGACCTGGAATCAATAGAAAGGAATATCTGGATTAAGATATGGGATTGTGTGCCAGGGGTGCAGTGGCTCACACCTGTAATCCCAGCACTTTGGGAGGTCGAGGTGGGTGGATCATGAGGTCAGGAGATCGAGACCATCCTGGCTAACACAGTGAAACCACATCTCTACTAAAAATACAAAAAACTAGCCGGGTGTGGTGGTGCGCGCCTGTAGTCCCAGCTACTCAGGAGGCTGAGGCAGGAGAATGGCGTGAACCCGGGAGGCAGAGGTTGCAATGAGCTGAGATGGCACCACTGCACTCCAGCCCTGGCAAAATAGCGAGACTCCATCTCAAAAAAAAAAAAAAAAAGATATGGGATTGTAGAGACCAAGGTTCTTACTTCGCAGGTAGCAGGCTTCAGGGGGAGAATAGATTGTAAATGTTTCTTATCGGACTTAAAATGGTGCCTGGATCACGAAAAAGGTCTGGAAAACAGAAAGGGGTTCTCTACAGAACAGATTTTCCCCACAAGAGACAACTTTGCAGTGCTATTTCAAGATCTGGCAAGGAAGCATATTTGGGTTAAAATATTTTGATTTCCTTCCTTATCTGTCATGTGAGGTATTGCCAGAGTCAGGTTGGAAAGTGAGCCACATTACATAGGGTTAAATAAAACCCCTCCAGTAAGAGTATAGTTCGTATTGTGGACTCCCCAGGTCCCTTAGATAATTTGGGCAAGAGAAGAAAAAGATCAGAGTTCAGACCCCACTGCTCTGCTCCAGAACGTGGGCAAAGTGTCAGCTGTCTCACCTGTGCAGGGGGCACAGTGACACCCATCGCAGACCGTGGTTGGGAGGAGCAAATGAGAACATCATCGAGGGCTCTCACCCCTGCCTGGCACAGGGAGAAGGCTCAACGAATAGCAGCTCTCGGTGTGACTGCTGCTGCTCAAAGAGAGGAAATTCTGCAAAAGTGAACAGCCTGAGGATGGTTTCTGGGCATTCCCCAATCAGCAGTTCCTCCCCACCCCCGGTTCCTCCTTACCTCATGATCTCAAAGCTCCCAATGCCTCAAGGCTCCCCCGGGCAGGTTTTCTGTCTGCCCTCTCTCTCATAGGGAGCTCATTCCTGCTCAGGGTTTTAAATGTCATCTACCTGCTGATGACTTCATCTCCAGCCCAAGTCAAGCTCCTGAAATCCATGCTGTATTCCACTGTTTATCTGACATCTCAACTTGGATGCTTAATTAACCCCCGGGGGCACGAACAGAACCAGCCAATAGAGACCCGGGAGCTCATTCCGATTCCTGGACCACGATCCTGCAGGGACAGGGCCGTCTTCCTCCCCTTCTCCCAGTGGGAGGTACTGGGATTACAGGTGTGAGCCACTGCACCTAGCCTAAATGCATTTTTAAAGTTTTATCTGTAAAACATCATACAGTTAAAAATGACTTTTTTGGATGATAGTTCTATGAATTTTAACACAGGTACAGATATGTGCAACCACAGCCACTATCCAAATTGTACTCCAAAAAAAGAAAATGGGCTGGGCGCAGTGGCTCATGCCTGTAATCCTAGCCCTCTGGGAGGCCGAGGCAGGAAGATCACCTGAGGTGAGGAGTTTGAGACCAGCCTGGTCAACATGGTGAAACCCCATCTGTACTAAAAATACAAAAATTAGCCAGGCATGATGGCAGGTGCCTGTAATCCCAGCTACTTGGGAGGTTGAGGCAGGAGAATTGCTTGAACCTAGGAGAAGGAGGTTGCAGTGAGTGGAGATCGCACTACTGCACTCCAGCCTGGGTGATGAGCAAAACTCCATCTCAAACAAAACAAAACAAAAAAACACAACAATCAGTTTGTGCAATTTACAGCCTCTCCATCACAATGCTGTCCAACATCCATGAGAAGGTTTAATAACTTTAAAAGCAAAAGCCCTGTTTTTAAATTCTTGAAAAGCAAATGAGTTTTTTGGTTTTCTGTCTGGCACCCTCTAGAATATAAACCCATTAAGTGTAGCTTCCAAGTAACCTGACCTCAAGCAATCCTCCTGCCTCAGCCTCCCAAAGTGCTTGGATTACAGGAGTGTGCCATCTCGCCTGGCCAGTACTTCTTGACATTACAATATTATGAGTTCAGCCCTCAGCATTGCTTAGTATGATCAATTTAGATGCCAGGATTGGTCTGACAAGAATACCTATTTTGATGTTAGTTGGCGTAACTAATACGTTGCTGTTTCTGTTGACAATGGTTGACCGGTCCGTTTAGTTGCTCTTTGAGGCCTACTGAGAACTCAGTCATGTTCCTATATCATCAACATGGAGGATCAGCTCTTGCTTATTTACTTTCAGAGGCAATAGGACCAGATTGGCAAAGAACCATTCCAGAATCTTTAGATGTTTAGGCTGAGTAGGTCAGATCCATCTTAACATAGTTAAACGTGCAGTTTGATGTCACAAGGCTATTCCTACCCACTCTGATTTTTTTAGTGACATTATGATAAAGGCAAAAGGTACATTAAAAGCTTTGGATCTATATTGGGGTCGTAAAATGTCACCCATAGACAGTTCCTGTCTAGGGATTCATTTGCCGGGCAGATCAATAAATGCTGTGAAAAGTTCTACAATAAGTACTCCCAACCAGCTGCTCTGCACCCAAGAGTGTGCGCTAGTTAAACAGTAAAATATTTCTGTAATTTCAGTATCAAATATATAATTTACTCAAAGAGAATAAATTAGTTTTCAGGAAACTTAACTGAGAAACGGTGTGTTAGACTTGCCTTGTTTTCTAGGATAAAATCCTGATAATGACCACTGCCCGAGAGCCAACCCCAGACAGGCAGATGCTGGAGATTTTACTCTTCAGTGTGGGGGTTAAAACTTACTATCTAGTGGTGGTTTCGTGTCTGTCATTGAGAAATGCCTTTATTGGCCGGGCGCGGTGGCTCACGCCTGTAATCCCAGCACTTTGGAAGGCCGAGGCGGGCGGATCACAAGGTCAGGAGATCGAGACCATGGTGAAACCCCGTCTCTACTAAAAATAGAAAAAAAATTAGCCGGGCGCAGTGGCGGGCGCCTGTAGTCCCAGCTACTCGGAGGCTGAGGCCGGAGAATGGCGTGAACCCGGGAGGCGGAGCTTGCAGTGAGCCGAGATCGCGCCACTGCACTCCAGCCTGGGTGACAGAGCGAGACTCCGTCTCAAAAAAAAAAAAAAAAAAAAAAAGAGAAATGCCTTTATTATGGCAAAAATCCAGGTATTTCCAACTCACCAGGAAGAAGACAAAATAAGCAAATGTATCTTGGTAGATGTTTACTCTTTGAATGTCAATAAGAATTTCACTCTGAACGACAGCAGGTTTCCATGGTCCTCAGACAGGCAGCAGACAGCTGGGTCAAAAGCCGTGCTAACAAGTGAACCCAAGGTGAGGGAACTTTCAGATCCACACTCAATCTCTCCAACAGGAAGCATCGCTTTCCTGGCAACAGAAGGATTAATCATACATTGCACCAGGGAGAGACGAAGCTTGGTAATGTGAGACTGTGATTTACAATGATCTCCTGATTTATTGTTGTGTATTTTTAAGCCGTATTATTTAAAATGCAGCTAATTTAAAAGCTAGTGTTCAGCACCACATGACTGCTGCTAAAGATCTACTCTCTGCTGATAAGAAAAGCACCGTATTCTGTCCCCTTACTCCCAGGTCCCCAAGGCAGATCCAATCTCTAACAAAATCGCCTGTCAGGTGACGAATCTTGCTTTTCTCTGGGAAGTTATTATTTCTGTCTTTTTGTGTGTGTTTCCAATGCAGTTTATTTTTATTTTTATTTTTTATTTCTTAATTTTTTTTTTTTTTTGAGGCGGAGTCTCACTCTATTGCCCAGGCTGGAGTGTAATGGCACGATCTCAGGTGATCCGCCCACCTCGGCCTCCCAAAGTGCTGGGATTACAGGCGTGAGCCATCGCACCCGGCCAAGACCCTGTCGCTTAAAAAAAGAATAAAAATTCACGTCTTGTAATAAGGAATTAAAGGCAGGATGAACAAAGATTTTCTTTTCTTCTCTTCTTTTTTTTTTTTTTTTTTTTTTTTTGAGATGGAGTTTCCCTCTTGTTGCCCAGGCTGGAGTGCAATGGCACAATCTTGGCTCACTGCAACCTCCGCCTCCCAGGTTCAAGCAATTCTCCTGCCTCAGCCTCCTAAGTAGCTGGGATTACAGGCATGCACCACCACACCCAGCTAATTTTGTATTTTTAGTAGAGATGGGGTTTCACCACGTTGGCCAGGCGGGTCTCAAACTCCTGACCTCAGGTGATCCACTGGCCTCTGCCTCCCAAAGTGCTGGGATTACAGGCGTGAGCCACTGTGCCTGGCCTATTTCTTAATTTCTTTTTTTAGAGACAGGGTATCTCTCTGTCACCTAGGCTGGAGTGCAGAGGTGCGATCATAGCACACTGTAGTCTCAGGCTCCTGGGCTCAAGTAATCCTTCCATCTCAGCCTCCTGAGTAGCTGGGACTAGAAGCCTGTGCCACAATGCCTGGCTTCAAATGCAGTTTAAATGTTACAGAAACCCACACAAGAACAGTACTTAATAGTAACAAACAGCCTTGCTGGATGAATACAATGATATATATTTTTAGTTTTACTTTAATTATCCTTCATCATTCAACTGAAATATGTATTTTTAAAGGGGCCCTTTTGTAACCAGCATAACTGACACCCCTTGTGTTATGTGAGGCTCTTGCAGGTGGCTCCCTTTAGTCCTAGCTCGGCCCCACAGATGGGCAATTCAGCCAACACCCTCATTTCATGGCTGAGGAAACTGACTGTCCCAAACCACACAACAGACTTTGCCGCACTGTGTTCCTGGTAAGGTGGGCACTTCCTGAGTCCACCATTTGCAGAATCTGCAACTCTACTTCTAGGCCACACCAATTGCTGCCTTCTGGAATTTGGGAGGCATTGAATGAGTGGATATTTTTTTAAAGCTTAGAATAGTGCTTGTCTTATGGTAAACACACAATAAATGTTATGTCCTTACTATGACTGACACAGAACAATTAAAATCTATCCAAGTTCATTATGTGCTAAATCTATCCAAGTTCATTATGGTTAGTACAAGACAACGGACTATACAACCCTAAACATGGTAGTGAACACAAATAATGTTTTTAAAGGACCTGTTAAACTTTCTCCCCAAAATTTACAATGTTGCAATGCAAATAATTAAAATGAAAAATAGACACAATTTCCCATATGAACCTTGACATCTAAACAACAGGGATCCCCAACTTGGGCAATTTTTGTACTTTTTTTTTTTTTTTTTTTGAGACTAAGTCTTGCTCTGTTACCCAGGCTGGAGTGCAGTGGCATGATCTCAGCTCACTGCAACCTCCGCCTCCCGGATTCTCGTGCCTCAGCCTCCCAAGTAGCTGGAATTACAGGCATCCGCCACCATGCCTGGCTAATTTTTGTATTTTTAGTAGAGGCGGGGTTTCACCATGTTAGCCAGGCTGGTCTTGAACTCTTGACCTCAGACAATCAGCCCACCTCAGCCTCCCAAAGTGCTGGGATTACAGGCATAAGCCACCGGGCCCAGCCTTTTGTACAAATTTAAAACATCTCCAATCAATGGACAACCGTGTGTTTTCTAAAGGCCCCTATGCCAGGCCCTGAAAAGATAATTTCCAAGCATGGGGAGATAGAGAATGGCGAAAAAAAGACTCCAGGGCAATTTTCTTCTGGGCAATTTTTTTTCTTTTTCTTTTCTTTTTTTTTTTTTTTTTTTTTTTTTTTTGAGACGGAGTTTTGCTCTTGTCGCCCAGACTGGAGTGCAATGGCACCATCTTGGCTCACTTCAACCTCCACCTCCCAGGTTCAAGCCATTCTCCTGCCTCAGCCTGTTGAGTAGCTGGGATTATAGGCGCCCACCACCATGTCCTACTAATTTTTGTATTTTTAATAGAGACAGGGTTTTGCCATGTTGGCCAGGCTGGTCTCGAACTCCTGGCCTCATGATCCACTCACCTCAGCCTCCCAAAGTGCTGGGATTGCAGGCATCAGCCACCGCACCCGACCCAAGACTCCAGGGCAATTTCAAAAGGGAGGTGGGATTCGGCCAGGTTGCTGTGTGAGAAGGCGCTGGCCACGTGGCAAGGGCGGGAGCAGGCTGGGGCTTCTGTGCTGGCGGCAGTGGCACAGGTGTGGAGCCTGCGTTGGGAGGCCACGGCTGCAGGAGAGGAGAATGAGCCTCAGGAAGCAGCAGCAATGTCTTCTGGCTCCCACCCCTTTCTTCTGGGGAATTCCTCTCTCCGCGTTCAGGGCATGGCTCCTGCCTCCCCAGCCTCACTAGGCAGGAATCCTCAGGGAGCCGCCACCTTCACACCAGCCACCCTCCCGGGCACTGGCACCGAGGGTTGCAGGAAGACAGTAAGAATGGAGGATGATTGCCTCCTCCCCTTTGTTTCTCCAAAACTGTGTGTGTTGAAGAAAGAACCTTAGGTTGAGGAGGAGAAATCCAGCTTGGTTTCAGAAAGAGAGAGGGCCGGGCACGGTGGCTCATACCTGTAATCCCAGCACTTTGGGAGGCCAAAGCAGGCAGATCACCTGAGGTCAGGAGTTTGAGACCAGCCTGGTCAACATGGTGAAACCCTCCGTCCACTACAAATACAAAAATTGGCTGGGCATGGTGGCGTGCATCTGTAATCCCAGCTACTCAGGAGGCTGAAGCAGGAGAATTGTTTGAACCCAGGAGGCGGAGGTTGCAGTGAGCCAAGATTGCGTCACTGCACTCCAGCCTGGGTGACAGAGCAAGACTCAGTCTCAAAAAAAAAAAAAAAAAAAAAGGCAAAGTGAGAACTCCACACGGCTTGTGTCTGAGTAGCCACTGGTTATTATTAGAGTTTCGCTGTTTTGTTTGTTAGCTGCTGTGGTAAGTCAGATTCTTTTGCACACAGAAACAAAGATGTTCCTGCGAGTCACCTGCCTGGGAGTGGAACTGAGAAGCCCTGCATCGAGCTGGTGCGGGACAGGGAGGTAAAGCCTGCGGTGAGGATGTGGAAGGACGAGGCCACCCCATGGGCAGCAGCCCTCAGAGTGGGCTGGGCCCGGCAGAGGAGAAGAAGCTGGGCTGTTGATCCTTGATGCCCACTTGTGCTGTTCCGGGGCTGGCCCCACTGGCCCCCTGGGACCCAGAGAGAAAGGCCCTCACTCTGGGCATCACAGGCACGGACAGCCGGAGACAGGGAGGCACCCACAGAAGGACCCGCTGCGGCCTCTCTTTCAAACTTTTTAAATGGTCTGCAATTTTTATTTTGAACTGTTTTGTTCTTTCTTTTTGAGCCAGGGTCTTGCTCCGTTGGCCAGGTTGGAGGGCAGTGGCGTGCAATCGCGGCTCACTGCAGCCTCTGCCTCCTGGGATCAAGCGATCCTCCTGCCTCGGGCTCCCAAAGTGCTAGGATTACAGGCATGAGCCACCATGCCTGGCCTATTTTGAACTTTGTATAATAAGAAAACACTTTTTCCATCTAGAAAACATAAAATACACCTGGGTGTTGCATTGCCAGGATTTCTGTGTTTGGACTTAGTTTGTGATCTGAGTAATATCGAAGGGGAGGTGACTTTAGCCAGTGATTATACTAAGTAGTATCTTATGCAATTTGAAAAAGCTACATTCAAATTCTATTAGTTTGCTCTAGGCCTGAGTAACATAGCCACATAGAAAGATAGAGTTGTTTGTTTGTTTGTTTGTTTGTTTGAGGTAAGTCTTGCTCTGTTGCCCAGGCGGGTGGTGAAATCTCAGCTCACCACAACCTCCACCTCCCAGATTCAAGCCATTCTCATGCCTTCTCATGCCTCAGCCTTCCAAGTAGCTGGGATTATAGGCAGGAGCAACCACACCCAGCTAATTTTTTTCTATTTTTAGTAGAGATGGGTTTCACTGTGTTGGCCAGGTTGGTCTCAAACTCTTGGCCTCAAGTGATCCTCCCACCTTGGCCTCCCCAAGTGCTGGGATTACAGGCAAGAGCCACTGTACCCGGCCAAAAAACAGAGTTTTATAAGTCCTGTAAAAGCAGCAGACACCCTCGGCCCAATGTTGGCTAACTCAGCAGCAATTACAAGGCATTAGGGTGAATCTTCTCAAGCAAGAATGTGAATGGGAAACCACCTCCATGTAAGATTACCCTGCGAGAGCACAACACTGCTTGGCATAGACACAAAAAATAATGAGAAGTTTTACACGACTAACAAAACAGGCATATTTTTTTTTCCCCTGAGGCAGGGTCTTGCTCTGTTACCCAGGTACAGTGGTGTGATCTCGGCTCACTGCAGCCTCCACTTTCTAGGCTCAGTGGATCCTCCCACCTCAGCCTCCCCAAGTAGCTGGGAGTGCAGGCCCATGCCACCACACCCGGCTAATTTTTGCATTTTTTGTAGAGATGGGTTCTCACTATGTTGCCCAGGCTGGTCTCAAACTCCTGGGCTCAAGTGATCCTCCCACCTTGGCCTCCCAAAGTGCTGGGATTATAGGTGTGAGCTACAATGCCCTGCCCCAATAGGCATAACTTTTATCAAGAAGCTGAAGTATATAAACGTCAAAAATGTAGCAATTCTTAATTTGAGGGCATTTAGGTAGCATTCGCTACAAATGAGGGGAGCACCTCTAGAAAATAGAAAATACACTCAAAAGGAGGAAAGTGTATAGAAAGAACAGAAAGAGCTAGTGAAAATGAATGATGCCTCTGAAATACAGCCAGTACTGGATGTAACTTTATGTTAGTCAAATGCGTAAGAACTGGCCAACGAGGCCTGGTCAGGGAACAAAGGTTTTGCAAGGACTTTGGTAATCAGGGTAAGATTGATAACCATAATGAAAGCCACAACATTAATAATAAAAGATCAATGACACAGACAAATATATTTATAGATCATTGCCTCAACTGGAGGCCCGCGAAGGCCCAGATGTATCACTGCTTTCAAATTTATTTATAGATCAATGTCCTAATGTGATAAACAGTTGGCTTGTAAACTAAAAATACTGAAAACCACAACACAAAACTATGAATTTTTCCTTTTCTTTACTGTGCAAGAGATGTCAGCCCAGGTCTATGGTTCGGGGACAACTCCTTACTCATCTGATGAATGGGATGAACGGTGTCAGAGGAGGAGTTAACCCCGCAGCCAAATTCTAATAAACAACGGGCTCAAGACCCTTGTCGACAAGCTCAGCCCAGACTCCAAAGTTTCACTGGAAGCATCTCCCACAGAAATGGCCTTCTCCATGTTGAATACGACCCTACTGCTACAGCTTGGTGCCGTCCAAGCTCCGGGGAGAGAAAGATGAACTTTCAGCTCTTGGCTCAGCCATTCCACAGACAATTAATATTGCAAAAGGAAAAGACTGAGGCTACGGCGGGGCGGCCTCTGAAAGTTCATTTCTGCCCACACGTATCTGCCTTGAGTGTTCTAAGGCACTTACTCATTCATTTGTTCGTTTGCTCGCTTGTCCGTCAAACGTCTGAGTGCTGACTGTGCGCCAGGAGTTGAAATAGGCCCCAGGGCAGAAATGTGAACTGTAGTCAGTTGAATAGGAATCGGAGGGCTAGACTCAAAGTCTCGTGTGGGAGACAGAGGCGAGCACAGAGAGTTCCGTATTAAGGTTACCCATCAGGGCACCAGGCACAGGAGCAGAGGACAGAGGAGGCCCCTTGCTTCGGGAAGCAGGGAATCCATCACCCAGCAAAGCAGAGGCAGAGGGCGGAGACGGTGCCAGCCAGAGGGCAGGTAAGGCGCCAATGCGAGTGCTGCCCTGTGGCAGCATGGGGTTCCAGCTACTGGGGAGACTTGAGTCCGGGAGTTTGAGGCCAGGTTGGGCAACATGGTGAGACCCTGTCTCTTAAAAAAAAAAAAAATTTGAAAAGAAGTAGTCAATGTATGTGTTGGTGCAGGAGGAGGAGTCCGGAATGGGCCTAAACCGAGCATGAAGGAACCCGGCCCTCCAGGTAGGACTCGCCCTGGACTCTCAGGCTACACACGGAGCCACTGAATGATCTGAGGAGGGGAATGGGACGTTGAAGAAGGGGAAGTTGGGGGACTTGGGGGCGGTGGAGTCAGGGCTTCTCCCCTCTCCAGGAGGCTGACCTCTTGTCAGTGGGAAAGATGAAACCGCCTGAGGTCATGCCATATAGGGAGGGTACGGGATGGGTGCGCACTCTCCCTGGGAGTGCAAACCGGCACAGCTTTCGGGTTGGAAATTTGGCATTATCTGTTAAATTTAAAAATAATTTCCCGGCCAGGCTTGGTGGCTCAAGCCTGTAATCCCAGCACTTTGGGAGGCCGAGGCAGGCGGATCACGAGGTCAGGAGATCAAGACCATCCTGGCTAACACGGTGAAACCCCGTCTCTACTAAAAATACAAAAAAGAAATTAGCCGGGCGTGGTGGCGGGCGCCTGTAGTCCCAGCTACTCCGGAGGCTGAGGCAGGAGAATGGCGTGAACCCGGGAGGCGGAGCTTGCAGTGAGCCGAGATCGCGCCACTGCACTCCAGCCTGGGCGACAGAGCTAGACTCCGTCTCAAAAAAAAAAAAAAAAAAAAAAAAAAAAAAAAAAAAAAAATTCCCTAAGCAATTTCTGGAAGGAAATTCTTGTGAAATTTGCACAACCCTGCAAAATACACAAAAGGAAGTTTACTATAGCATTTTTTTTAGATGGAGTCTCGCTGTGTCACCCAGGCTGGCATGCAGTAGCCCAGTCTTGCCTTACAGCAATCTCTGCCTCCCGGGTTCAAGCGATTCTCCTGCCTCAGTCTCTCTAGTAGCTGGGACTACAGGCGTGCGCAACCATGCCAAGCTAAGTTTTGTATTTTCAGTGGAGACGGGTTTTCACCACATTGGCCAGGCTGGTCTTGAACTCCTGACCTCAGGTGATCTGCCCGCCTCGGCCTCCCAAAGTGCTGGGATTATAGGCGTGAGCCACTGAGCCTGGCCTACTATAGCGTTTTGTAATAGTACAAAAACAAATTATGTTTTTAAAAGAAAACAATCAAATATTCACCGTTACCGGATTGGTTACATAAGTCACACCCATAAAGCCACTGAAAAGAGTGAGGGATCCAGACTTTCGGACTCCAGTGTGCAAGCAAATCATCCAGGGAGGCTTTGAGAATGTAGACTCTGCCTCGGGGTCTGGGGAGGGCCTGAGGGGCTGCACTTCTCATAGCCTGCAGGTGCACGGCTGCTGCTACCCTGGGGCCCCTGCGCCAGGTAGCCAGGACCCAGATGACCAAAAGCAAGCGGGAACATGAGAAACAGTATATCCTATTTTGGTTTAAAAAACCATAATGCAAGTTAATATACACATCACATATCCAGAAAGATATGCATTTCTGGAAGGAAGAGCTTATGGTGGACTTTTCCCTCTAAATTTTATATACATAATTGTAACATTTCAATTTTTATAATAATCATGAATTATCTTTGCAACCAGAAAAAAAATTAAATGTGTTAAGGTAATCGACCAATATATTGATGCATTAAAACAAAAAAAAATTGGCTGGGCGCGGTGGCTCAAGGCTGTCATCCCAGCACTTTGAGAGGCCAAGACGGGCGGATCACGAGGTCAGGAGATCGAGACCATCCGGCTAACACGGTGAAACCCCGTCTCTACTAAAAAATACAAAAACTAGCCAGGTGAGGTGGCAGGCGTCTGTAGTCCCAGCTACTCGGGAGGCTGAGGCAGGAGAATGGCGTGAACCTGGGAGGTGGAGCTTGCAGTAAGCCGAGATCACGCCACTGCACTCCAGCCTGGGCCACAGAGCGAGACTCCATCTCAAAAAAAAAAAAAAAAAAATTGTGAACCTGAGTTAAAAGTTACATTTCATTATTATTATTATTTTGAGAAAGAATCTCACTCTGTTGCCCAGGCTGGAGTGCAGTGGCACGATAGATCATCTTCCAGGTTCAAGCAATTCTCCCGCCTCAGGCTCCCCAGTAGCTGGGATTACAGGCATGCGCCACCAAGCCCAGCTACTTTTTGTATTTTTAGTAGAGACAGGGTTTCACCATGTTGGCCAGGCAGTCTCAAACTCCTGACCTCAGGTGATTCACCCGTCTTGGCCTCCCAAATTGCTGGGATTACAGGCGTGAGCCACCACACCTCACCACAAGTTATACTTTAAATTGTTTATCATATTACTTTTAATAGATCATTTGGGCTTTTTTTTTTTTTTTTTTGAGACAGGGTCTCACTCTGTTGCCCAGGCTGGAGTGCAGTGGCACGATCTCAGCTCACTGCAACTTTTGCCTTCTGGGCTCAAGCAATCCTCCCACCTCAGTCTCTCCAGTAGCTGGGACCACATGCATGTGCCACCATACCTGGTTAATTTTTGTATTTTTTTTTAGATATGGGGTTTTGCCAATGTTGCCGAGGCTGGTCTTGAACTCCTGGGCTCAAGTCATCCTCTTGCCTCAGCCTCCCAAAGTGCTGGGATTACAGGCATGAGCCACCGAGCCCGGCCTGGGCTATTATTATTATTTTTATTTTTATTTTTATTTTTTTTTTGAGAGGGAGTCTCGCTTTGTTCACCAGGCGGGAGTGCAGTGGCGCGATCTCGGCTCACTGCAAGCTCCGCCTCCCGGGTTCCCACCATTCTCCTGCCTCAGCCTCCCGAGTAGCTGGGACTACAGGCGCCGCCACCACGCCCGGCTCTTTTTTTGTATTTTTTTTAGTAGAGATGGGGTTTTACTGTGTTAGCCAGGATGGTCTTGATCTCCTGACCTCGTGATCCGCCCGTCTCAGCCTCCCAAAGTGCTGGGATTACAGGCGTGAGCCACAGCGCCCAGCCGGCGCTGTTATTTTTAAAGAGCTGTTCTAATCAGAGCCCCAAGTAGCCACTTTTTTCCAGGCTGGGGGAAGTTCTCAGATACAACAGCTTTCTGCCCGCCCACCTGGATTGCAAGGTCCTGCAAGCTGCAGGGTGGCCTGCTGAAAAGGCAAAGCCGTTACTGTCCCTCTCTCACCCTCACCTACGCCCCACCCAAAACATGGCCATGCTTCCTACTGCTCCCAGAATGAACACAAAACACTCCTGGATTGGCAGAGCTTTCACGCCTGGCCCTGGCCACCTCGCCAGCCGCATGTCTCACGCACGTCTCCTCATGCCCAGCACTCTGGCTGCCTTCAGACTCTAGTGTGTGCCACCTGCCCCCGACAAACCGACCTCAGCATCATCAATGCGCTGGTTCATGTTCGTATTCCTCACCTGTCCAGCCAGGTGGCAGAGCCTCCCATTTCCCCACTCCGGGCCCCTTTACCCAGGACCATGGGGACAGGACTCTTTCCCACGCAACTGGGTGACGAGGCGCGACTGGGTGACGAGGCACCACTGGGTGACAAGGTGCGCTGGCATCTGCAGGGTCACAGATGCAGGGGTCTTTCAAATGGGGAGCAGCCAAGACACTCACACTAGGCCTCCACATTAGGATCTTGGGTTGAAAAATCCCCCACAAAGTGTTAGAAGTCCTGGCTTCAGAACAAAGAAACCTCCACCCCAGGAGGTCAGAACCAGTGCAGATGGCCCAGCGGCCGCTAGCCAGGCCTCAGGGAACGAGCGCAGACAGAAAACTCGTGCAGGTCAGCTGCTCAGGGAGTTCACTCCTGACCACGGAGCAGCTCTGTGGGCCAGACCCAGGCTAAGCACCTGGTGCAGGGATCGAATTTAATTCATGTGGTTCCCGTGGAGTGGGGTGGCAGCAAGGCTGTGGGCTCCCTCTCCCCGGTGAGTCCTGCAGGAGGACTGAAGCAGGGCCTGGGCTCCGGGAGCTCCAGCAACGCAATCCCTGGCGAGGCCCTGGTCTATGGCGCGGAGAGCTCAGCCAGGGCAGCGGGCGCCAGGCATGAGGACGGGCAGAAGGAGAGCTCTCCCACTCTGCTGCCTCACCTGGCGGCCTTGACGCTCGGCCACCCAGAAACGGGCCCCAGCTGAAGGTGTGGTGGGCCGGGACCCTCCTCCCAGGGCTGGGAGCTGCGGGAATCCTGGCTCCCCCGAGGCTCCTCTCCATGGACTGAGTGGCAAAGTCCTGTGGGACGAGTAGTGTGGGGAGGTGCTTGGGGAGCCCTTCACCCTTCAGCCTCTGAAAGACTCACCATCAGACCAAGGACCAGAGACCCCAGGAGAACGCGCCCTCGTGGAGCCTGAGTCCGCAGATGTCTGAGTACAACTGCCCCCAGATGAAGACCTCTGAGGGCCGCCGACAGCGTGGGAACAGTGAGGGAAGGAGCAAGCGGCCCTCAGGCCCAGCACAGCAGCCACTTAGGGAGCATAGGGAGGGCTGGTGTAAGTTCCAAGCTGAAACAAGAGCATTTTTAGAACAGCCACATGGCACCGGCACCACCACCACATCCCATTCCACAGATAGACCGAGACCGGAGAGGTGAGCAAGTCTACGTGGCTGGAAATGGGGAGATCAGGGTTTCGCCCCAAGCCCGAGAGCCCAGGGCCGCGCTGTTGACTACTCTGTGTTCACACGGTGCATTTGGCAGCACCACTGGTCCTTCCTGAACCTTCCTGTTCAGGGTGAGGCCTTAAGTCTTGCTCACGACTACTCCCCACCTACCTAGCTCAGGTTCCTGGCAGGCGCTGGCCCTGCGTGATCCCTGGGAACTCCCGACCACAGCCTGGTCTCCCAGCAGCCTGAGCAGACTGTGGTCAGCTGCTGCTGGTGACCAAGTCCTGATGCTTTGTTCCAGCACAGCCAGAGTGCAGGTCGGGCTCCCACCCACAGTCTGGGGCGGGGACAGGTGGTTGGGTGGTGTAGAGCACAGGAGGGCAGTTCCTGGAATGGTGACAGCCAGGGAAGGGAGCAGGGCTGCAGACAAAGGCCAGGCAGAACAGGAGCATTGGAATAGTAGAGTAACCAGCTCTAAAACATGCCTCAGGGGCTCGGAAAGTGACTTACTCCTGACTCCTGTGTACACACAATACCCTGAGGTGGTGAGCCGAGCCCCTGCTCCTGCCAACGCTCACTCCTGTACAGCGCCCAACACACCGGGTGCTGGGGGCCCCTGTATTTCATTTCTACACACCACAAAAAGTGCGGCTGTTGACCCGGAAGATGGAAATGTTTTCAGTGAGATGTGGGGCTGTGGGTGTCTGGACATCTAGGTTGCAAGAGGCAGGAAAGTTTTCAGCGGAAACTTGTGCCTGGCCCTCTGAATGGGGGGAAATGAATTCCTCTCTCCCCACACTTCCCAAACGTCTGTGCCAGAGCTTCCTTCCCCACTTCTAGACGACACCCCAGGTGCATCGCAGAGCTTTTTCAGTCACTTTCGAGCTTTAGAACAGCATCCTTTGCAGATTTTTTTTAAAAAGTCCAGCTAGATTTAAATCAAAATTTCATCTTTCCACCAGTTCAGACCTCACCTCAGTTCGGAAATCTGCTAGGAGGAGTGAGGCCTTTTTCTTCATGTCCCTAACTTGGCACATCCTCACATTATTGGGGGCTGGAGGTGCAGGGGCGCGATGTCATCCTTCCCTCTGACAGTTCCCCCACGCAGGACATTCTCCCGATGCCTCCCCTCCCCTGGGCGTGGGTAAGAAAGCTATGCTCACCGCCCTTGCCACCCTCTGCCTCCTCTTCTCCGATAGCGAAGGGTCTCAGGACCCCTCCAGCCTCCCTTGGCAGATCCTGCGGCTCCTGGACGGACATGGGGGTGCTCATCACCTGCAAACCTCACCAGAGCTCCCAGGAAACAGAAAAAGCCCCCATTCTTCCTGCTCACTCCACAGTCCCCCTTTCCTTCTGGGTCCCTTCCCTGCTCCAAACACCCCCAGCTCCCTGGAGACTCAGCCTGGACCGCCGCAGACCACAGACGGACGGACGCCAGGGCCTGCCTTCAGGCAGAACTGTGCCCATCTGTGCTTCAGAGCCCTTCCCTGCACAATGAAGACGTGGCCTGCACCTCACATGGTGGCTGCTGTGAGGACAAAGGATGAGGCTTGGGAAGCCATTGGCTGCTGTGACGATGGAGGCTGAGGCTTGGGAAGCCATTGGCTGCTGTGAGGATGGAGGCTGAGGCTTGGGAAACCATCTGCACAGCTTCTGTCCACAGCAGGTGGGACATGTGCTCACACTGCCCAGTTTGGCTTTGCTTCTGCCTGACACCCATCGTCCACTCCAGCCAGGCAAGGTCACTGTGCCATGTGCCAGGCTGATTCAGAAGCCCTCACCTCCTCCCACATTGCCCACGGGAAGTCCCACATCCTCTCGGGCATCAGAAATGCCCCTCTGAGCCAGGGGCCCCCATCCCCTGCCTTTTCCAGGCCTTGCCCCTCTCCCTCCTCCTCCTCCAAGACAGGGAGCCCAGGACACCAGGACATTTGTGCTGCAAGAGTTAGCGAGGTAATTAGGAGAAAAACAAGCCAGATAAAAGTTGGAAAGGAGAAGGTTAGGACAGGGAAATCTGACTGTCTCCGATGTCCATTCTTTTCATATTCTCTAATAACAGAGGCCCAGATTTTTGGATGAGCATACAGCCTTCATACATATTAGAAAATGTAATGATCCCATTGACAAAAACAGAGTGATAAGACACTTGAGAATAAACTCTGCAAGAAACATATGCACAACCAATATGAAGAGAACACAGACTGTCTGAATGAATGGAAGGTATATACTGTCCTTAGAGAGGAAGATTTAACATCATAAATATTCTAGCTTTTATTCCCAATTTAGTCTACAAATTAAACACAGCCCCAGTTAAAAATACCAACAGGATTTTTCATGGATGATCGTTAATTCTAAAGTTCGCTTTTTAAGTTGGGTGCAATGGCTCTCACTGGTAATCACTGCACTTTGGAGGACCGAGGCAGAAGGACCGTTTGCACTTAGGAGTTTGAAACCAGCTTGGGCAACATAGCAAGAACTCCTCTATACTAAAAATAAAAAATAAAACAAATTAGCCAGGCATGGTGGCATGCACCTGTAGTCCCAGCTACTTGGGAAGTTGAGAAGGGAGCATCACTTGAGCCCAGAAGGGCGAGGCTGCAGTGAGCTACGATCATGCCATGGCACTCCAGTCTGGGCAACAAGCAAGATCCTGTGTCCAGGCTAGGCGCAGTGGCTCAAGCCTGTAATCCCAGCACTTTGGGAGGCCGAGACCGGCGGATCACGAGGTCAGGAGATTGAGACCATCCTGGCTAACCCAGTGAAACCCCGTCTCTACTAAAAAATACAAAAAACTAGCCGGGCAAGGCGGCGGGCGCCTGTAGTCCCAGCTACTCGGGAGGCTGAGGCAGGAGAATGGCGTGAACCCGGGAGGCAGAGCTTGCAGTGAGCTGAGATCCGGCCACTGCACTCCAGCCTGGGCGACAGACCGAGACTCCGTCTCAAAAAAAAAAAAAAAAAAAAAAAAAAAGATCCTGTGTCCAAAAAATATATAAAAACAAAGATAAAGTTTATTTTTAAAAAAACAAAAGCACTAAAGAAATCAATTATGAAAATGAAGAGTAACAAGGAATGAGAAGACTGATATTAAACTATGTTATAGAGCCATAATAGTTAAAGCAGTATAGCACTGAGGCATACACATGCAGGAAGATTAGGAAAAAGAATAGAGAGCCCAGAGATAGGTTCAAATACATTTTAAAAACTTTGCTGTATTATCAAGATGGTGTTTCAAATTGGTGGAGAAAAGGTAGATTTTTCAATAAAATGTACTGGCATTGACATTTTCTGGGGAAAAAATTAGGTTGGTCTTACCTTGTTTTATACATCAAAATAAAAAATACATTGGTCAAAGATTAAGTATTTTAGGAGCCAGGCATGGTGGCTGGCGCCTGTAATCTCAGCTACTCAGGAGACTGAGGTGGGAGGATCACTTGAGCCCAAGAGTTTGAGGCCATGGTAAGCTATGATCCCGCCTGTGAAGAGTCACTACTTTCCAGCCTGGGCAACATCGAGAGACCCTCATCTCTAAAAAGAAAGGGGAAACTTTAAAAAAAAAAAAATCTTTGAGTGGGGAAGGGCTTTCAAAGTATAATACAAAACTTTAGAAGTCATAAAAGACTGATAATTCTAACAATGCAAAAAAAAATTTTAATCATCCATGGCAAAAAAACAAAAATAAAACTAGTCAACTAGAGAAAAATACATATTTGCAACATGTCATGAACAGGAGCCAATTTCTTTAATATGTAAAGAGCTTCTGTAAGAAAAGACTGTCATAAACCATAGAAAAATGGGCAAAGGATATGAATCGCAATTTTGCAGAAATGAAATGGAAATGGCTCAGAAGCATATGAAGGATGGTCAGCTCCACTTTTACTAAGGAACATGCAAATTCAACTTAATGAGATTTTTCCTTCCGTCAAATTGGCAAAGATAAGTTTCATAACTTTCATTCGTTGGTGTGACTTCCATGGATGGTCCTTCAGCAATATTTATCAAATTTACAAAACACACATCATCAATTTCAGAATTCACACACTTCTAGGAATATATCCCTGAAACTGTACTCTCACATGAAATGCTGTGTGTGGAAAGTTATTCACTGCAGCATCTTTTTAGTATGAATGTGTGGGAAATAAAAACCATCAGCAGGGACTGCGTCACTAAATGATGGACGGCCTCTCCATCACTGACTTTGCAGCCAATAAAAAATAACAAAGCATCCATTCATTCACGTCTATTTACCGAGTGCCACTAACCCTGGGGACAAATCCACAGACCAGAAGTCGTGCCCTGGTGAGAAGGAGACAACAAACACATAAGTCAAACGGGGAGGGAAGTGCCAAGGAAACAGGATGACAGGAAACAGGATTTTGAGGCTGCTGCAGCCTCAAACGGGGCCGCCGTTGGGATGGACTCGCTGAGACATTTGAGCAAAGGCTGGGCTCAGAAACGACCAGGAGCCTGTGCCCGCACTGGAGCAGGGAGAAGCACCGGAAGAGAGGGGAGACAGGGTCAGGAGATGAGGAGGTGAGGGCAGATCCAGCAGGAAGGCCAGGATTCCTGGAGAGTGAGCCGGCAGGCAGCCACGCGGTCCTATCGTCATATTTTAAAAGCATGCCTGTGGCTGCTATGCTGAGAGCATACTGAAGGGTTGAGGGGATGAAAGTGGGGAGACCAGACAGAGTCCTTTGCAATAATCCAGGCAGAGATGATGATGGCAGGGAAGGTCCATTGGTCCCTCCCTCTGCTGCAGGATGCTCTACAAGATACATTGGTAAATGAAAAAAGCAAGATGTGGAACAGTGTTTAGTAAACTAATGCTCATGAGACACAGCACACACACTTACACTTCACTGAGTATAGAATCTGTTGTGAAGATCACTTGAGAACACGATATTGCTGCTTCATGGAAGGAGAACTGGGTGGCTTGTGGATGGGCATGGCATGGAAATTGACCTTTTCATTTATATCTTTTTGCACCTTTTGAATTTTGGACTCTGTACATAGAGTATAACGCTTATTAAAAATTCCTTTTTTTTTTTAAAGTACCTTAAATATTTGAGAGACGAAAATATTTGCACATAGGAGATACACAGGATTATTCAAAATTTTTTATTTGTAAAGAATTCCTTGCCGGGTGTGGTGACTCATATCTGTAATCCCAATACTTTCGGATTTGAGCTTAGGGATTTGAGTTTGAGACCTGCCTGGACAACACAGGGAGACCCTGTCTCTACTTTACATTTATATTAAATTTTATATTTTAAAAAATTCCTAAAACATATAAGGAAAACGGACAAAGGCCATAAACAGAGGAGTAAATACAAATGGCCAGTGAACTAAGACAGCCACTCTCATCAGGAACTAAATGACAAGACGCCATTTTCAGCTGACAAGCTGGCAAAAATTAAAACATTTGAAAGTCAAGGACGGCCCGGTGCGGTGGATTCCGTGTAATCCCAGCACTTTGGTGGCGCCATTGCACTCCAGCCTGGGCAACAGAGTGAGACTCGGTCTCAAAAAAAAATTTTTTTTAATTAAATAATTAAAGTCAAGGGCGGGAACTCTGGAAATGAAGCTTCTGAAGCTGTCCAGGAAGAGAAGCGGCCCCTGGTCAGGCCAAGAGCCCCACAGCAGCAGCCCCGTCTTCCCCCAACTCACTGCTGGGCGGGGGCCTCCCAAAAATTCAGACTCAAACCGCGCGGCCTCTGCGTTCCCTTCCCGGTTCACGTTACCCGGTAACGAGGAACCACAAACGCTCTGCCCCTGGTGGGAGCCCAGCGTCCAAACCCAGCCTGGGCAGGGCCGGCTCCTCTGGGGTCCTCGGCCGCCTGGCGGAGCCTCCCCTCCATCATCCTCGAGGATTTCCCTTTGGAGTCTCTCTCTCTGTCGCCCAGGCTAGAGTGCAGTGGCGCAATCTCGGCTCACTGCAACCTCCGCCTCCCGGGTTCAAGCGATTCTCCTGCCTCAGCCTCCGAGTAGCTGGGATTACAGGCGCCCGCCACCGCGCTCAGCTGATTTTTGTAGGGACGGGGTTTCACCAGGTTGACCAGGCTGGTCTCGAACTCCTGACCCCAGGTGATCCACCCGCCTAGGCCTCCCAAAGTGCTGGGATTACAGCTGTAAGCCACCGCGCCCGGCCAGATTTCCCTTTTAAACGCGAAGGCACCTCCATGCTCATCGCGAGCCTGACGTCCACGCGGCGCCCACCCGCGGGCGCGCCTGCCCCGGGTGCCACCTGCCCGGCGCCCCGCGCAGCTCTGCTCGCTGTCGCCCTCCCGCCAGCAGGGGGCGCCGCCCGCTGGCCTCGCGCAGCCGCCGCTGTCCCCGGAAGTCCCGCCTCGGCCGGAAATCGTGCGTCCACCCGTCTCGAAAAATGGCGGCGTCCAGGAGCACAGGAGAGGCCGGCCCGCGCTGCTCCCGTGGACGCGCGGTCCGCATGAAGCGCAAAGTGGGGCGCGGGCCGCGCTGCGGTCCAGGCGGCGGTGGGGAGAAGGCCCTGAAGAGACTCAAACTAGCGGTGAAGGAGTTCGTGCACGCGACTTCGGAGGGCGAGGCTCCCGAGGGTTGCGGGGGGCGCGGCGACCCGGTGCGCTTCCGCCCGGGAGGGAGAAAAAGTCGCAAGGAACTGAGAAAGGAGAAGCGGCACCTTCGGAAAGCACGCCGGCTGCTGAGGACGGCGGGCCCCGACGAGGGTCCCGGCCCGGGAGGCCGAAGCGGAGCCGAAGAAGCGAGCGGTCCCCGGCAGGACACGGAGGAGCGCGCCCGCCCAGCCCCTCGTCGGGACCCCTCGCCTCCCAAGGAGCCGCGGCCGTCCCGGGTCAAGGCCAAGGCCACGGCGCCCACCGCAAAGACTAGACCCTCCGCAGCCGCCACCGCCGCTGCCCGAAAACGGGCGCTTCTAGCGGCCAACGAGGAGGAAGACCGAGAGATCCGAAAGCTGGAGCGCCGCCTCGGCTTGAACAAGCGCAAAAAGAAGGACTGCAGCAGCTCCGTGCCGCTGAGCTTTGCCCGCGACGGGCTCGACTATATTCTGGGAGCCCTGGAGTCTGGGAAAAATAGCGGCTTGTACGACAGCAGTGGGGAGGAGGAGGAGGAAGATGCCGGACAGACACTCCCCGAAAGTGACTTAGAGAGTGACTCCCAGGACGAAAGTGAAGAGGAGGAGGAAGACGTAGAAAAGGAAAAAAAGGCGCAGGAAGCAGAAGCAGAAGCGCAGAGCGAGGACGACGACGAGGATACAGAACAGGAACAGGGGGAAGAAAAGGAAAAGGGAACGCAGGAGAAAAGGAGGGAGAAGAGAGTCCGTTTTGCAGAAGATGAAGAAAAGAGTGAAAATTCCTCGGAGGACGGTGACATAACGGATCAGGTATCGTGTGAACACTCTAGGCCCTCTGGAATTTCCTTCAGAATAACGGGGCGGGGAGGAGGGCGTGAGACAGAAATGACACAGACTTGGTGTCTTGATAATGGTTTCAGCTGAATGTGAGTAAATCGAGTACGTTACTCTATTCGGTCTTTCATGTTTTTAAATTTTCATAATGTAAAGTTGAGGGAAAAAGCAATATAGAGACATTTTTATCCCGGGGACTTCAGGGCTGTCTCCACAGTGCGGCGTCTTCATTTTGTGTTTACCGGCCCAGGTCTAAACCTGTTAACCCCACCCCATCTGTTCAGGCCTCTTTCAAGTATCCGAGGACATCTGCCGTGCCCGACTTCTAGAGTGAATTTTCTTTTTTTCTTTT
This sequence comes from Macaca mulatta, assembly GCF_049350105.2. NCBI lineage: Eukaryota > Metazoa > Chordata > Mammalia > Primates > Cercopithecidae > Macaca > Macaca mulatta. The sequence goes on from NC_133408.1 coordinate 196,414,593, forward strand.
TCTTTTTTTTTTTTTTTTTTTTGAGATGGAGTCTCACTCTGTCGCCCCGGCTGGAGTGCAGTGGCCGGATCTCAGCTCACTGTAAGCTCCGCCTCCCGGGTTTACTCCATTCTCCTGCCTCAGCCTCCCAAGTAGCTGGGACTACAGGCGCCCGCCACCTCGCCCGGCTAGTTTTTTATATTTTCTAGTAGAGATGGGGTTTCACCGGGTTAGCCAGGATGGTCTCAATCTCCTGACCTCGTGATCCGCCGGTCTCGGCCTCCCAAAGTGCTGGGATTACAAGCTTGAGCCACCGCGCCCGGCCTCTAGAGTGAATTTTCTAAAACCCAAAGCTAAGATACAGCACTCCCCTGGATAAAGTACAACATTGAATTAAAGATAAAGTTCACGCCTGTAATCCCAGCACTTTGGGAGGCTGAGGCAGGCGGATCATTTGAGGTCAGGTGTTTGAGACCAGCCTGACTAACGTGGTGAAACCCCGTCTCTACTAAAAATACAAAAAATAGCCGGGCGTGGTGGCAGGCGTCTGTAATCCCAGCTACTTGGGAGGCTGAGGCTTAAACCAGGGGGGCAGAGGTTACAGTGAGCCGAGATCGCGCCACTGCACTCCAGCCTGGGCAACGGAGCCAGACTCTGTTTCAAAGAAAAAAAAGTTCAGAATCCAGGATGTAGCAATCAAGGCTTCCATGGGCTGTCCTCTTGCATATTTTATCTCAGCGTTCTTTTGCATGTAGCTCATGGTTGGAGGCAGCTGTATGGAATTGCCTGCATTTCCTTCTCCCCACATCGCACTAGTTCTGTGTATATAAATATTCAGCTTTTATGTATACACATATTCTTTGTTGAACCAGGTTTAAACTCTAGCAGTGGGGATCGTGCCTTACAAATGTTGGTGTCATTAATGATTTGCAAACACCACCACTCCCCTTCATAATTTAGGAAATAGTGAGCTGGGTTTTTTGTTTGTTTGTTTGTTTTTGTTTTTTTTTTTTTTTGAGACTGAGTCTGGCACTGTCTCCTAGGCTGGAGTGCAGTGGTGCAATCTCGGCTCACTGCAAGCTCCGCCTCCCGGGTTCACGCCATTCTCCTGCCTCAGCTTCCCAAGTAGCTGGGACTACAGGCGCCCGCCACCATGCCCGGCTAATTTTTTGTATTTTTGGTAGAGACGGGGTTTCACCGTGTCATCCAGGATGATCTCGATCTCCTGACCTTGTGATCCGCGCGCCTCAGCCTCCCAAAGTGCTGGGATTACAGATGTGAGCCACAGCGTCCAGCCGGTTTTGATTTTTATCATATAAACTTAGATACTACTTTTAAACAAGTTTGAAATTATTTTTAGGACACTTTTCCTCCAAAACTAGTGGTATGTTTAGTTTAGGTGTTTGTATGCTACTGTGCCTGCAGTAAATGAAGGCCGAGCGAAAGCACAGTAGATAGGGCTCTGCTGGAGTTGAGCAGATGCCGGAGGTGCACAGCTAGGTCTGAAGAACTGCGCAGGGGAAAACGAGATGACGAAGTGTGTTATTAATAGCATTAATGGAAATGATGACATGCACAGCCTGATGAGTGGAATGTTTACCCTTATACTAAGCACTCAATAAATCCGATGTATTTAAGCAGCAATGATCAGTAGCAGCTTCCACCAGTTCTTGGGAATTTAATATTTAAATGCACATGTGGCAAAGAAAAAAAACAGGATTTGGTCAGTGTAAATTTTTTGTAATTCTCTTTTCAAGCGGAGTCTTCGTGAAAGTGGTGAAAAGTACATCCCACCTCATGTGAGGCGAGCTGAGGAGACAGTGGACTTCAAGAAACAGGAAGAACTAGAAAGGCTGAAGAAACATGTAAAAGGTTTACTTAACAGGTGACCTTGCAGTATTGTTACACTGTATCACTTAAAGAGGTTGTCTGTTTTCTAAAAATGTAGGAGTTATCCCAGCAATTCAAATAGAAGTGATGGGGACAGTCAGTTGGATCCTTTCTGTTCTTGTCTTGATGCACCCAGACCCATACCTGGAGAAGGAGAGGATACCCAACTGTTGGATACTTTGAATCCCTGCAGGGTTTGAGAGCAGCCCCAATGCCCACATGGTTATTCTGAGAAGCAGGAAGGAATAGGGCAGAGGTTCTTTGTGTGTCTAAGGACAGTGTTGGAAGGACTGGCCGTGTCCCCTTGCAGGAACACATTCACCTGGTCTTCCATCCCCCTTACTCATTGCTCATGTCTGCATTTTGTTGTTACCCACTTTAAGAACAGAACTTTAAAAAACTGATTGGAAACCATACCGGTGGGGCTTTGTCAGTTACGCGTGCCCATCAGCTCTTTGGTTTTGAGGGTGTATGCGTGTGATTTTTTTGAGATGGAGTTTTTGCTCTTGCTGCACTGGGTGGAGTGCAATGGCGCGATCTTGGCTCACTGCAACCTTCACCTCCCGGGTTCAGGCGATTCTCTTGCCTCAGCCTCCCGAGTAGCTGGGATTACAGGTATGTACCACCACGCCAGCTAGTTTTGTATTTTTAGTAGAATTGGGGTTTCTCCATGTATGTCAGGCTGGTCTCAAACTCCCGACCTCAGGTGATCCACCTGCCCCAGCCTCCCAAAGTGCTGGGATTACAGGCGTGAGTCACCGCACCCAGGCAGGTCTGTGTAGTTTTATCACATCAAGATCTGAGTTACAACCACTGCAATCGAGATAAAACTCACCACCATTTCTCTCCTGCTGCCCCTCCGTGGCCTCACCCACCCCCTTGTATTGCTTTTTGTTTCCTATTATTTACTGTAAACCTCTGTTTTAATGTTGAGTTCTGTATTAGCACAGGTGCACAATGAATAACCTTCCACGTACATGTGTATGTAGTCTCCCTGCTACCCGTTCAAACAGAGCAGCCTTTTCTAGTGTTAGGAACTAAGGATTTCTATGCCACCTAAGAAATAAAAAGTTAGCATTTTTTCTAACAGCACATCCTAAGTCTGGACCCTGCCTATGGGGATATCAGGTCAGGATATTCAGGGGAGTGTCCTCACGTATGTTTCTGTAGACTTAATCCAGGGTATGCCTCCGTGTGGCCACATTTCATCTTGTGAAGACAGCAGTTACATTGTTTTGGGATTCCAGAATATTATGTGGTTATGAATAATATATGCTGGGTTATTGGGTCAATATAAGAATAGTTAAGGGGTCAAAAGTGTACACAAAAATAGCATATATTGTTGGTATGGATAACTTTTTAATTTTTTAAAATCGAACTGAAAATTCCTAATGGGAAACATTGTTGCTCTCTGTCTTTACAATTCTCTGCAGGTTGAGTGAACCCAACATGGCTTCCATCAGTGGGCAGCTGGAGGAGCTGTACATGGCCCACAGCAGGAAGGACATGAATGACACCCTGACCTCCGCCCTCATGGGTGCCTGCGTCACCGCCTCGGCCATGCCCAGCAGACTGATGATGGAGCATGTTCTCTTAGTCGGCGTCCTTCACCACACCGTTGGAATCGAGGTACAGTTGTACCTTTCTCCAGGCTGTCACCAGTGTCTCATGGCGATTATTTTAATGATAGGCTTGATAAGTGCATCACTGTGTGCTGTGGGTGGTTCTTGTGTTAATTCCTTTTTGTTCTGAATAAATACTACATTGTCTATGTCATGTAGTTGTAAACAGCATTCAGGAAGTACTTGATTTTGCTTAACTTTGCTTTTTTGTTCTGTCCTTTTTTTTTTTTTTTTGAGACAGGGTCTCAGTCTGTCATCTAGACTGGAGTGCCGTGGCATGATCACAGCTGCAGGCTCAGGTGATCCTTCCACTTATCCTCCAGAGTAGCTGGGACTGCAGGTGCACACCACCACGCCTGGCTGATTTTTTTTGGCCGGGGTAGAAGTGGAGTCTCACTCTGTTGCCCAGACTGGTGTCAAATTCCAGTGATCCTCCTGCCTTGGTCTCTCAAAGTGCTGGGATTGCAGGTGGAAGCTGCCATGCCCAGCCCTGTTCTGTCTAGCCTAGCATGTCTTTTATGTTAATTTTCTTCTGGACTGACGTCTCAGATGTGCCTTCATTTCCTTTGCACTTCTCCCTTAACACTGATTTATTTCAGATGTTTGGAAGATAATGGTTGGTGTGGTCTCACTACTGAGGTGTTGGTATTGATGGGAGATGTGAGAGCACTGGGGCGTGGAGCTACCTGGACGTGTTCAGGGAGGCCTGGTGCCCTTTCTGTGTTGTGGCCCTTTCTCATGAGTGAAGTGGGCTTTTGTCGGGATTGAATTGAACAGTGTACAGAAAGCATCTGGCACCTGACAGGTGCTAAGTAAATGTCCGCCCCACCCCCACATCCCTTTCATGTTCTTCTTGCTCCATGACCCTGGTGGTTAAAGTCAGGGAGGCTCTTTGGTGATGGCCCAGGTTCCACAGTCACTGCCCTCTTCTGGGCCTGTTCTGTCTTAATTGAATACAGGAAAGTCATAACCCTCCCAGTCAATATTGCAGTCCCCCAAGGGAGCTGATTTCAGGTGTGTTGAAGGAAATCAGTCCAGTTAAAGGAGTTTGTTTTGAGGTAGGTGAACGAATGGATGGTTGGGTCAGTGAGGCTTAGTTTTCCCACGATACAGTATTTAACTGCAAATGCAGTGTTTAACCCATTTGGACCTTTAAATGATACAGTCTCTTTTGATGGTGGTTCTTATTTTTTGCTTTCTGACAGCTATACTCCAAAAAATAGGCCATTGCAGCACAGCATCCTTAAAAGTCCAATTCCCTGGTGTACGTTTATATACTTTTGTCTCCTTTTCATCTTTGATCCCAAAGTGTCCCGGTGAGATCAGGACAGACATTTACTGAAGCCTGCTCTGCAGTGCGGCAGGCTAAGCCGCTGAAGCGCTATGTGAAACTCCGAGACCACGTCTTGTTAAAAGTACACAGAACTTGTTTTCTGGGCTCCTAGGCAAGCATGCTTTCTACTGCAATGCTAGTCACATTCACTTCATGTTTATATTATTTTCTCTCAATTATAATCTTAACAGTTATCTAGAGTCTTACTAAGTGGGGCTCTCCAAAGCTTGCTTTAAGATGCACAGATTTGCCAAAATGAATTAGCCTTCTTGTCACTGGGGCTTCTGTGCTGAAGGTGGTGTGGGGTGGGTGGAGACGCTGCCTGAGCACAGAACGTGGTGTACCGGCACGGTCTGTGTCACTTAGATGAGCTTGTGCCTCCGAGTCTTCCTGTGTCCAGTCCTTAAGGTCAATGAGTTAGTTAATGTAATAGGCATAGGAAAGAGCTAGCCCACAGTAAGTGCTCATTGAAGGCTCATTATTTACGTACAGAAGGAGATTTTTGTGTTGAAATTCTGCTGTTCATTTGGCTGGCTTTTACTACCACTGCAAAGTTCTTTGCTGTTGCTGGATAATTTTCTGATCCACATTTTTCCACGTCTAGCAGTAGTCGCATGGTGGCAGCTTTTTGAAAGGCGTGTGGGGCATTAGGAAGCTGAGGACAGGAGAGAGGGGCACAGGCTGAGCGTCTGAGTGCAGGAGTCTTCTCAGCTACCTGGGTCATCTCAGATACGAAAACCTGCACCAGCTGGGGCCGGGCGCGGTGGCTCACGTGTGTAATCCCAGCACTTTGGGAGGCCGAGGCAGGTGGATCATGAGGTCAGGAGATTGAGACCGTCCTGGCTAACACAGTGAAACCCCGTCTCTACTAAAAATACAAAAAAAAATTAGCCGAGTGTGGTGGGGGGAGCCTGTAGTCCCAGCTACTCGGGAGGCTGAGGCAGGAGAATGGCGTGAACCCGGGAGGCAGAGCTTGCAGTGGGCTGAGATCGCACCACTGTACTCTAGCCCGGGCGACAGAGCGAGACTCCATCTCAAAAAAAAAAAAGTCTGCACCAGCTGCTTTGGGAACCATCTTTTGTTGTTTATTTTTTATTTCTAAGAGCTCTCCTCATTTTCATGTATGAGAACTGGGGAGTCCGTTTTCTTGTCATTACAAAGTGACGGAATCACTGGGTGCCATTCCCGGGCCCTGTGATTACCATATTCAGGGCCATTCTGTGACTTCTTGGTGCCTCCCTGTCCTCCTAGAGGACACTGGTGTGCTTCAGCTGACTTAATCGTCAGAATGATCTTAGTGCAGGCAGTATATCAGTGAGTTACAGGAAAGCAGTAGACCCTGACCACCCACAGCACATCAGGAATTTACTTGATTGGAAAACATGAGATTATTGGGCCTACTTTCATTTAAACCTTTGCTAATTGCATGAAGGACAGTGAAATGACTTGTTCTGAGCGGAAGTCGTTACGGTACTTTAGTTAATGACATCCACGGAAACTTTGCCAGCATGTGATGAGCTTTCAGGGCATTGGCTCCATTCAGCTGTCTTCAGTGCTGTACTGAGAAAAACATTCTGTGTTAAAGACGTTGGTGTCAGCTGCTGAACTGCTTCTGTAAGTCCTTTAAAACTCAAAAACCCAGTCTACGTATATTCATGTTAAAATTTCCACGTCGGAATTAACGTAAAGGATGTGCTTGAATAACTTTACCAACATGAATCTTACTTACATTCTTAAATGTTATGCTGTTATATTTAATTTGAAGACATTAAATGGAACTTCAGATTTAGAATTTTGAGAAATTTTGATGTAATTTACATAATTGAAAACATATGGCCGGGCGCGGTGGCTCACGCCCGTAATCCCAGCGCTTTGGGAGGCCGAAGACGGTGGATCATGAGGTCAGGAGATCGAGACCATCCTCACTAACATGGTGAAACCCCGTCTCTACTAAAAATGCAAAAAATTAGCCAGGCGTGGTGGCGGGCGCCTGTAGTCCCAGCTACTTGGGGGGCGGAGGCAGGAGAATGGCGTGAACCTGGGAGGCGGAGCTTGCAGTGAGCCGAGATGGCACCACTGCACTCCAGCCTGGGTGACAGAGTGAGACTCCGTCTCAAAAAAAAGAAAACATACTTGAAGATGGCGCAGAAAGCGAAGAAGGAAGCTCCTGCCCTTCCTAAAGCCGAAGCCAAAGTGAAGGCGTTAAAGGCCAAGAAGACAATGTTGAAAGGTGTCCACAGCCACAACATACTTGAATATGTTTTATGCCTGAATTTTTATTGATGTCTGCAGAATTCTAATTTACTTTTAAAAATTATATTTGAATATAATCTAGTAGCCATAATAGAATGTGTCTTCCAGTTTATCTTCATTGAAGGGGCTTAAATTGGAAACTACAGTTTTCTCAGGTCTTTACAAACTGAAGTGTATATCTAGTCCATCAGAGCTAGCCTCCAGTAAGTCACTGTGGCCTTCTGCCAATCTGTTGCCTTTCTCTGGATTCTTCTAGCACTGATTCTTTTGCAGTCTAGCAATGATGTCTGCGTACTTCCCCATTACACTCAAGCCTGTCTGGTGGATCTCAGCCTTGCCTGCGAATTTCACTGACACCCTTACATCTCCATCCAGTCCTGTCTGGATGACTCCTGTTGAAGCTTAATAACCACTGAGCTGGTTTTGTCCAGATCCGCTAGGTTGCTGTCCCTCACGTAGTTCTTGGTTACCCAGACCGAAAACCTGGGAGTCACAGACCCTTCAACTTTTACAGCCAGTGTCATGCACTGCCATGCGTCACTGTGGTGCCCAGCCCCTTCATCTCTGGTCCAGCGCAGCTGCGTCGTTTAGGCCATCATCTCGTGGCTGGGCTGTGGGGGCCACTCTGTGTCACCACCATGTCCCTGCTTCCACCTTTTCCCTCCAGTCCTAGCTTAAGTTGAGATTTGAGAGAAAATGATGACACGATAGTGTTGCCGGCAAGATTGAAAACTGCTGTTTCTGCCTTCAAGTTTTGTTATCTCTGTTTTACACACTGAAAAAACAGGGGTCCAGGAACTTGCTGAAGACCACACAGACCCACTTCCTGGTCTTCTCATCCTTCAGTCCACAGTTATGGAATTCGGGATAGAATGTACCAGAACAGCACAAGGAAAACACTTAGGCCTTGCTTAGCTCCACCAGGCCTGGCAGTTCCTCGCCCCAGTTCCGCCCCTCAGGGCAGTGTCTGGTTTACCTGCTGGTCCCCCTCAGGGCCCAGTGCCCCTCAGACCACTGGCTGAGCCAAGTGAGTATATTCACAGGCTACCTTAGTGCCAGAGACTCAGCCCTGGGAAAGTAGGGCTCTCCTCTGTGGCACCTGGGGCCCTTCCAGAGGTTATTAAGTACCTGTCTATTTGGCAACCTCTGATATTCAGAATGTGTCGCATTTTTCTATTTTAGAAATCACTTGTATTGCTTCCTTGCAAGAAATTAATTTGGGGTAAAAATCGGCAAAAAATCTTTTAAGAAATGAGTATTGTTAGGTAGTGGAACTTTTTTTTTTTTTTGGACACAGAGTCTTGCTCTGTCACCCAGGCTGGAGTGCAGTGGTGCGATCTCAGCTCACTGCAACCTCCGCCTCCTGGGTTCAAATGATTCTCCTGCCTCAGCCTACCGAGTAACTGGGATTACAGGCATGTGCCACCACGCCCTGCGATTTTTTTTTTTTTTTTTTTTTTTTTTTTTTTGCATTTTTAGTAGAAACAGGGTTTCACCGTGTTAGCCAGGATGGTCTCGATCTCCTAACCTCGTGATCCACCTGCCTCAGCTTCCCAAAGTGCTGGGGTTACAGGCATGCACCACCCCGCCTGGCTAATTTTTTTTTTGTATTTTTAGTAGAGACGGAATTTCACCATGTTAGCCAGGATGGTCTCAATATCTTTGACCTCGTGATCCGCCCACCTCCGCCTCCCAAATTGCTGAGATTACAGGCGTGAACCACCGCACCCGGCCAGTAGTGGAACATTTTTAGGATGTAGATGTATTTTTAACATCATTTTTAACAGTTTTATTTTTCCCAAGGAGTCAGAACGGCTGCTGGCCAAACAATGCCCGTTTGTTGTTGATATTAACAAGAGGAAGGTGCCCTTGCATCCAGGCTGGGGTACTCTGGCTGGCTGCTCTGGGTTGATGAGGGATGCCTTGTTGAAATGCTCTGCCTTGTGGACACTTTGTTAATTTAGAAAGTGCCAGTTCTGTGTGTTGAAGGAGAAAGGAAGGTTTCTAGGAATAACATAATCATCTTTTTTCTGTTCGGTTCTTTCAGGTTGGTGCCCACTTTCTGGAGGCGGTGGTGAGGAAGTTCGATGCCGTCTATAAACATGGAAGCGAAGGGAAAGAGTGTGACAACCTGTTCACCATCCTCGCCCATTTATACAACTTCCACGTGGTTCAGTCTCTCCTCATCTTCGACATTTTGAAAAAACTGATTGGAACTTTCACCGAAAAAGATATTGAACTGATCTTGTTAATGCTGAAAAACGTGGGTTTTTCGTTGAGAAAAGATGATGCTTTATCACTTAAGGAACTGATCACTGAAGCCCAGACCAGAGCCAGCAGGGCAGGCAGCGAGTTTCAGGACCAGACCAGGGTACGCGTGCGACACTTGATCTGCTTCCTAAGTCCCTAAAGCCCACAAACTGGCCAGAACCTAGAAATCAGTATCTGGGGTAAATATTACACTCTTCCTTTCCTAGTGATTTCCGTTTCTTCTGTCTCGTCCCGTTTTCTGGCTTTAATATGTGAATGAACCTTGTTCCTTTACTAAGAACTCAGAAAATATTTTGTGAATTTAAAAATTGATTTATGTAACATCCATTTATGCAAAACATATTTACCAAGGAGGCCACAGGACCTGGGACTCTAGGGTAAGCCTGGGTTGGACTTTGGGCTCTGCCACTTGACAGCAGCATAACCTGGGTCTTCTTAGCCTCAGTTTCCCCCTCTGTAAGACAGGAACTGATCACAGCTCCCACCTTATGTGCTGTTCAGATGATGGGATGGGTGGAAGCGTGTGTTCCTGAGAAACCCTTTGGGGAAGAACCTGAAAAGGGTTAGTGTAAGTGCCTGGAGGGGCTCTCACAAGAGAAAAAGGCAGAGTCCAGGTCTCTGGACCCTTGTTAATTATTGCAGAGAATCGAGGATTTATCCTGGGGGCCTCAGAAGGGTCCCAGCAACTGAATGACAGGTTGGAGTTTTCCTTCTGATGGTCACTTTGACTCCAAGATAGAAAGAGGTGTGAGGTGGTCGGAGTCAGGAGGAGTTTTGCAGGAGCTGGGGAGTAGGTGGTGGCAAATGTCGGGATCGTGGCAGCAGGTGTGGACATGGGCGTCAGAAGTGACTAGACCTCGTGTGGATTGGGGTGAAGGGAAGGACGGCTCGGGGTCACCTGTCGGGCACAGGGGACCGTGCAGGAGGAAGTGAGGATTCGGAAGGACAGGCACCTCCGTTTTGGAGAGACTGGGTTAGCTGTGAACAAAGTGGGCTGAAGGGATTCGGGGCTGCTCTTGTAGAGTGGGTCCTGGGAGCCATGGACGTGGGTGGACTTGCCTGGCAGGGGGCAGGCTGTGAAGAGGACCTTCAGGTTAAGGAGCACTGACGTTTAGCTGCAGGGAGGAGGGAGAGCTGGCAGGTGAGAAGGAAATGAGGATGGTCCCAGGAGCCGGGGACCCCTAGTGTCCCCAGGAAGAATTCATGCCCGTGTGGGATGCTGAGGACCAGCAAGAGGAGGAAGGGATTTGTTTTTTGGGCTGAATTGTGACAGCGGTCCTTACTGGCTTATCCTGGTCACCAGAGAAGCCAGTCTGAAGAGGAGGGGCCTGGAGAAGGGAATGGGAGCAGCGGGTTAAATGGTGGTTTAAAATGGAGAATAAGACAGAAAGTACATTAGTGGCCACCTAGAGCTGGGGTGCTGGCTGGGGAGTCGGGGAAACGGGGAATGGTTGTTAATGGGCTTGGAGTTTCTCTTCTGGGGTGATGAGAAAGTTCTGAAATTGATTGTGGTGATAGTTGCACAGAATGTACTAAAAGCCACCTAATTATATACCTTACATGAGTGAGTTTTATGGTATATGAATTCTGTATCAATAAGAAGTTGACATTTGGGGACATCTCAGAGGGTATGTGGGAATTCTTTGTGCTGTTCTTGCAACTTTTCTGTAAGTATGACATTACTTCCAGTTTTAAAGTTTAAAAAATTACAAGGCCAGTGGTAGGAGAGAAAATGTCCAGAGCAGGTCACTGGAGGCCAGGGTGGGAGCAAGAGTGCAGTAGGGGCCAGGGCGGCCGAGGAGGTGTGGACGGTGCGGAAGGGCGAGGTGTGTGGCGAGCAGAAGGGAAAAGTGAGATCTCGGGGGAATTTGGGTTCCCACTTGACGTTGAGGGACACATTTCTGTTTTGAGGTATTGTGTAGCCCTGAGTAAGCGGCTGAGACTAGTTTAGACCGCCTCTACCTAACGGCCGTCCTGACTTTGTATGGTGGCAGTGGTGGCCATGTGCATCAGGTGTGGTCGATTGACTTTGTATCGTGGCAGTGGCGGCCATGCGCATCAGGTGTGGTCGATTGACTTTGTATCGTGGCCGTGGCGGCCATGCGCATCAGGTGTGGTCGATTGACTTTGTATCGTGGCCGTGGCGGCCATGCGCATCAGGTGTGGTCGATTGACTTTGTATCGTGGCCGTGGCGGCCATGCGCATCAGGTGTGGTCGATTTCTTGCCAACTTGAATGGGCCGTTTAGACTGTTTGAAATGATGGACTTCCAATTTTTTCATTTTTCTTGAAGATTCGGTTTATGCTAGAGACGATGTTGGCCCTGAAGAACAATGACATGCGCAAAATTCCAGGCTATGACCCCGAGCCTGTGGAGAAGCTGAGGAAACTGCAGAGAGCTTTGGTAAGTCAAGGAACTTTCAGTTCTGCTTTGCTCAGAGCTTCCCTGTCAGCATGAGCCTGTTGTGAAAATCAAGAAATAGTCAGACCTGCAAGTCAGGGCGGTGTCTGGTGAGTGAGAGCGCGCTCAGAGGCAGAGTGAAGGCTGCTCGGTTTTCCTCGGGGGCTCTCCCAGTGGTCTGGGCGCGCTCGTGCAGAGTGTCCGTGCGTGGGGAAGCCCATGTTGGGCGAGCGTCCTCTTTGCCTCGCCCTGGGTGCTGAACTTAGGCTGCATCATTGGATCATCCGATGCTTTAAGAGAAGGCCGGGTCCCCACCTGGACCAAGGAAATCGGATGACGCAGGTCCTTGGACCATCTCTGACATGCAGCCAGGATGGAGACCGAGCAACTCCCTGCCAGAGTGAGTCTTTCAGCCCCTGTCATCTCAAGTCCAAATCGTCCTTGACCCAGGCTCTTCCAGGCGTGTGCTGCCCTGCCACTGAGCCTGAGGCAGCTCTGTCACTTTCGCCTGTTGGGGCAGCTTTCCAAACAACGCGTTTGGGGTGCTGGACTCTCAAACACAAAACACCGAGTTTACTGCTAGTTTTGGCATTTTTCCAAACAGGTTAATCATCCCAATTGCCAGTGAATCATCCAGTATTCCAGTATTCATGCACCAGAAATGTCATGGTCAAAAACAAAGCCACCAGGGATGGAAGTACAGAATATGAACCAATTAAAAGTGTTTCATTAGCTCTTCTCTCTTAATCAGGTCCGCAGCGCCGGCTCGGGTTCTGAGACTCAGCTTCGCGTCTCCTGGGACAGCATCTTGAATGCGGAGCAGACGGGTCGCTGGTGGATTGTGGGGTCTGCCTGGAGTGGGGCCCCAATGATCGACAACAGTCACCATACACACCTGCAGAAGCAGCTTGTGGGGACGGTAGGGACGCCCATGCTCAAAGCTGCCAGGCAGTGGCACCTCCCCGTGTGGTGTGTGGTCACAGCTTTACCTGGAACAGCTCTCTTACTGTTCTTGAATGGTCACTGAAATGTACAAGGTTTATTTGGAGGCCTAATAGAAATTGCTATTAATATTACATTGTGATATAATTATTCTGTTTCTGTTGTATCTTTTTACTGGACTTTAAAAGATCTGAAAGTTGAATGACGTGGGGCAGGGGAGTGCATGAGGACCGGAACGCTCACGGGGCAGGAGCCCATTGCTGAGACCCCTCGTGCTGCCCTGCCTGTGCTGTGCATTCTAGGCCACAGGCCATGGATTTCACATTGTGGAAATTCAAGTCCATTTTTCACCCAGACTTCCCTCGTTACCCCCTCGTGTCCTTCCCTGTCCCAGATTCTGTGTCACTTGTGGTGGTCACGGTTCCCCAGGCTCTGCCAGTGACTGGCTCTCTGCTTTATTCATCGTCACTTGCCCTGAGGTTGAACCGCAACTGAGAAGCCTCCCCCATGAGTGTTTTCTCCCCCAGCGGCTGTGGCTTCCCTGTGTGTCCCCCTTGCACAGAGGGGCGTTGCCCGAGAGTGAACGTGGTGCTGACGCTCATCTGCCCACATAGACCTCACAGTTGGATTCAGTGACACTGAAGTACAGTATGGTATCTCTCAGGAAGCAGTTTTCATGGAGACGTGTATGACTTGGCCATTCATCGTGCTTCCAGGTCAGCTCAAAGATCCTAGAACTCGCCCGGAAGCAGAGGATGAACACGGACATCCGGAGAAACATATTCTGCACAATAATGACAAGTGAAGATTTTTTGGATGCTTTTGAAAAGCTTCTGAAGTAAGCATTTGTGTACACATTTTGACCTATTAATGAGATGCTGTAAAATAAGTAAGTTGATTTGCTTTTTGAGTTTTGGGTGACTGAGTCTGATGCTGCTTAGGGAGGACGGGGCTATTCTTGTGACCATCCACTCACGCTGTTGGATTCGTGCATCCCTGGGTTAGTCATCTTGTTCCTATTTGCCTCTAGTAGTTCCTCATTAGAACATTTAATGATATATAAAGATTGGGGGTTTTGGGGTTTTTTTGAGACAGGGTCTTGCCGTGTTGCTCAGGCTGGAGATTGAGGAGTTTTGACTGAAAGTACCAGATAACCTTGTCAGTGGCTGTTGGTTGTCATGAATTGCTTAAAAATATATAAATCTTCATAATAAAGCTATTCTGATTCTTCATTTAAAACTTCCTGGTATAGTTTCTATAATTAGTTGTAATAAGATTTTAAAGATCCTATAATCCCAGCTACTTAGAAGGCTGAGACAGGAGGATCACTTTAGCCCAGGAGTTCAAGACCAGCTTGGGCAACATACTGAGACCCCATCTCGTTAAAAAAAATTTTAAATGTACCTGTGTAGTTTTATGAGATACTTCTAAGTAATGTAATGTTAATACATATTCTTTTATTTGCTTCAAACTAGGATGAAATACAGGGAGAACATGATTCGTTTTAGGATTCTGATAATTAGGGTTTTATTTTCTAAACTGGGGTGTCTGGTTGAAGTGGAAGTCCTGAGCTTCCTCTGCCTCTCTGTGGCCTTGCTGTTTTGCTGAATACGTCCCGTCTCGCTAGTTACCCTTTGTCTCTAAAAGGGCTCTTGAGGAGAGCCCTTATTCCCTAGTCAGCGGGTCTAGCTTATCCTTTGTACTCAGAAGGACTTCTTTTATTTCTTGTCTGGTGGACTTCATGTTTTGAAATTTTTGGCCTTTCAAACTACGTTTATTAAACAATAGTTTTTCCCACTGTTCATCAAAATCATGAGTTATAAATCTGAGCTTTTAATCAACATGAATTGATAATAAATGCAGCCAAAACTCAGTTGGTTCTTTGGGCTGCCTGCACCGCCTTCACGTGAGTGCTATCCGTGGGGCTGTGCCGTTTGCAGTGGAGTTGGTGCTTCTCTCCTAAGATACAGAGTGTCTGCCTCTGTGCAGGGGCGGCAGCCTCAGCCGTATTTGGATCTCACCAGAAACTGGAAGCAGCCCACATGCCCCTCAGTTGGGGAAAGGATAAACCATGAGACGCCGTCTAAGGGATACTTACTACTTAGCATCACGAGGGGCAAACTCCCAAGGCCCCAACAGCATGGTGACTCTCGAGTGGATTCTGCCAGCGCAGGACGCCACCCTGCCTCGAATCTGTGTGACAGAGGCAGAGGCAGAACTAGAGGGACAGAAGCAGATTAGCGGTGGCCCACGGCAAGGGTGGCTCATGGCCCCGGGTTCTCGCGGCAGATTAGCGGTGGCCCACGGCAAGGAGGGCGCACGGGCCCAGGTTCTCGCGGCAGATTAGCGGTGGCCCACGGCAAGGAGGGTGCACGGGCCCAGGTTCTCACGGCAGATTAGCGGTGGCCCACGGCAAGGGTGGCTCATGGCCCCGGGTTCTCGCAGCAGATTAGCGGTGGCCCACGGCAAGGGGGGCTCACGGCCCCAGGTTCTCGCATGCGATGGAGAGTTCTGTTTCGGCAGTGCCAGCGGTGACATGACTATATGGGCTTATCCACACTCACAGGACTCTACACTGCAAAGGATAGGTTTTACTGCGTGTGAGCTCTAACTCAAGTTTTACAAACGATGGCGGGCGCCCTGGCTCACGCCCGTAATCCCAGTACTTTGGGAGGCCAAGGTGGGTGGATCACCTGAGGTCAGGAGTTCAAGAGCAGCCTGGCCAACATGGCAAAACCCCATCTCTACTAAAAATACAAAAATTAGCTGAGAGCGGTGGTGGCATCCGTAATCCTAGCTCCTCGGGAGGCTGAGGCACAAGAATCGCTTGAACCTGAGAGGTGGAGGTTGTCGTGAGCCGAGGTCACGCCACTTGCACTCCAGCCTGGGTGACAGAGCAAGACTGTCTCAAAAAAAAGAAAGAAAGAAAGAAACTGTGAAGTCATTGCCGTAGCAGGAACCAGCTCTGAGGGCGCACACGATTGAGGCCGTTTATTGTCAGCCGGGCACAGCTGTCGACTTTTGCAGCTGGCGGGGGACCCTAGATGGTCTTGTCTCCTCTGACATTTTGTCAGATTGTAGGATAAGCTGAGGACCGGAGAGGTTGTGATGGGGCTGGGCCCGTAGCTGGTGTCTGCCGCCGCGTCCACCTGGCTCGCCCCTCACCAGACCTTTCCAGGCGGGAAGGAGTTCCCCTGACAGGTATCAGCCATTAAGCTTCGGAGGTCGAGCGATGTTCCAGTCATTGCTGTTCTCTGTTTTCTAGGCTTGGACTTAAGGATCAGCAGGAGAGAGAAATCATTCACGTTCTCATGGATTGCTGCCTTCAAGAGAAAACCTACAATCCCTTCTATGCTTTCCTGGCTAGCAAATTCTGTGAATATGAAAGGAGATTTCAGGTAGCTTAGTGCGGAGGCACCAGTTACATCTGCTGTACTGTTTTTTCTACACATGCTGCCTGGCTCAACCCACCTGCAAAGGAGTTCCCCACGTCAGGAGGCCCCTGATAGCCCAGTCACGTGGTCCATGCTGGCTGCCAGGCCATGTTCACTGGGAGCAGAAGTGGGAGGGCTAGAGGGGAATGTCAAGGGTCCACCATGTCCTCATGTCGCCTGCTCCTGCCACAGTTGCAGGCAGTGTGTGGCCAGGCCAGCAGGAGCACCTCGCCGGTTCACAGTGCACCAGTCTCTTCTGATGTCACTTGCTGTGGCCTTTTCCTTAGAATGTTCTGTTGGTATCTGCTGATTTGGGGGGAAAACTGCACCAGGAAGAGATTTTTGTGAAGCTGTTTGGGACTATGCTCCATAGGAAAGGACAGTAAGGCCGCCACTAAAAGTCTTGATGTTTAGAATATTAAAAATAAGATAATAAGAAAATACCTTTAGGTTATGTTCTTAGTGATGTATTATAATAATTTGTGGCCATTTACCTTTTTTCTCCTTTTAACTATGATACTAGATGACTTTCCAGTTCAGCATATGGGACAAATTTCGGGACTTGGAAAACTTGCCAGCTACGAATTTCTCTAATTTGGTTCATCTGGTGGCCCACTTGTTGAAGACAAAATCTCTTTCCCTTTCCATCTTAAAGGTTGGTGTAACGTGTGAAAATATTGAAAGCAGTGGAAATGGGGGTGTAATTGTTTACATCAGGTCCTGTTGCACCAGCGTGTTCTCTTCGGTTCTGATTCATCTGGAAAGTGCCTGCGTTATCGTAGCCAGCACAGAAAATGGCCAGACTAACAGGCGCTACAAATTGACCTGGTAAATGAAGGCACCGCTGCAGTTCTTTTGCTAAGCTGAGTGAATCTGTTTTGGGGTTTGAGGTTAATTTGCTGGTCCTAATTATAAAATCCTGAACTAGTCACTGTTAGTGAGGAGAAGAGTGGACGAAGTAGGGCCTGGTGTCCCTAGAGGTGAGGTGAGTTTGCTCGCTTCGATGTAAGTTGTTTTAAAAGTGTAGGCTTTCTCCTGCCCTGCTGTGTTTTGGGACTTTTTAGTGAACCATGAAACATGGACATCTTTTTTTCTTTTTCCCCAAGATGGAGTCTCGCTCTGTCACCCAGGCTGGAGTGCAGTGGTATGATCTCAGCTCACTGCAACCTCCACCTCCCGGATTCAAGCGATTCTCCTGCCTCAGCCTCCCAAGTAGCTGGGACTACAGGCACCTGCCACCACACCCAGCTAATTTTTGTATTTTTAGTAGAGACGGGATTTCACTGTGTTGGCCAGGCTGGTCTGGAACTCCTGACCTTGTGATCTGCCTTCCTCAGCCTCCCAAAGTGCTAATATTACAGGCGTGAGCCACTGTGCCCGGCTGAAACCTAGGCATCTTATAAGTTGGGGTTTGATGTGGGCCAGTAAGGCTTGGATTGTAGGACCAATAGACTCTGAATAGCCTAAAAAATTTGGATCGCCTGGGGGGCAATGGGAAGTGAAAAGCAGAGCGAGTTGAGGGGCGTTGACTGCAGCGGCCTGGACCCACAAGACGGCTGCAGCCTCAGCTTCCCGTGTGTTTCTGTGTGTCCTGTGCAGTTCATCAGCATGCCCGCTCCAGTGCACCCTGCGTCCCTTGCTGTGTCCAACTTGCTGTGTCAAAGTGTCCAAGTTTGGCCACTATACTGAAAATGAGGGCACCGAGCCTTACGCCAAATCCTGACAACTGGAATAACTTGGATCATGGCGGAGGCATTGCTCCCCCTCTGCTCCCCTGCCTTGCCTTTTGCTGACTCAGGCATCGTGCTCATCGTGGAACAGCACGGATACTACCGCGGATGAGTGGGAGAGGCGTGGCAGGAGTGCGTCCTTTGGCGTAGAGCTTTAGAGATGCCCCCAGCCCCACCCCGCCCCCCGGGCTGCTCTCATTCCCAGTATCTCTGTGTTTCCGCCATGCTTTGTGGTCTCTCTGTGTCCCCGGGTCTGCAAGCGCCTGTGATGGTGTTTGGCTGCGGACCTCCCTGTGGGTATCCTTCCCGTCACCATGCATTTAGTCCCCTCCTCGAGCTCGCTGACATTCAGCTAAGATTGAAGTGGGTCCATGCTGGCGCCCATGAGTCTGCTGTGGGTAGCATCCTACTGTATACGTATGCCTCAGTTTACATACTTATTTATCCCACTGATCCATGTTTAAGTTATTTCTGATTTTTTGATAGTTTTCTAGGAGAGAGAGATACATGTATTAGTCTTCTAAAAGTAAATTTTTTATATATATAGTTTTAATTAGGGGATGGGTACTTTTGCGAATGGAGGTAATTTATGGTTCAGTTCTAGATACTGAGTTTCTGATCCATAAGGTGTATGCCCCGGGAATTCCACTTACTGCTGAGTTGTTCTCAACGGTGATTGTGGCCGGCCACACCTCTGCCAGCAGTGTATAGGGATTCCCAAGGCCCACATCCTTGCCAACAGGTGCTCATTTCTTAGCTCTGGAAATAGCTTCTTAAATCAGTGGTAGAGTGGGGGAGTGGGGGAGATTAATTTTTACTCTAATTAAACTATATTTACAAATCATTGAAAAGGTTGGCTAAATCAGTGTAACTATTTTTCTCTATGTCCTGACCATTAGGTAGTTGAATTCAGTGAATTGGACAAACCCAGAGTCCACTTTTTACGAAAAGTATTAAGTATCCTATTAATGGAAACAGAAATTGAAGACCTCAGTTTAATTTTCACAAGGTATGTGCCCCACCCTTTCTGATGAGACATGGAAGAGAAATAAAGAGGTTGTTTTCACTTGTGTTAATTTAGAAACACAAGGTTGTACTACATGTGTAGCTTAATCTTTTCAGTTTTATTTTTAAGCTAGTATGCATTAGATCTGGGGAATAGAAATTTGTCTACTAGCAAACTAACAATGATTGGTAATAATAAAATATGTTAAGAAGTTCTTAATTGAGAATTCTGTTTTTAAAAGAAACTGGTTATGTCTCACTATTCGAGATAACCCAGGATTGAGATCTAGGAGAGGCCAGCTCAGCCCTGACATGTGTTTATACGATTCCTTTCCAGAGTATCTGACAACCCAAAGCTGGGGATGTTACGTGAGGGTTTGAAGCTTTTCATCAGCCACTTCTTGCTAAAGAACGCACAGGCCCACAGAAGTGCCAACGAAGCCAACGTGCTGCGAGAGAGAGCTGACCTTGTGACAAAGTGTCTGCAAGGAAAAGCTTCCCTGAGAATGTAGTCAGGGAAAGAAGGAAGGCAGGTGGCCCTTTGACTATAAAATGTCCTTTGTAAACCCAAAGCTTTATTCTGTTGCCTGCGTGTGAACGTTTGGTAGAGCTATATCATTGTCTATTACTGTATTATTATTTTGAGATAATTTTTTGATCTAAGGTTTTATTGTTTGTATTTCAAGCCGTTTTCAAATAACTATATCTTGGGGGTGAGAGGAGAAGGAGGGAGGGAAAAGGGGGTTCAGGCACACTGGACAGGGTTCTCTAAGCAGTGAGGCTGGTATGTGTGATTGTCTTAAAATTGTTTAATAGGTATGGCCGAGCGTGACGGCTCACGCCTGTAATCCCAGCACTTCGCGAGGCCAAGGCGGGTGGATCACTTGAGGCCAGGAATTTGAAACCAGCCTGGGCAAAACCCTGTCTCTACTAAAAATACAAAAATTAGCCAGGCATGATGGGACATGCTGGTGATACAGTTATTGAGGTGGCTGAGGCACAAGAATTGCTTGAATCCTGGAGGTAGAGGCTGCAGTGAGCCAAGATTGTACCACTGTACTCCAGCCTGGGCTGGACAATGAGACTGTCAAAAAAAAAAATTAATAGGTAAAATAGGCCACTAGAGGGTGCAGTTATGAAGAACTTGATGAGGTTTTTACCTTTTTAAAATAATTGGTTAAAAGTTCAAAAACCATCAGTTAAATGTGATTCTTCTTTTGAGACCGAGTCTTGCTCTGTCACCCAGGCTAGAGTGCAGTGTAGTGTAATCTTGGCTCACTGCACCCTCCGTCTCCCGGGTTCAAGCAATTCTCCTGCCTCAGCCTCTCTAACAGGTGGGGCTACAGGCGTGTGCCACCACGCCCGGCTAGTTTTTGTATTTTAGTAAAGATGAGGTTTCACCATGTTGGCCAGGCTGGTCTTGAACTCCTGACCTCAGGTGATCCACCCGCCTCGGCCTCCCAAAGTGCTGGGATTACAGGCATGAGCCACTGCGCCCAGCTTAAATGTGATTCTTGATATTGTTTTAAGTATTTGGGATGCAGTTGAACTTTGGCAAAGTCAGTCGACATAAGCCCTGTGGATGTGGCCTTATGTAGACTGTAGTGCAGACAGGCGCTTTTCATCATTCGTGTGACATTCCCACACGGTTGAGGGTATTCATCTCACCAATTCCAAATTGTAAATGTTCTTAAGCAACTCTGAGGTCACCAAACAGTAGTCATTTGACTGTTAATAGGTGCTACTTGCTTGCAAGGATTTGGAGATGTAAACATGAAGAAAATATAGTTATTGCCTGCAAAGAATTAACATTTATCCAGTGAGAGAAACAAACACACCCCACTCACTAAGTATGGAAAACTGATTCCGGGAGGAAGCAGAAACGTCCCTAGATACCAGCACGTATTGCAGATACCCAAATGTTTATTGTTTTCCCAGCGCTTCAGTTTTGCTTTTCCTTCTCAAATGCTGCAGACTCAACTTAAATTTTACCTTTGATTGTTGAAAAAAGTCACTAAGATGTGAATACAGAATCGACATTGAGAAGTTGTATAAACTCATCAGTCCAGCAGCACTGTCCTCCTCAGAGTGGTCCTGTTGGGCAGATGGGCACAGGTGCTGTGATGTCACTCCTGCGCAAAACACCCGCTTTGTGGCACTTGCAGATATTGTGTATGTATTTTTAAGAGAGAGATAGGCTCACTCTGTCCCAGGCCGGAGTGCAGTGGCATGATCATAGTTACTGTAGCAAATTCCTGGCCTGAAGCAATCCTTTTGCCTCAGCCTCACGGATAGCTAGGACCACAAGCAGTAGAGACAAGTTCTCCCTGTGTTATACAGGCTGGGCTTGAACTCCTGGCCTCAAGTGATCCTCTTGCCTTGGCCTCCCAAACACAGGGATTATAGGTGTGAGCCTCCGTGCCTGGCCTTAGATTTTATTTATCCGTGCCCTGTAGCAGTTTGTGTTTGGAAATCGTGATGTGAAGCCATCAGTGTCTGTGCATATCCCTAAACTAATGGTTTAAGCTTTGAAGCATGTGCAAGCAACATGAACAGCTGAATACAGAAAGTAACTCGAAGCAGCCCAGAGACTGTGTCGTCCCTACAGACTTCCTAACCCTGCATTCAGCAACATCATTCAACCCGAGGCCAGATCCAAACCCTGTGTCTTCTGGCGGGTTCTGAATTTAGAGGACAAATAAGGTGACAGGTACTAAGAGAAGAGTGAATTAAGTGAAAATCTTCCCTTTGTTAAGGAGCTTTTTAACAAGAGTGTCTTTGCTGGGCGGTGATTGGGATATAACAGGTCAGTTCTACTGGACGTGTAGCTTGATGGTGAAATAAGGAGCTTGGGCTAAGGAAAAATCAACACACTGCTTCCTTCCTCAAGAAGGTCTTACTATGAAGAAAAAAATGTCAGTTGAACTAAATTGTGCTTTACACCACTGTTGATTTGCATTCTGATGCAAGCCCCCGACCTCACAGACCAAGAGGATCCCTGGCCGCCTGTGAATGGCCCGCATTTGAGTAGCACTAACGTAAGTGATGTGAGTAGGAATTAATTATGGGTGCAGCTACTAGGATTGGGAAGAACTGTCACGGCAGTGGCACCGCCTGATTTCATTATTATCAGCTACGGTTTGCATTTAGTGTATGGCAGATTGCCTGTAAGTCTGTACATTTTAACAACATATGGGGCCGGGCACGGTGGCTCGCACCTGTAATCCCAGCACTTTGGGAGGTTCAGGCGGGCAGATCACTTGAGATCAGGAGTTCGAGACCAGCCTGGCCAACATGGCAAAACCCCATCTCTACTAAAAATATAAAAATTAGCTGGGCATGGTGGCAGGCACCTGTAATCCCAGCTACTTGGGAGGCTGAGGCAAGAGAATCACTTAAACCTGGGAGGCGGAGGTTGCAGTGAGATCTCTGCTCACTGCACTCCAGCCTGGGTGACAAGAGTGAAGCTCTCTCAAAAAACAAACAAAAAACCAATATATATGGGCTGTTAGATAGTAATTATAATTTAGTTTAAATAGTAAATAAGTACATCTTGACTAAAAGCTATGAATTCAGAATTGCTTTTAAATATGTAGGGTTATTTTTGAAATGTATTACAGTGCAATTGAAAATACACTTAAAATACTGCAGGATGCTGAGTACTCAGTGTTATGTATGAACTTGGGGACTTTGCAGTGCAGGTTGAGAACTGCTAATGTATAGAATGACTAAACAGCTGTCTTAGGGAATCTCATTTTTAGAGGTGTAAGGAACAAACTTTAAAGTATTGAAATGTGTAAATAAAATGTATTTTTTATATTTTGTTTAGAGTAACAGTGAATGTTTATTTTGAAAGACCAGCTTGGCCAGGCATGGTGGCTCACGCCTGTCATCCCAGCACTTGGGGAGGCTGAGGCGGGTGGATCATCTGAGGTCAGGAGTTCAGGACCAGCCTGGCCAACGTGGCGAAAACCCTGTCTCTGCTAAAAATACAAAAATTAGCCGGGCGTGGTGGCAGTCGCCTGTAAACCCAGCCGCTGGGGAGGCTGAGGCAGGAGAACTGCTTGAACCCAGCGCGGGGAGGTTGCAGTGAGGTGAGATTGCATCACTGCACTCCAGCCTGGGCAAAAGAACAAGCCTCCATCTCAAAAAAAAAAAAAAAAGCTTTGGTGGTATACTGAGGTCTATACCTTTTCTTTACCTTTTAAAGAAGGCTTCTGAGCTCTATGATTTAGGAAGAAAGATTCATTCTCTCCAGCCCCAGAGAGACAGAAAGCCCAGGAGGTGGAATGTTAGCCACTGGAGAACTTGGGGGGGATTATGCGGGTGAAGTGTGTTCTTGTAACTTTTCTGTAAGTGTATAATTGTTTCAAAATAGATTTTTTGAAAGCATTCATAATTCAGAACTCATTCTATAAAAATCTAAAACATACTATTCTTTTACAAAAATAATTAAGCAAACTGATTCGAATCACCTTTGCCTCCTTCGTAAAAAATTGCCTAGGCCTTAGCGTAAACCTGCCAAGATTTACCTTAACTTTAGGGGAGGTTGGTTTCCTTCAGCTTGGTCAGGTGACTGCCTCGGCTCCCTGTCGAACTCCCCTCATTGGCAGGAAGGGAGGGAGAGCTGGAGAACGGAAGGAGGGAAGGTCCTGTCATTCACCGCGCTCAGGGGCTTCAGTATCAGGAACTGCACTGATGGGCTTGGTGTCAGTGGGTGTCCAAATTATCCAGGCACCTGCATCCCTTTAGGATTGAATAGAGTGTATAGGAGTGAGCCAGAAGATGCCAGCACCCTCCCCCTCTCCCCGCTGTGGCAGGCATCCCAAGGGCCAGGTCAGGTTCATTCATTCTCTTATTTTTTTTTTGAGGCAGAATCTCACTCTGTTGCCCAGGCTGGAGTGCAGTGGTGTGGTCTCGGCTCACTGCAAGCTCCACCTCCCGGGATCAAGTGATTCTTCTGCCTCAGCCTCCTGAGTAGCTGGGATTACTGGCACGCGCCTCCACACCTGGCTCAGTTTTGTGTTTTTAGTAGAGACGGGGTTTCACCATGTTGGTCAGGCTGGTCTCAAACTCCTGACTTTGTGATCCGCCAGCCTCGGCCTCCCAAAGTGCTGGGATTACAGGCGTGAGCCACGGCGCCCGGCTCATTCATTCTCTTGTAGGTAGCTGGGCCCAGATTTTTTTTTCTGAACCACTTGGAAGTTGCGTCATCAAATCCCTTCACGCCTAAATGCTTTTGTATGTCTTTCCTAAAAACAAGAACATTTACTTCTGTAATCCCAGTATAATTATCAAAGTAAGGAATTAACATTGATAGAATACTAACAGAATGTCCCTTGAGTTTTCTTGCTGCCTCTCAAGTCACCCCACAAGTTAATTGTTTGACAGTCATTTTTCTCCAATTCTGTGCTTACATTGAAGAGCAGTGCAGGGTAGGTCAGGGTCACGGTTCTGAGGCTGCATACAGGCCCACTGTCTTCTGAAGCTTCATTGGTGTTGAAGAAGCCACTTCCAGGGTGGCCCCCTCTTACCAAGGGGCAAGACAACCACCAGCCGTGGGAGGGCCAAGGGTGAGCTCTGTGGGACTGCTTGAGGATTCTCACAACATGGCTGCTGGTTGCGAACAGGGAATCCCCGCTTAACACCTTCTGTGACTTAGCTTGGGGAGCCACACTCAGTCAGCTCCACAGTATTCTAGGTACTGAGGTCAGCCTGATCCCATGAGGGAAGGGCCTACAGAATGGCAGGAAATATCCAGGCACAGAAAGACAAATACCACATGATCTCACAGTGAAATCTAAAACAGTCAAACTCACAGAAGCAGAGAGGAGGAGGACGGTTGCTGGGTGCTGTGGGTGAGAGGGGAATGGGAGGTGATGGTCATGGGTACGCAGGATGAGTAAGTTCTGGTAAGCTACTACGGAGCATGGGCCAGCTTAGAAGCTGGCCCAAGCCACAGGGATATGTGTCGAGATCTGACTCTGAATATCCTGTTCCTCACCAAACCTTCACCCCCCAGTTTCCGCATCCTGTGAGCTTTAGTTGAATTATTACCACAGTGGTCAGGGTGGTAGTATTTTCTTTTTTTTTTTGAGACGGAGTCTTGCTCTGTTGCCCAGGCTGGAGTGCAGTGGCTGGATCTCAGCTCACTGCAAGCTCCGCCTCCCGGGTTTATGACATTCTCCTGCCTCAGCCTCCCAAGTAGCTGAGACTACAGGTGCCCGCCACCTCACCCAGCTATTTTTTTGTATTTTTTTTTAGTGGAGACGGGGTTTCACCATGTTAGCCAGGATGGTCTCAATCTCCTGACCTTGGGATCTGCCCATCTTGGCCTCCCAAAGTGCTGGGATTACAGGCTTGAGCCACTGCGCCCGGCTGGTGGTAGTATTTTCTAACTCCATCATTCCTTCTATATTTATTAGCATTCAGCAATAAAAAGAAACATTTCATTTGTTTACCCTCAGAATGGACTCATGGATTGTTATTTTATTCAATAGGTTATATAATTTTTTTTTAAATCTCCACTTTATGGAGATGGGATTGGCGTGCGGAAAGCTGTATGTATTTAATGTACACAAGTCGATGAGTTTGAGGATAAGTACACACCTGTGAAATCATCACCACCACCAAGGCCATAATCATATCCATCACCTCCCAAAGTTTCCTGCTGTCACCTTTATTATTATCCTCCGCAAATTTTAAGTACACAATACAGTATTGTTGGCTGTAGGCCCATGCTCCATAGTAGCTTAACAGAACTTACTCATCCTGCGTAACTGAAACTTTGTACCCATGACCATCACCTCCCATTCCCCTCTCCCCCATAGCGCCCGGCAACCGTCCTCCTCTCTGCTTCTGTGAGTTTGACTGTTTTAGATTTCACTGTGAGATCATGTGGTATTTGTCTTTCTGTGCCTGGATATCTCACTTAACAATGCCCTCCAGTTTCTTTCATGCCATCACAAATGACAGGATTTCCTTCCTTCTTAAGACTGTATAGTACTCCTTTGTATACATAGACCACATTTTCTTTTTTTTTTTTTTTTTTGAGATGGAGTCTCACGCTGTTGCCCAGGCTGGAGTGCAGTGGCGCGATCTCGGCTCACTGCAAGCTCCGCCTCCCGGGTTCCCGCCATTCTCCTGCCTCAGCCTCCTGAGTAGCTGGGACTACAGGCGCCCGCCACCGCGCCCGGCTAATTTTTTTTGTATTTTTAGTAGAGACGGGGTTTCACTGTGGTCTCGATCTCCTGACCTTGTGATCCGCCCGCCTCGGCCTCCCAAAGGGCTGGGATTACAGGCTTGAGCCACCGCGCCCGGCCCACATTTTCTTTTTCTTTTTCTTTTTGAAAAGGAGTCTCACTGTGTCTCCCATGCTGGAGTACAGTGGTGCGACCTCAGCTCACTGCAACTTCTGCCTCCTGGGTTCAAGTGATTCTCCGGCCTCAACCTCCCGAGTAGCTGAGATTACAGGTGTGCGCCACCATGCCTGACTAAGTTAATCTGACCTCAGGTAATCTGCTGACCTCAGGTAATCTGCCCGCCTCAGCCTCCCAAAGTGCTGGGATTACAAGTGTGAGCCACCGCGCCCGGCCCCGTATACCACATTTTGTTTATCCACTAGGTTGATGCTGTATCTTGGCTATTGTGACTAGTGCTGAAATGAACATGGGAGTGCGGATGTGTCTTTGAAATGGTGACTTAGTTCTTTTAGGTGTATACCCAGTTGTGGGATTACTGGATCATCTGGAAATTCTATTTTTAATTTTTTGAGGAGCTTCCCAATTGCTTTCCATAATGGCTGTGCCAATTTACATTTTTCCACCAACCGTGTGTAAGGAAAAAGGTATGGGTTCCCTTTTCTCCACGCCTTTGCCAACGCTTACCTTTTGTGGTTTTAGTAATAGCCATTCTAACACAGGTGATAGTTCATTGTGGTTTTGATTTTCATTTCCCTGATGATTGGTGATGTTGAACATCTTCTTGTATAACTGTTGGGCATTTGTATGCTTGCTTTGGAGAAATGTTTTTATGCATCCTTTGCCCAATTTTTATCAGAGTTTTGATGTGGTTTTGTTATTTGTGGGTTTTTGGTTTTGCTATTCAGTTGTATGCATGTATTTTGGGTAGTGACCCCTCATTAGATCTGTGGTTTGTGACTATTTTCTCCCACTCTGTAGGCTGTCTTTTCTTTTTTGTTTTTCTTCTCCTGTGCAGAAGCTTTTGAGTTTGATGTCATCCCATTTGTTTAGTTTTGCTTGTGTTGCCTGTGCTTTTGGGTTCACATCCAAAAAGTTATTTCCTAGACCAATGTCGAGGAACTTTTTTCCTACGTTGTGTGATTTCAGGTCTTAAAAGATTTAAGCCTTTGATCCATTTGAGTTGACTTTTGTGTACGGTGTAAGATGAGGATCCAGTTCCTCATTTTTTACATTGGAGATCCATTTTTCCCAGCACCGTTTATTGAAAACATTATCCTTTCCTCATTGCGTATTCTTGGTGCCCTTGTCAAATATTAGTTGACTGTGTATGTGGGGTTTATTTCTGGGCTCTGTTCTGTTCCCCTGGTCTATGGATCTGTTTTTATGCCAGTACCAGACTGCTTTGATGACTATAGCTTTGTAATATATAGTCATGTGTCACATAATGACATTTTGGTCAATGAAAGACTATATCTACAACAGTGGATGCATAAGATAATGGAGCTGAAAAAAATCTCTTTTCTGTGTTTAGATACCCAAATATCACTGTGTTATAAGTGCTTAGAATATTCAATACAGTAACGTGCTGTATGGGTTTGTAGCCCAGGAGTAGTAGGCTATGCCATACAGCCAAAGTATGTAGCAGGCTATACCATCTTGTGTAAGTGCACTCTGTGATGTTTGAACAATGATGAAATTGCCTAATAACACATATCTCAGAATGTATCTCTGTCATTAGCGACATGTGACTGTAGTTGTTTTGTTTTGTTTTGGTATTTTTGAGACAGTCTCACTCTGTCAGCCAGGCTAGAGTATAACGGTGCAATTTGGGCTCACTGCAACCTCCATCTCCCTGGTTCAAGTGATTCTCGTGACGCGGCCTCCCAAGTAGCTGGGATTACAGGTGCCTGCCACCATGCCCAGCTAATTTTTGTATTTTTAGTAGAGATGGTGTTTCTCTACGTTGACCAGGCTGGTCTCAAACTCCTGGCCTCAACTGATTCACCCGCCTCAGCCTCCCAAAGTGCTGGGATTACAGGCATGAGCTGCCGCGCCAGGCCGACTGTAGTTCAAAATCAAGAAGTGTGATGCCTTCAGCTTTGTTCTTTCTCGAGATTGCTTTGGCTCTTTGGGGTCTTTTGTAGTTCCATATGAATTTTAGCGTTGTTTTTTCTTTTATTTATTTATTTATTTTTTTTTTTTTGAGACAGAGTCTCATTCTCTGTTGCCAGGCTGGAGTGCAGTGGCGCGATCTGGGCTCACTGCAACCTCCGCCTCCCAGATTCAAGTGATTCTCCTGCCTCAGCCTCCCGAGTAGCTGGAACTACCGGCAAGTGCCACCACACCCTGCTGATTTTTGTATTTTTAGTAGAGTCGAGGTTTCACCATGTTGGCCAGGCTGATCTCGATCTCTTGACCTCATGATCCACCTGCCTTGGCCTCCCAAAGTGCTGGGATTACAGGCGTGAGCCACTGCGCCCCACCTGTTTTTTCTACACACGTGAAAAACGCCATTGGAATTTTGATAGAGATTGCATTGAATCTCTAGATCACGGAGTAGTATAGACATTTTAACAATGTTAATTATTCCAATCCATGAACATATGATATCTTTTCATTTATTTGTGTCTACTTTATTTTTTTTTTGAGACAGAGTCTCGCTCTGTCGCCCAGGCTGGAGAGCAGTGGCCGGATCTCGGCTCACTGCAAGCTCCACCTCCCTGGTTCAGGCCATTCTCCTGCCTCAGCCTCCCAAGTAGCTGGGACTACAGGTGCCCGCCACCTCGCCCGGCTAGTTTTTTTGTATTTTTAGTAGAGACGGGGTTTCACCGTGTTAGCCAGGATGGTCTCGATCTCCTGACCTCGTGATCCACCCGTCCTCGGCCTCCCAAAGTGCTGGGATTACAGGCGTGAGCCACTGTGCCCGGCCTTTAGTTTCCTTAATCAATGTTTTATATAGTTGTTAGTACATGGATCTTTCACCTCTGTTAAATTTTTTTTTGAGACGGAGTCTCGCTCTGTCGCCCAGGCTGGAGTGCAGTGGCCGGATCTCAGCTCACTGCAAGCTCCGCCTCCCGGGTTCACGCCATTCTCCCGCCTCAGCCTCCTGAGTAGCTGGGACTACAGGCGCCCGCCATCTCGCCTGGCTAATTTTTTGTATTTTTAGTAGAAACGGGGTTTCACCATGTTAGCCAGGATGGTCTTGATCTCCTAACCTCATGATCTGCCCGCCTCAGCCTCCCAAAGTGCTGGGATTACATGTGTGAGCCACCATGCCTGGCCTCACCCCAGTTAAATTTATACTTAAGTATTTTGTTCTTTTTGACGCTATTGTAAAGTTACTTGTTTTCTTAACTTCTCTTTTGGATAGTTTGTTGTTAGTGTTTAGAGACACAACTGATTTTTGTATCCTCAACTGTATTAAATTTGTTTATTAGCTCTAGCAGGTTTTTTATGGAGTCTTTAGGGTTTTCTAGACATAAGATCGTGTCATCTGCAAACAGAGAACTTCTTCCTTTCCTATTTGGATTTTTTTTTTCTTACCTAATTGCTTTGCTAGGATTTATTGGTTTTCTGTCTGGATGATCTGTTTTTGAAAATGGATAATCAAGTCCCCTACTATTTATTATTGCACTGCTGTCTATTTCTTCCCTCTTTTCTGTTCATATTTGCTTTCTGTTTAGGTGCCCCAATATTGAATGGATATATATTTGTAATTGTTATATCCTCATGATGAATTAACCCCTTTATCATTATATAGTGGCATTCCTTTTTTTGAGATGGAGTCTCACTCTGCCACCCATGCTGGAGTGCAGTGTGTGATCTCAACTCACTGCAACCTCCGTCTCCAAGGTTCAAGTCATTCTCCTGCCTCAGCCTCCAGAGTAGCTGGGATTACAGGCATGTGCCGCCATGCCACTACTAAAAATACAAAATTAGCCAGGCGTGGTGGCACGCACCTGTAATCCTAGCTACTCAGGAGGCTGAGGCGGGAGAATCACTTGAACCTGGGAGGTGGAGGTTGCAGTGAGCCAAGATTGTGCCACTGCACTCCAGCCTGGGTGACAAAGTGAGACTCTGTCTAAAAAAAAGAAAAGAATATATTTATTATTCATTAAGTAGAAGTGGATCATCATAAATGTCATCATCCTCACGTTGAGTAGTCTGAGGAGGGGTTGTCTTGCAGTATCAGGGATGGCAGAGGCAGAAGAAAATTAGCTTATAAATAGACCCACAAAGTTCAAACCCTCGTTGTTCAAAGGTCAACTGTATAAGCTCATAACTTGAATTGCATATACTTTTACCTCTCCACCCCCACATGCATTTTATATTATTGATGTCACAATTTATATCTTTGTGTGTGTCTATCCATTAACAACTTATTGTAGCTACAGCTGTGTTTTTTGTTTTTTGTTGTTGTTGTTGTTTTGTTTTTTTTGAGGCGGAGTCTTCACTCTGTCGCCCAGGCTGGAGTGCAGTGGCACGATCTCGGCTCACTGCAAGCTCCGCCTCCCGGGTTCGCGCCATTCTCCTGCCTCAGCCTCCTGAGTAGCTGGGACTACAGGCACCCGCCACCGCGCCCGGCTAATTTTTTGTATTTTAGTAGAGACGGGGTTTCACCATGTTAGCCAGGATGGTCTCGATCTCCTGACCTCGTGATCCGCCTGCCTCGGCCTCCCAAAGTGCTGGGATTACAGGCATGAGCCACCGCGGCCGGCCGCTACAGCTGTTTTTGATACTTTTGTCTTTTAACTTTTATACTAGAGTTAAAAGTGACTTACACACAATCATTAAATATTAGAGAATTCTGAATTTGACCATATACTTACCTTTATCAAATTTTATACCTTCATATGTTTTTATGTTGTTAATTAATATCTTTTTGTTTCAAATTGAAGAACCCCTGTTAGCCCTTCTTGTAAAGACAGGTCTACTGGTGATGAACTCCCTTAGCTTTTGTTTGTGTTGGGAAGTTTTGATCTCCCCTTCATCACTGAGAGACACCTTTGCCAGGATAGTATTCTTGGTAGGCAGGGGTTTCTTTTGCTTTTAGCACTTTAAATATATCCCACTCTTTCCAGGCCTTCAAGGTTTCTGCTGAGAAATCTGCTGATAGCCTTATGCAGGGATAAGGGGGGATTTTTTGAAAAGAGTTGCTTTTCTCTTGCTGCTTTCAAAATTATCTCTAGCTTTGACTTTTGGC
The DNA here is from genome assembly GCF_049350105.2 of Macaca mulatta. Taxonomy (NCBI): domain Eukaryota; kingdom Metazoa; phylum Chordata; class Mammalia; order Primates; family Cercopithecidae; genus Macaca; species Macaca mulatta. The sequence continues at coordinate 196,445,858 of NC_133408.1, forward strand.
AGTTTGATTATAATGTGTGTTGGTGAAGACTTCTTTATGATCAATATATTTGGGGTTCTTTGGGCTTCATGGATCTGGATGTTCATTTTCCTCTCTAGTTTTGGGAAGTTTCCTGTCATTATTTTTTTTATTGAGGTTTTTGCCCCTTTCCCTTTCTCTGCTTCATCTGGGACTCCCAGAATACGTATATTGTTTTGCTTGATTATGTTCCCAATTCCCATAGGCTTTCTTCACTCTTTTTCATTCTTTTTATCTTTTTGTTACTCTGCCTGGATAATTTCAAATGATCTATGTTTGAGTTCATATTTTTAAAAATCAGGGCCTTACTCTGTCACTCATGCTGGAGTGCAGTGGCACGATCAGGGATCACTGCACCCTTGACCTCCCAGGTTCAAATGATTCACCTCAGCCTCCCACATAGCTGGGAATACAAGCTGTGCCACCATGCCTAGCTAATTTTTTTACTTTTTGTAGCAACAGGGTTTTGCCACGTTGCCCAGGCTGGTCTCAAATTTCTGAAATCAAGTGATCCTCCCACCTTGGCCCCCCAAAGTGCTGAGATTATAGGCATGAGCCACCACCCCTGGCCGAGTTCATTAATTATTTTTTCCACTTCATTATGTCTGCTATTGAAGCTCTCTATTGAATTTTTCAGGTCAGACATTGTATTCTTCAGCTCCAGAATTTCTGTTTGGTCCTCTTTTATAGTTTCTACCTGTTTATAACTTTGCATTTTGTTCACGTATCGTTTTCCTGGATTTCACTTAGTTGTCTATCTGTGTTCTCTTGAAGGTCACTGAGCTTCTTGAAGATGATTACTTTAAGCCAGGCATGGTGGCTTGTACTTGTAATCCCAGCACTTTGGGAGGCCAAGGCAGGAGGATTGCTTGAGGCCCGGAGTTTGAAACCAGCCTAGGCAACATAGTGAGACTCATCTCTACAAAAAAAAAAAAAAATTAAAGATGATTATTTTTGAATCCTTTGTCAGAGAGTTTGTAAGTCCCCTTTTTCTTAATTTTTTATTTTTATTTTTATTTTTTATTTTTTTGAGAGTAGCTGGTATTACAGGCATGCACCACCATGCCTGGCTAATTTTTTTATTTTTTGTAGAGACGGAGTTTCACCATGTTGGTCGGGCTAGTGTCAAACTCCTGACCTCGTGATCTGCCCGCCTCAGCCTCCCGAAGTGCTGGGATTACGGTGAGCCACTAAGCCTGGCCGGTAAGTCCCCATTTCTTCGGGGTCAACTTTATTTTGGAGCTTGATTTTGTTGCTTTAAAGGTGTCGTATTTCCTTGATTCTTTGTATATACATATTTTTGAAGACTTGCACTGCTATCCTCACATTTGAAGAAGCAGTCACCTCCTTTAGTCTTACATAATTGTTTCTTATTAAAAATTTTTTAATGTTTTATTTTTTTAAGAGATGGGATCTCATCACTATGTTGCCCAGGGTGGTCTCAAACTCCTGGCCTCAAGTGATCCTCCCACCTCAGCCTCCCAAAGTGCTGGGATTACAGGTGTGAGCCACCATGCCGGGCTCTCCCCCAGTCTTTGTTGACTGACTTTGGGAGAGAAAGACCTTCATCAGTCGTCCTAGCTAAGGATTTGAGAGGTCTCTCAGATCTTTTCTGTAGATACACCCACTCGACTCCTGTTGTTCCCTCTTAGGGAGAGGTCTTAGGTTGTAAGCTTCTGTCAGTCCTCCAAAGCCGGGTCTATGCTGAGCACCTTCCATTTCCCCTAGTGTAGTGCACTGAAGAATTCAAGGTTGGGCACCTTCTCCCAGTCGAGCAGAGTCAAGCTAGATGCTCAGATTTGCATCTGCCGTTGAGATCTGTGTACTGTTTGGGAGGAGGGTGCATGAGACACCATACGCTGAGGGGTACGTGGGGTGCTGGGGGCAGGGATCAGTTGGTTGTGGGGGCCACAGGCAAGTCGTTCTGTGGGTTCACAGTCGGGCCTCCTGGTGGAGTGTTAGCTGGTTAGTGGGATCCCTGGCTGGCTGTTGGTTGCTGGGCATGCCCTTCCCTTCTCCTAGCAGTACCCAGATGACTCAGCCATGCTGATTCCTCAGTGTTCTGGGGAGAGACACAGGTGGGCTACTGGGCAGCATCCTATAAGGTTGGGGAAGCCGGTGCTCACTCAGTGCTCAGTTTCCCCTGTGAGAGAAACCACAGGCCCAGGGGGGCTTCATTGGAGGAGGACTGGCACAGTAAGGTGAACCTTCGTAGCCTCTTCAGTGTGCTCTCTTTGCCCTGTGGGGTGCTAGAACCTCTCTGTGTTTCTGTGTGGGCATGACGGCTGGAACCTCCTATTCTGTCGTCTTCCTGGCCTCTTCCTACAATTATTTTTATGCTCAAATTGCCCCCAATTTGGCCAGTGGGAGGGGCTTCAGGCTGGCTCCTCTAGCCCTCTCACGTGTCCCCAGTGTTGTTCAGCATTTCCTTATTTTCTGGCACTAGATTTTCTAAGGCTCACCCTGCACTCTCTCTGCCCTTCCCTGGAAAGAGTCATTTCTCCAAAGAGCTCTGGTCCCTTTGAATAGAGAATGGTATTTAAAAACCAAGAAATGGATTTGAGGTGTGCCAGTTGTTTCTGGGGTGCCATAGCTTCTAGGCCCCTTCGGTGGACAGAGCTGGGAAAAAAACTGTGTATCATATATAATACATATGCACATATAAACTGTGTGTGTATCATATATAATAAATGTGCACATATAAACTGTGTATCATATAATATACCTGCACATATAAACTATCATATATAATAAATACATCTGCACATATAAACTGTGTGTATTGTATATAATACATCTGCACACATGTTTCTCTATGTATTAAAAACCAAATTCTTACAGACCACTCCCATTCTCACACAGCATTTAGGGCTGTGGCTAGCCTTTCCCAGCTGTAAGAAACCTGTCTTCCAGCATGATAAACACATTGACTTATTTGCTCAGTCCTGTAATATGCAGAAAGTAGTTTTAGAATTGCCAAAACCATACAACTGGGAAAAATAAGCATGATTACTTCAACGTGTGTTTGTAGCTCCTTATGTCCTGGCACTGGACATGGAGGGAAAGCACGGACTGTTCCAAGTTTCATTTTTCCCCTTCTCTGAAATGCAGAGGGCGTTGTTTTTGTTTGTATTTCATTTGGGTTCTCCCTCTAGCCTTATTCATAAATTTGTAAACTATCTTTAACAATCTGTTATATTTATGATGTTTTACTGCGTGCTGCCTGTGAAAATGTTTCCTTCTGACACGATCCAGAACAACTAGGCTTTTAAATTCCAAATATTCCTGTTTCACAGTAAACCAGATGAGTTCCTCTGTTGTGCCACAGCTTTGGGAATGTGGTTTATTACCAATGGAAGTGGCTGCGTGGCTTGTTACGGTTTTAATTACACGTGAGTAACAACCAGAGCCCTGTGTCAGGTGCCGCTGATCAAGGCTGGCTAATGGGGACCTCACTGTCCGGAACGGGCGTTTCCCACAGCCCGGCCCAGCTGTCTACCACTTCTGCCCGTTTCAGAGGGGCTTTGCTGAGATTAAATGAGGTGAAGCACTCTGAGAACCTCAGTCCTAAAGAATAGCAGTTATACTGGTTTTTGTATTATATTTATATATTCTTCTTGTTAATATACTGGTTTTAATGTACATTGTTCTCTTGTTTAATTTTGTCTTAAAAATTTTTTTTGTTAAGATAGATCATTTGAATAGTGGCACCCAGAGGGGCCGGGGTCTCATAAAGCTGGTCAGACGCCCCCTCTGGATTGGGGTGTAGGAAGCAGCTGTGCGGCCGGGTCCCAAGTAGGGAGGTATGGTGTGAAGGCTGTGAGCGGGAGCCCTGGGGCGGAGGGCCAGGAGAAGGCTGGATACAGGTCCATCGGTGGCAGCTGGGTGGGCAGAGCAGAGAGGCTGCATCTGCACGATGGCAGAGGCCTGGTGTGGGAGCAGCAGATGGGGCCCCCGGGTGCGGTGCCTCCTTCCCACATCCCTGCTGCTCCTACATCTGCTGCTGGAGACGACCACGACGTGCTCAGACCCCGTCACCGGAGAGCTCTAGATGTGGTGAGGGCTGCACATTAGCTGCATAGGCACATCTGGAAGGTGAGACAGACGTGCCCACCATCGCCATGCCTGGCCCGTGGTTGTGGGCATGCAAGGCTCCTCTGTGGCAGGCGTGGGCTGCACCAGCTGCCTGGAGAGGCATTGGGGGGCGGGGCCTCACTTGACGGGCAGGTTCTCCCACCCAGCCAGTCCAGGCCCAGCGTTGAGAAGCCCCACAGTGCAAGTGTGCAGAAGGCAGGCTCCTCCTGCTGGAGCAGAGACAGAGCAATGGGGAAAGGCTTTTCCAGAGGCGGGGTCATTGGGACTGGCTCTTCCCGGAGGAGCTGAGGGCACACGCTGGGCAAAGCTGACCTCTGTGTGCCATAGGCCTGGGATGGCGCCTCCAGTGGCCTCACAATAAAGCACCTCGGAGGCAGGAGATGAACTTGAGACCTGACCATGAAGGAGTGAGGAGTGAAGTCCTCTTCTCAACAGAAGGAAACTATCAAAGAGTTTACATAATCAGGCCGGGCGCGGTGGCTCAAGCCTGTAATCCCAGCACTTTGGGAGGCTGAGATGGGCGAATCACGAGGTCAGGAGATCGAGACCATCCTGGCTAACATGGTGAAACCCCGTCTCTACTAAAAAATACAAAAAAACTAGCCGGGCTTGGTGGCGGGCGCCTGTAGTCCCAGCTACTCGGGAGGCTGAGGCAGGAGAATGGCGTAAACCCGGGAGGCGGAGCTTGCAGTGAGCCGAATTCGTGCCATTGCACTCCAGCCTGGGCGGCAGAGCGAGACTCCGTCTCAAAAAAAAAAAAAAAAAAAAAAAAAGTTTACATAATCAAAACTGTGTTGTCAAAACATTGCTGGACAGAGATGGTGGCTGGTCCGGAACTTGGGAATGTTGGTGACAAGAGGTCAGTTCGGTGGCTCTTGGACCTCCCAGGCCAGGAGGGAAGCGCCCAGGCCAAGGTGGCAGCCTGAGAATAGAGATTTCAAGAGACGCTTCTAATGAACGCTCATCGGAATGTTTATCGTATTATTATTTTATTTCATTATTTTATTGGGACTGGATTGACTTGCATTTCCTTCACTAATCAGAAGTTTGAGGGCAAAGATAAAATAAATCTCAAATAATCACCTTGCATTTCTGATGAGTTAAATGAGTGTGTTTTACACCTGGTTGTATGAGCTTGCTTTTCCACAAGTAAGAGTAGAAATTCTATTTTATTATTTTGTATTATTGTTTTTTGTATTATTTATTTATTTATTTTTTATTGGGACGGAGTCTTGCTCTGTGGCCCATGCTGGAATGGAGTGGCACAATCTCTGCTCACTGCCACCTCTGCCTCCCAGGTTCAAGCGATTCTCCTGCCTCAGCCTCCCAAGTAACTGGGATTACAGGCGCGTGCCACCACGCCGGGCTAATTTTTGTATTTTTAGTAGAGACGGAGTTTCACCCTGTTGGTCAGGCTGGTGTCGAACTCCTGGTCTCAAGTGATCCACCCGCCTCGGCCTCCCAAAGTGCTAGGATTACAGGTGTGAGCCACCGTGCCCAGCCAGAATGTGGTGCCTTTAAACGAGGGGGTGGAGGTGGCAGTGGAGGCTTGGAACGTCTCTGAGAAGGGGGCTGAGGATCATAGATTTCAGAGGAAGAGGATTTCAACCTGAGGCGCGTTGCGTTTTCTGGGGCTAGTGGCACCTGTGGAAGTCAGAGCTGGGGGACATAGACACCAGCTCTGGGTGGCAGCCTAGGGATCCAACAGAATGTGGAGTCCCTTGAGGAGAACGAGGTATGAGAGGAAGGGGGCCCAGAACAGTGCAGCAGGTGGAGAGAGGCCCTGTGAAAGCAGCCACAGACCAGCCGTGGAAGCATCTAGAGTCAACTCAGTCACCTCCCAGGGAAGGCAGTTCTACAGCAGGGAGCTGCCATCGCGGAGAGACTGAACATGAACTGAAGTGTGTGGGCCGCGCTCTACCTCCCTGAGCCTGGAGGACTCCGGATGTCCATGTGGATGCTTGCGTGTAGAGAGTGTATCAAAGTGCTATAAAACTTAGATTTTCTAGTGACAGTACCACTGGCCAGGGCATGGCGAGCTTTTCTCGTTCTTAGCCTTAACTGTTGTATCACAGGCTGCACTGATGAAGCTGGTGGGGGGCGTGGCTGCACAGAGGCCGAGTTCACCAGAAGGTGACACTTATCTTGAATAGAGCTGGACAATGATGAAAAATGATGTTTGCGTGGTAAGATGATGAAAGAGAACAGGGCCAGTTTAACATGTCCTAGGATGCAGGGGGAGTTCAGAGCTCAGGGGCCGTGTGTTTGGGGAAACAATGGCCTGTGTGTCCCACAGGCCAGGCGAGCTCGGGCGCCAGAGTTAACCATTGCTGACCTTGACATGTTCAGATGAGGATGCCTGGCCCCAGGCCTTCCGTGGCCCCCTCCCCAAGGGGGACTGACCGTGGCTTTCCAAGCATGACTGACCGTGGCTACCGCGGTGTTTCCCTCCCTCCTGCTCTGGGGAAGGAGCCATCAATCCCTCGCGCACCCAGGGCCACCAGGGCTGCTCCCACCTGGGGCTCACACTGATGTAAGGTGAGGCCTGATGAGCCTGGGCTTCACCAAGCAAAGCCAGGCCTCAAGCCCACGCCCGGGCAGCTTCAATTCTGGTGGAAGGAAAAACGATCAAGACCAGCTTTTAATGTATTTTCTATAGAAAATCATTGAGAATGGGCTGGGCATGGTGGCTCACACCTGTGATCCCAGCTACTTGGGAGGCTGAGACAGGAGAATCATTTGAACCTGGGAGGCAGAGGTTGCAGTGAGCCAAGGTTGCCCCACTGCACTTCAGCCTGGGCAACGAGCAAAACTCTGTCTCAGAAAAAGAAGAAAATGATTGAGAATGGTTTATTCATTTCATGTTGTCAGAAGTGTTTCCAAAGAAAAAGGGCAAATTCTTCCACTTATATTAGTATTATGTTTGCCGGTTAACATTTGGCCATGTTTGCGTTTCCTGTGGTTTTTCACTACACATGTATATACAGTTACGTAGGGACCCATTTATACCCACGCATGTTCTGATGCGATTGTTTGAGTACAGACATGGCGATGCTTCACCTGGTAGCCTCAGCCTGCAGCCTGGGAACGACAGCGTCCTCCATGGCACCACAGCACCTCTCCACCAGCTTCCGGTCCCGGCATTCTTCGTTAAAACTAAGACTTCCTGTGCCGCTCTCCCTCTGTCCCCCGCAGAGATCACTCTGCTTGTCTTTAGGCCACTGAAGTAGTCCCGGAGGGCCTGGGTCCGCGAGCTTGGTGAAAAGCGATGCTCCGACCTCCTCATCTGTGACACTCGAGGGCTCCTCGTCCACTGTAGCAAGTGCAGAGGACGCGGCCCGGGCAGTGCCTGCGGGGAGACGGCACTGGCCTGGACTGCGCGGTGAGCAGGGCTCCTCAGGCTTCCTGGGCCCTTGTCCTCCCAGGCTGGTGGCACTGTGTGCCTGTTGTAGGGGGGCGGGTGCAGGCAGCGGGAAGGCCCAGGTGTGGCTTGCAGGCCTCTAATGCCAACTGCACCACCTTGAAGCTCCACTCCAGCTATGCTGTGGCCCCATGGCCAGGTCTGGGGTCGTTTCTTATGACACCACCTGTCCTATTTTTGTTACCTGGTCCCTGCGCTAGTTAAAAAGCAAGTAGAAAGGTTAAGCATCACTTGTGCGGTCCCCTGGCAGCTAGGTGACAGCCCCTCTGTCAGTCACGTCAGTCATCAGGGCTAGAAGGGTCCATGCTCACTGGACCTGTCCGGCCTCCTCCTGACCATCAGCAAGGGCACCACCCACTCTGAGCTGCTGTGGCCCATGATGCCACCGTTTCCTTTCTCTCTAATTGTTCAGGCAGGCCTGTGAGCCCACAGAATGACAGCCTCAAGCTCTGGGCCTCAGGGTGGGCCCCTGACAAGGATTCTGTTCTTACCACTGATCTTTCATGCTGACGGAAAGGCACAGGGCAGGCGGCCGGCCAGCTGTCGCGGGCTCGAGTGAAATCTGTGGATAAGTGCGGAGATAGGAGACACTGCACTGGTGATGCCTCGGGGCCTCGGGGCCACACCAACAGGGGCCGGCTGGTGCTGTGACCCAGTCACAGTGCCTGTCTCTGTCATCAGCTTTTCCTTTTCCCCCATATTTTCACCTTGGTTAGAGGGCAGGAGGTCCGCTCGGTTTGCCAGCAACCTCACATTGATAAGAGTAAGGGCACTTCTAGCTCTCCAATCCTGGGATTTTATGAGATATGACGGGTTTTGTGTCCCTGGAAGGATGTAGGACTGTGCCTGTCATTGGGTTGGTTCTCATCTAGACAGAGCGGGTGCCTGTTTATTGAGCAGCCTGGGTCTCCACCCCCAGAAGTGTGCGTAGGAGGATCTCTGAATCCATTCTTTTCATTCCCCACTCTGCCGTGAATACTGTTGCAAGCATCCACGTTAATATCTATTTTGTAATTCTTTTTTTTTTTCTTTTTTGAAACGGAGTCTTGCTCTGTCGCCAGGCTGGAGTGCAGTGGAGCAATCTGAGCTCACTGCAACCTCCACCTCCTGGGTTCAAGTGATTCTCCTGCCTCAGCCTCCCGAGTAGCTGGGATTACAGGCGCCTGCCACCACACCCAGCTATTTTTTGTATTTTTGTAGAGACGGGGTTTCACCATGTTGGTCGGGATGGTCTCGATCTCTTGACCTCGTGATCCACCTGCCTCAGCCTCCCAAAGTGCTGGGATTACATATTTTGTAATTCTTAAAAGCTGATGGATGATCCAGGACACCTGTGCTGTCTCCAGGAGAAGTATCCTCATTGAAAGTAAAGCAAGCTTCTTTTTTGTTGGCTGGGCATGGTGGCTCATGCCTGTAATCCCATCACTTTGGGTAGCTGGGGTGGGAGGACTGCTTAAAACTAGGAGATTGAGATCAGCCTGGGCAACAAAGTGAGACCCACCCCGCATCCATACAAAAATGTAAAAGATTAGCCAGACATGTTGGCATGCACCTGTAGTCCTAGCAACTCAGGAGGCTGAGATGGAGGGTCCCTGGAGCCCAGGAGTTCGAGGCTGCAGGGAGCTATGATCATACGACTGTGTTCCAGTCTGGGCAACAGAGTGAGACCCTGTGTCTTCATTCTAAAAAAAAAAAAAAAAAAAAAAAATTGAAATAGAAAGTCAAGCAAGGCTTGCAAACAACAAGACAAGACCCAAGGCTCTGAGGACCAGCCTAACATCTCGGAGCCCAGCACTGCACGGCAGGCACCTGGCAGCCACCCTCCATCAAACGGAGGCTGTTACTGTTTCTATTACTATTACTACTATTATTATTCCTTAATTTTGCCCAGCCTTGGCCAAATCTCTGACTTCCTAGGAAGACTCAAATCCCAAACAGTTGTGTGCAAAGGTCTGATTATCAGACAGGATGCGAAAACAAAGCACGACAAACCTAGAGCTCCTGGGAAGTCTTTGACCAGCACTCACTGCGTGTGGAAAAGCAAGCTCAGACAACCAGGGCATAAAACACACTCATTGAACTGATCAGAAATGCAAGGTGATTATTTGAGATTTATTTTATCCTTGCCTTCAAAATTCTGATTCGTGAAGGAAATGCAAGTCAGTCCGATTCCAAGCCAGCCGGAGCAACCCTCAGGTCGCCAGCACTCTCGCCCTTTCTGACTTCAAGGGACAAAGGGTTTTAAAGGCCCTCTGTTTTCTGAATCAGACTTAATAGGGCTGACGGAGTCTGGTTTCCTACTTTAGTAAGGGTGGAAATAACACTGATAAATCAAGTTCTGGTGGTGTTCGAGCCTCACACCCAGGCAGCGGAGTGCGGGCTGGGGAGCTTGCGGGAACGTGCTGCGCTGGCCCAGCTGTCCTGCCGCACCCACGGAGCACTCAACGCAGAGCTGAGAGACAGCGGGTCTGTCACACACGATGGACTTCCAGAACTGTTCCTCCACCCCTGTGTGTGTGAAGGAATGAGTGTTCCTTTTTTCCTGCACGTTGACACCATTAAAATAGTTCACATGAGGACCAGGTGAGGTGGTTCACGCCTATAATCCCAGGGGGATTTGGGAGGCCAAGGCAGGTGGATAACTTGAGGTCAGGAGTTCAAGACCAGCCTGGCCAACATGGTGAAATTAAATTAAAATAATTTCATGGTGAAAATAATTTCATGATGAAATAAAATTTTGTATTTTTAGTCTTTACTAAAAATACAAAATTAGCCGGGCATGGTGGTAGACGCCTGTAATCCCAGCTACTGGGGAGGCTGAGGCAGGAGAATCGCTTGAACCCAGAAGGCAAAGGTTGCAGTGAGCCGAGATCACGCCACTGCACTCCAGCCTGGGAGACAGAGTGAGACTTTTAATAAATACATAATAAATACATTTTATTATAAATCCGTTTTAATAAATAAATAAGAATAGCTCACACAGACGGGCAGAAGGCTGTTCCCCCAGAAGGTTCTGGATGGGTCTGGTCTTCCTCAGAACTCTGAGGCATCACGTGTGAGGCATCAGAAGAGAGTGGGATTTTCACTTTGCCGTCTTTCACTCCAGGGTTCCTAGTCAGGGCCTGGATGAATCTGAGTTGCTACAGCTCCCTAGGGGCAGCTGGAACGGCTGTTCTGCCCCAAGACCTGCAGGGACCCTCATCTTCCCGCGGAGACAGGTAGGTGCCGCAGCCTCCGGGACCCACTGGCTTCCTAGCTGGGTGCTTGGGAAGCACCTGGAGCAGCAGAAACAGCCACTGGTGCTGAGGAGTCAGGAGAGAGAGCGGCGAATGAGCTCTGGCTGCCCGAGCAGATTCCACGGCCAAAGCAGGGCATCTGGGTATGGCGGGAGCTGGGTCCTGGCGGCTGCAGGCTGTGCACGTGGTCAGGACTCAGGGAGGTCCGGGAGTAGGGCCAGGACACCGGGGAGCACCTGGGAGCTGCTCTTTTCCTCCCCTGCTTCCCTCAAATCGATGTCCTCTAGTTCCTACGGCCTTGGGGGCTCTGAGGGAAGTGACTCTGCACACGGATGGCAGGAGCTCTGTGCCCTCAAGCCTGCCACCCCAGAGAGCTTCCCAGGGCCTGGAGCCCAAAGTGCCATTGAAGTCACAGTGCGAACACCTTGCCAAGCTGAGGCGCTCCCTGCCTAATGGGATAATAAAGCACTTTGTCACCCGTGAGTGAGAGGTCTGATAAAAGCAAAATATTATCACACCATCTGTGATTAGGAGGCAGCTGCACACTGGAGACACAGCCACATTTATGAGTAAATAGAATTTGTTTCTGTGCTCTGATTATGAAGGTCACGGTGGTTTAACCCTGTTGCAGAGGCCTCAGATACATTATCTGCTCAAATAGAACTGGGAAAGAAAACACCGGCGGTCATTAAAAGCAAATTACCTTGTTGTACGAAGATAGAAGGGAGAAGGCCGCAGAAATCTTGAGGTGTGGGGCCCTGGGGGTGCCACGGAAGGGCAGCATCTCTGGGGGCACCTGCAGGCAGGAGCTGGGACATGAGAGTGACCTGCCAGTCCACCGGCAGCCAGAGATTCAAAGAGGTCCAGGGCTCCCTGTGGCTTCCTGGAACGCCCTCAGGATATTTGTAGGCAATTTTGGTGGCTGCCTAGAGTGCGGGAGGTGAGGGTGCCTGTGCCTTCCTTACCTGTGAAAACGAAAGGAAGGATTTCTGTGAGATGAAATCGGCCTGTGTTTCTGGTTTTTATTTATTTATTTATTGAGGCAGAGTTTCGCTCTTGTTGCCCAGGCTGGAGTGCAAGGGCACGATCTCAGCTCACTGCAACCTCTGCCTCCCGGTTCAAGCCATTCTCCTGCCTCAGCCTCCCACGTAGCTGGGACTACAGGTGTGCACCACCATGCCTAGCTAATTTTTTTGTATTTTTAGTAAAGATGGGGTTTCACCATGTTAGCCAGGCTGGTCTTGAACTCCTGATTTCAGATGATCCACCCGCCTTGGCCTTCCAAAGTTCTGGGATTACAGGTGTGATCCACCATGTTCGGCCGTGTTTCTGGCTTTAAATGCATAAAAGGACTTGCTTATGTTTTGATGCATTGATGCATTGGTTTTATTTTCAAAGTGAAATCTCTGGCCAGGGGATCTCTTTGGAAGGGGGGCTGGCACAGCACCATCTCTACACTGGATACTGTGGGGAGTGAAAAAAAGAACCAGAAACTGGCCACAGGCACCGTGGCTCACACCCGCAATTCCAGCACTTCGGGAGGCCGAGGCGGGTGCATCGCTTGAGCTTAGGAGTTTGAGACCAGCCTGGGCAACACGGCAAAACTCCATCTCTACAAAAAGTACAAAAAAAAAAAATTAGCTGGGCGTGGTGGCATGCATCTGTAGTCCCAGCTAATCGGGAGGCTGAGGCAGGAGGATTTCTTGAGCCTGGGAGGTTGAGGCTGCAGTGAGTCATCATTGCATCACTGTACTCCAGCCTGGGCGATAGAGCCAGACCATGTCTCAAAAAAAGAAAAAAAAAATATCTGGAATAGGCAGATTCATAAATGGAGATGACCAGGGGCTTGGTGCAGGGGCAGGGGATGTCATGGTTAATGAGTGTACAGTTTGTGTGGAGATGATGAAAAAGTTTGAGGTATAGCTAGTGGTGATAGCTACATCGCATTTCAAGTGTATCTAACACCACTCAATTGTACACTTACAAATGTTTAGAACGATAAATGCTGTTATGTATATTTTACCACAATAAAAAAAAAAAAAAAAAAAAAAGGACTAGATGGATGCAGTGGCTCATGCCTGTAATCCCAGTACTCTGGGAGGCCAAGGCAGGAGGATCACTTGGGTCCATGAGTTCAACACCAGCCTGGGCAACATGGTGAGACCCAGTCTCTGCAAATTTTTAAAAAATTAGCCGAGTGTGGTGGCATGTGCCTGTGGTCCCAGTTACTTGAGAGGCTGAGGCAGGAGGATCACTTGAGCCCAGGAGCTCAAGGTTACAGAGAGCCATGATCACACCACCGCACTCCAGCCTTGGTGACAAAGCAAGACCCTGTCACTAAAATTGAAAAACACTTTATTGCTAAAAAATGCTAAGCGTCATGGCCCTTTAGCAAGCTGCAGTGTTTTTGCTGGTAGTCTTGCCTCGATGTGGATGTCTACTGACTGATCAAGATGGTAGTTGCTGAAGGTTGGGGTGGCTGTGGCAATGCATCTCCCTCCCTCCTTCCCCCCTCCCCTCCCCCTCCCCTCCCTCTCTTCCCCCTCCCCTCCCCTTCCTTTCCCTTCCCCCTCCCCTCCCCTTCCTTTCCCTTCCCCCTCCCCTCCCCTTCCTTTCCCTTCCCTTCCTCTCCCTTCTTTTTTCCTTTGTTAGGTAAAGGGTTTCACTCTGTTGCCCAGGCTGGAGAGCAGCACCACAATCACAGCTCACTGTAGCCTTGAACTCCTGGGCTTCAGCAATCCTCTGGCCTCAGCCTCCGGAGTAGCTAGGATTACAGGTATGCACCACCACGCCCAGCTAATTTTTTGGTAGAGGGCTCTCCATATGTTGCCCAGGCTGGTCTCGAACTCCTGGGCTCAAGCAATCCTCTCACCTCAGCCTTCCAATGTGCTGGGATGATAGGCATGAGTCACCATGCCTGGCTGTAATTTCCTAAAATAAGATGACAGTGAAGTTTGTCACATTGATTGACTCTTCCTTTCACGCCAGATTTCTCTGTAGCATGCAATGGTGTTTGATAGCATTTTACCCACAGTAGAACTTCCTTCAACATTGGAGTCAATCTTCTCCAACCCTCAAATTTATGGAATATTCTAAATCCTTTATTGTCATTTCCACAATGTTCATAGCATCTTTACCAAGAGTAGATTCCAGCTCAATAAACCACTTTCTTTGCTCATCCCTAAGAAGCCACTCCTCATCGGTTCATGTGATATCCTGAGATTGCGGCGACTCAGTCCCATCTTCAGGATCCATGTCTAGTTCTAGTTCTCTTGCTGTTTCTACCACATCTGCAGTCACTTCCTCCACCGAAATCTTGAACCCCTCAAAGTCATCCATGAGAGTTGGAATCAGCTTCTTCCAAACTCCTATTGCGATATTTTGACCTCCTCCCATGAATCATGAATGTTCATAATGGCATCTAGGATGGTGAATCCTTTCCAGGAGGTTTTCAATTTACTTTACCCAGATTCATCAGAGGAATCACTATGGCATCTGTAGCCTCACAAAATGTATTTCTCAAATAAGCACACTTGAAAATCAGATTTACTTCTTGATCCATGGACTGCAGAATGCATGTTTGTTGTCTGTGTTAGAAGACATGAAAACAACATTAACCTCCTTGTACATCTCCATCAGAGCTCTTGGGTGACCAGGTGCATTGTCAATGAACAGTCATATTTTGAAAGGAGCCTTTTTTCTTAGCAGGTCTCAACTTGGGCTTAACCTATTCAGTGAACCATGCTGTACACAGATGTGCTGCCATCCAAGCTTTGTTGGGCCATGTACAGAGCACAGGCAGAGTAGATTTAGCGTCATTCTTAAGGGCCCTAGGATTTTCAGAATGGCAAATGAGCTTCAACTTTAGGTCACCAGCTGCACTGGCCCCTCACAAGAGAGTCAGCCTGTCCTTTGAGGCTTTGAAGTCAGACACTTGACTTCTCCTCTCCAGCTATGAAGGTCTTAGATGGCATCTTCTTCCAACAGAAGGCTGTTTTGTCGACACTGAAAACCTGTGTATGAAGTCACCATCATCAAATACCTTAGCTGGATCTTCTGGAGAACTTGCAGCAGCTTCTCCATCGGCACTTGCTGCTTCATCTTGCACTGTTATGTTATGTAGACGGCTTCTTTCCTTCAACCTTACGAACCAACCTCTGCCAGCTTCCAGCTCTTCTTCTGCAGCTTCCTCACCTCTCAACCCTCCCAGAAGGCCCTTGGAGTTAGGGCCTGGCTCTGGATTAGGCTGTGGCTTAGGGAATGTTGTGGCTGGTTTAATCTCCTATTTAGAGCACTAAACCTCTCTCCGTATCAGCAGTAAGGCTGTTTCTGTCTTATTATTCGGATGTTCACTGGAGTAGCACTTTTAATTTCCTTCAACAACTTTTCCTTTGCATTCACAACTTGGCTAACTGACACAAGAGGCCTAGCTTTCAGCCTTTCTCAGCTTTCAACATGCCTTCCTCACTAAGCTTAATCATTTCTAGGTTTTGATTGAAAGTAAGAGATGTGTGACTCTTCCTTTCACTTGAACACTTAGGGGACATTGCAGGGTTATTACATGGCCTAATTTCAATATTGTTGTGTCTCAGGGAACGGGGAGGCCCCAGGAGAGGGAGAGAGACGGAGGATAGCCAGTTGGTGGGGCAATCAGGACACACACATTTATCGATTAAGTTCACCATTTTATATGGGCAAGGTTTGTGGGACCTCAAAACAATAGTGACATCAAAGGTCACTGATCACAAATCACATAACAGATATAATAATAATGAAACAATTTGATACTTGTGAGAATTCTTGGTAATTGCAAGAATTCCCAAATGTGACACAGACATGAAGTGAGCACAGGCTGTTGGAAAAACAGTGCCGACAAATTTACCTTGAGCAGGGTTGCCACAAGTCATCAATTTGTAAAAAATGAAATCTCTGTGAAGTACAAAAAAGCAAAAAGCACAATCAAACGAGGTCAGCCTGTGCTTAATCTGATGACGTGTGCATCTAAAGACCTGGAATAAATTAATCATGAGAATAAATGGACCAGGTAGTAAAAGGTAATACATACGTATTGCAGACTGAAGAAAAAACACAATTTGCATCACATGTCCTCACCCATTTGTGGGATCTAAAAATCAAAACCACAGAACTCAGGGAGATAGAGGGTAGAAGGCTGGTTACCGGAGGCTGGGAAGGGGAGTGGTGCTGGGTGGAGAGGGGGGGACGGGGACACGGCATTGCCGGGTAGGTAGGGAGGGTTAATAATGGGTACAAAAAAATAGAAAGAATGAATAAGACCTAGTATTTGATAGCACAGCAGGGTGACAATAGTCAATAATAATTTAACTGTACATTTAAAAATAACTAAGTCTAATTGGATTGTTTGTAACACAAAGAATAAATGCCGGAGGGGATGGGTGCACCATTCTCCATGAAGTAATTACTACAAGTTGCTTCTCATGTCAAAACATCTCATGTACCCCACACATCTATATACCTACTATGTGCCCACAAAAATTAAAATTTAAGGCCAGGCGCGGTGGCTCACGCCTGTAATCCCAGCATTTTGGGAGGCCGAGGCGGGCAGATCATGAGGTCAGGAAATCGAGACCATCCTGGCTAACACGGTGAAACTCTGTCTCTACTAAAACTACAAAAAAATTAGCCGGGCGTGGGCGCCTGTAGTCCCAGCTACTCGGGAGGCTGAGGCAGGAGAATGGCGTGAACCTGGGAGGCGGAGCTTGCAGTGAGCCGAGATCGCGCCACTGCACTCCAGCCTGGGCGACAGAGCGAGACTCCGTCTCAAAAAAAACACACAAAAAAACAAAAAAAAAACTGTGAACCTGAGTTAAAAGTTACATTTCATTATTATTATTATTTTTTTTTTTTTTTTTTGAGAAAGAGTCTCACTCTGTCGCCCAGGCTGGAGTGCAGTGGCGCAATAGCTCACTATAACCAGACTCAAAAAAAAAAAAAAAAAAAGAAATTAAAATTTTAAAGAAGAGATAATAAGATGTAGTAAAGCTATTAGGAGCCACCTCCCACAACTTGCATTTCCTTTACAGAGTTATCTGCTATTAAAGAAACACTGCAAGTTTCCTATTACAGGGATGGCCCCCCTGCTCTGAAAAGCCAGAACCCTCAGCCTCCTGGGTGCGACCCTGCCTAAAGCAGGGACATTGACAGACGCAGTTCGCAGGAGCCAGCTAAGCCTGAGGCTTAACGGGCCGGAGCCTCCTCTCGGGTGCCTGGCCTGTCCGAGCTTTCTAGAAAAGACGCTGGGCGCTCTCATGCCCCTCACAAAGTCCCTTGCCGGGAACTGATCCTTACGCTTTTATTTTTAAAATTTCTTTTCTTTTTTTCCTCTCCTTTCTTTCCTTCTTTCTTTCTTTCTGTTTAATATCACCATAGAAGAGGACATTCTTTGCTTGGCAGAAAGGCTGCTGAGCGGGAAGGTGAACCGCAATGTTAACAAAAGGCAGATACGAAACTACAGGCTTTGTCATAAAACAGGCTGTTTCTTCCACGTTCTCTGAGTAATAAAGTATCTAAAATATTACATATCAATACTTTTTTTTAAAAAAAAAAAAACGGGTTCACTTCTAGCCTGAAGCTCCAACACCCGTTCCAGGCCCCGAGAGTCCCTGTTCTTTCGCTTCCAGCGCCCACTGCAGCAGTTTCCTCCGGACCGGACGTCCTCAGGGCGGCGATCGGGGGTGAAACGCCCCGGGCCGAGCCCCTGGGTCACCGCGTCCTGAGCCCACCCAGCAAACCCCGAGTCCAGGTCTGCGCGGCGCCCCCGACCCCGTCCCGGGCTGGAGAGGCCCCGCCCGCGGCCCCCGGCCTGACCCCGGCCCGCCCCGGCCCGCGGGCGATAAGGCCGCGCCTTTGTTCCTGCCCCCAGCTGGGTAAACCGCGCCCCGCCTCGCTCGCCGCCTCGGGGGCACCTTTGTCCGGCCCGGGGCGCTCATTGTCCGCACGGTGTGTACACGGGGAGGGGCGCCAGGTGCGCGGGCGGAATGTAGGGTCGGCGCGGGGCCGGGGGGCGGGCCCGGGGCCGGGGGGTCCTCAGGAAGCCTCGGCTGGGCCCGCCTCCTCCCCGAGGGTCCCCTGCGGCCGCGGGTGGGGGAGCCTGGGGGGCGGAGCGGGGCGCGCGGGGGCGCGGGGGCGCGGGGGGCGGAGGGGGGGCGCGAACCCGGGGACCCCCGCGCTGGACGAACCCGCGGCCGCCGCCCGTTCCTGTCGGGTCCAGCTTGAGACACACCTGGCGCGTCGTAAAGTGATTTACGAAGTGAAAGTGTGAAACCAGGCCACCAGCTGGAGGCCCGGCCGGCTTTAGGAGTTTTATTAGGTGCCCTATTATGGAAAATAAACTTTAATCCCACCATAAAAACCAAATCTGAAAAACATATTTGCCCTTGTGGTCGGGAACGCCGCGGCATTCCTGGTGGAGGTCACACCTCCGAGGGGATTAGTTTTATGGAGGGAGACCGCGCTCCGCAGGACTTTGATACCGGGGGGCTGGGGGGCTCCCGCATTGCCGCCGCGCCCCACGCGGGTCCCAGCGCCCCTCCGCCCACACTCCCCTCCCCCTCGCCTGGCAGCCCCCTCCAAGCCTGGGGCGCACTCAGCGCTGCCCTGCACAGGGGGGCACCGGGTGGCCGCAGGTCAGTTAACCCGGAAACCTGAGAGGTGCTGAGGAACCGCCCGGGCGCCCCTCCGGAGCAGCTCAGCAAGGAGAGGCTGGGGTCGGAGGGGAGGAGAGGGAGAACGGCAGAGAAGAGGAAAAGGAAGGAAGAAAAAACAACAGAATTATTTTTACAATCATTGTGACCATTCGTGTTAGTACAGGAGGGTTAACTATGAGCAGCAGATACTAGAACTCTCTCATCTTCCCAAACCGAAACTCTGTCCCCAAGAAACACCGACTCCCCAGTACCCACCTCCGAACCCCACCAGCAACCACCATTCTCCTCTCTGAGTCTGACTCATCTAAACTGATATTTCATACGATCTTGCAGCATTTGTCTTTTTGTTTATTTGCTTGCTTATTTATTACTTTTTTTTTTTTAGAGATAGGGTCTCACGCCGTGGCCCAGGATGGAGTGCAGTGGTGCCATCAAAGGTCACTGCATCCTGGACCTCCTGGGCTCCAGCCAGCCTTCTGCCTTGGCTCCTCAGTAGCTAGGACGGCAGGAGGGCGCCCCCACGCAGGGCCAGTGTTTGGCTTTTGTTATTGGGCATTTCACTCAGCATAAAGTCCTCAGAGTTCATGGGTGTTGTAGCACGTGACAGGATTTTCTTCTTTTTAAAGCCTGAATAGCGCTCCGCCGCCGTATGTGTGCACCACATTTTCCTCAGCCATTTCTCTGTTGATGGACATGTAGGCTGCATCCACCTCTTGGTAATTGTGAAGAGTGTTGCAATGAACTCAGGTGTGCAAATGTCTCTTTGAGATCTTTTTTTTTTTTTCCAATTCTTTTGGATATATACCCAGAACTGAGACTGCTGGATCATATGGTAATTTTATTTTATTTATTAAATTTTTTGAGACTGAGTCTTGGGAGTCTTGCCCTGTCGCCCAGACTGGAGTGCAATGGCACATTCTCAGCTCACTCCAACCTCCGCCTCCAGGGTTCAAGCACTTCTCTGCCCCAGCCTCCCGAGTAGCTGGTGCTACAGGCGCCTGCCACCACACCCGGCTAATTTTTTGTATTTTTAGTGGAAACGGGGTTTCACCATCTTGGCCAGGCTGGTCTTGAACTCCTGACCTCATGATCCACCCGCCTTGGCCTCCTAAAGCGCTGGGATTACAGGCGTGAGCCACTGCGCCCAGCCTGATTTTTAATATTTTTAGGGAAATTCTGTATTATTTTACATAATGGCTATGACATGTTACATTCTGACCACAGCTCCAACTTCTCCACATCCTCATCATGACTTGTTATTTTCTGTGCTTTTTGTTTGTTTTATATTGGCCATCTTAACAGGTGTGAGGTGATCTGTGGTTCTGACTTGCATTTCTCTGAGGGTTAGTGGTGTTGAGCATCTTTTCATATGTGTGTTGTCATTTCAAAATTTTATTTGGAGTCATGTCTGATCAAGTCATTTGCCCATTTTGGTTTTGTTGTAGAGTGGTGAGAGTCACATACTCTGGATATTAACCCATTCCCTGATTCGCATTTGGCAGATGATGTCTCCCATTTCCAGGCTGCCTTTCACTCTTGTTGATCGTCCTTTGTGGCGCGTACGTTTTTCAGTTTGATGCAGTCCCATTTGTCTATTTTTGCTTTGGTTGCCTTGCGTTCTGTATCAAAGAAGGAAAGTCACCGGATCGGCGAAAAGACAGGTCCACCTCCTTTCCCTTCGAGCTGTTTCTTGACTCCCTGACACCAGGGATGACACGGAGCTCCAGGAGGGGCTGGAAAGGAGTCCCCTGAGCCTCCCTCTGGGGCGCGTGTGTGAAGTGTTTTCTTCAGTCACAGAAACGGCTTCCCCACATGCGTTTGCACGCCCTGCAGAATTCACCCGCAGCAAGGCGCCCCTTTCTAAGAACGGAGGAGAACCCACATTGGAGCGAAGAAAACGGTGGCCAAGAGGTGGGGGCCTCGGTAGGAGAGGGGTGCCCGGCTGGGGTTCCAGGGCACAGGGTCAGCTTTAGGTGGGTCCCCTCCATGGGGACCCAGCGCCCCGGGTCGCAGTGACGGCCGCCGCGGGGTCTCCCCCTGCGTACCTTCTCTTGTCTTTAAGGCAGTGAGATCCGCAGGCCTCTAGGACAGCTAGAGGACGGCAGAAATGAGCCGGGGGGGAAGCCTGGGCCTGTCTGAAAACACCACCTCAGCTCCCTCCGGGGCCTCCTGCGTAGACCTGGCTCCAGGTGCTGAGAACCCGATTCTTGAGGGTTGCAAAGACTTTCTCCCCCATGCGCGGGGTCAGCTGGCGGCTCAGGTGCGGTTGGAGGCCTGGGCCCCAAGGGACCACCGCCCCAGGCCGAGCCGAGTCAGCGACCCCGAGCGCGGCGCCCAGGGGTGGGGCGCGCGCCTGCAAGGCGGGCAGAGCGGGTCCTCGAGACCGTTCATTAGGCAGAATGAATTGTTCACCGTGCCCGGAGTGGATGAGGACGAGCCAGTGATTATATTTAAATTTGCTATAATTGATTTGGGGAAGAGCTACTGTGACAAGAACGAATTGATCATTAAATTTATTAGCGAGATAAATTCCGCGGAGATTGAGCGGCCTGCTGGAGGCGCAGGGGCCGGCGCAGGTCCGGGGCCTGGCTCTGCTGGAGGACGGGGGAGGGGCAGCGCTATTAACAGCGTCTTCCTTTGATGTCGCTCTTTCCCCGAGTCCCAGAGGAAGCGCCTGTCCCCTGGGGGTAGAGGGACACACCCTCCGCAGAGGCCTGGAGCACCCCAGCTCCGGGCCGAGCCCCCACTCTTCCCTGGCTGCCCAGTGTTGGCGGGGGCGCTGAGGCTGGGCTGGCTGAGCCCAAGGGGAAAATAATCCCCAGATGTGGGGCCAGCCGGGGGAGAGATTGTTGCAGGCTGAATCTCACCAATGTGTTAGAAATTAAAAAGAAATGTACAGATTGCAGATTTTTAAAAACCAAAAAAAAAAAAAAAAAAAAAAAGCATCTGTCTTCCCCCCTCCCTCTGGTTTTCCCACCCTCGTTCTCTGGGCACTCTGCCTCTTCCCCCAGTGGCAAACCCTCTACCAGTTCCCCCAAACACCTTTGGACCCCAGGCGGCGGAGGCCCAGCCCCTGCGCCAGCGCCCGGCAGCTGCTTCTGCCTGGACTCCCAGCAGCCGCGCCCCGGCCTTGGTTGAGGTTGATTTTATGGAAGGGGCCCGGGGTGATAATGAGTTGCCAGAGAGGATATTAATCTCCCCGCGCCCTGAGGCAGAGGAGTGGCTGCGCTCGCCCCGCGGTAATCACCCAAATGAAACGCCAGGCCCTTCTGAACTCATTTTATCAGCTGGGAGGAGGGGAGGGGAGGAGGGAGGAGAAGGGCACACGCAGGTGCTGCTGAGAAAGTGACAAACAGAAGGAAGGAGGAAGGCCCAGGAGAGGAGACAGGAGCGGCGTCCCCGTCGCCCGTCTCCTCCGGGGCCAGGAGAGGCCACTAGGTCAGCGATGGGGGAAGGGGGCCGGGAGGCGCGCCGGGCTGGGTGGGCCGCGGGCCTGTGCTCCTGAGCTGGCGATAGCGCGGGCTGAGCCCGCATGTGTGGAGCACATGGCGCTGGGCCTGGCCGCGGTGATTGATGGAGCGCGCTGCAGAGGCTGATTAACCCGGAGCAGCTGCAGCCGCGGTGTGGAGCGCTGCTGCAGTCCGCTGCTGTCCTCGCAGACGTGTTTGCACAGAGCCAAGAAGACCGATCCTGGCCAGTCAAGGAAGGTTCTGCCAACAGAGAGGGCCGGGGTCGAGGCGAGAGAGAAGCACCGGGCAATTCGGCGCGTTCCGGGAAATGTGCCTAAGTAGCGCCTGAGGTCGCAGGGACTCCAGATACTACTAACGCCTAGTCGTTTGAAGCTTATTTTCTGAAACGTCCAAATGGCGTATTTCCACTTCTGGAGCGCCAACGAAGCGACAGCCCGCAAGGAAAAAGGAAAATAAATAGAATCCACAGCTCCGCTTCTGAGGGGCACGTGTCCCGGGGCAGGTGTGCACCAGGCAGCCCGGCATGCGCTGACACCTGACTACAGGTATTTTTGCCAACACTTCACACTGCGACTCCCCAGCAGGCGCGGAGGTGGTCCTGACACCCACTTGAGACTCTGATTTTCACCCTCAGCTGCCAACCGCTGAGTAGACACCCTCCCCATCATTTCTACAAGCAAACAGTAGAGCCTCAAGCATAACCCCCAAAAACGCGTGCACGCTGATCCAGTACAAAACCAATTTATTTTACATTCCATCGTGGGCGATGGGAGAAGCTAAATAATTTAGCATGCATACGTAGACGTTTCTTTTTATATATAAATACAATATACAAAAATAAAGACAGTACAGTTTTGAGATTTCCAGCAGTTTGAACGCTCGTGACACAATCCCCCCGAACCCAGAGACGTAAGCATAAACCCTTTTTCTTTTTCCAAATACTCTGCAGAATGGCCCCTCCAGAGGCGGTTTCAAGTTTCAGAAGTCAGATAACACTGTGGGTTTCCGCCTTCTCGGACGCTGGGAAAGGGGAGACGGGAGGCTTCCCCTTGCGGAGGTGGGGGGGGGTCGGTTCTTCTCACGGGCACTCGCACCTCCCCCAACACCAACCAAAATTAATTTTAAAAGAACCATCAAGTTGCAGGCCCCTGGGTCTCCCTCTTGCTGTTTCTCGAAGAGCGGGTGAGGCGCTCTGGCTTAAAAGGGAAGTGCCCAGGACCGGAGGCCGCGGCCGAATCCCTCCAGCCCCGGCCTCGGCGAGGGGTCCACGGGGCGGCTGCCGAGCTGGCTCTCGGGGCCGGGCTGGGTGGGTGCGGGTGCCGGGGCCTCCGGGAGAAGCCGCCGGCCGGGGCGCTCCTTGCGCGCCACACCTGCTGGGCCCCGGGGCTCCTACTGAGGCGCGGGCTGGTGGCCCGGCCGCGGGGGCGGCGAGTCGTCCTCCGAGGAGCAGTCGGAGGAGGCGGCGTGGGTGCTGGCGCCATTGCTGTAGGGGAAATGGTCCTCGTCGTCCTCGTCCTCGTCCTCCTCGGGGTCACTGTCCCTCAAGTCCCGCAGGCGGCGTCCGCTGCCCTTGTCCCCGGGCGCGGTCGGCCCCAGCAGCTCCTCCGCGCCCGGCTCCTCCGCTCCGCCCTTCCCCGCGCCCCCGCCGCCGCCCTTCTGTTTCTCCGCTTCCTGCGCCGCCTGCTCTTTGGCCTTTTTGCTGCGTTTCCATTTCATCCGCCGGTTCTGGAACCAAATCTTCACCTGCGGGCATAAGCGGGCGTGAGAAACCGGCCACCGCCACCCCAGGGCTTCCTGTCCCCGGAGTCCCCCGGCCGCGCGCGCCCGGGCCCCAGCGGGTCGGCCCTGGAATGGCCTCAGGGTGAGACGACTTAGAAGTGGAATGGGGAGGGGGCTTGCAGCTTCCTCCTCCCCCCAACCCACCACTCAGCAGCAAACCCCAGAGCTGGGCTTGAGCTCCGTGGGAGCTAGGACTATGTCCCCAACGACCCGGTCCGGGGACTTTTCTACCCGCGCCCTCCGTCTGCGGAGGAAGGGTCAGGGCAGCTGGCTACGTCGCGGCAAATCTCAGGATGTTCCCTCATCTCTTTCTGGAACAAAATTTCTCGAATGCGGCCTGGGGATCACCTTCTTCAGAATGAAAGGAGGGGTGGTTAGGTGCTGACTCTTGGGCCCCACTCGAAGCTACTGAATTGGCGCTCTGGGCTCCTTAGATGAACCCGTGCACCCGCTGTCTTAACTGTCGAGGCGCAGCGCCAGATGCCCCAGACTGCCCGTGGGTCACGAGTGCAGAGGTAACAGTGTCCCCTGGGAGGCCGGGATGTGTCGGGGGCGGGGAGGGCGCACACCTGGGTCTCCGTGAGCATGAGCGAGGTGGCCACCTCGAAGCGCTTGGGCCGCGACAGGTACTTGTTGAGCTTGAACTGATGCTCCAGCTCCAGCAGCTGCTGGCTGGTGAAGGCGGTGCGCGGCCGGCGGCACTTCCCCAGGAGGTTCGACTGCGCCTGGGCTGGGGACCAAAGGGCAGTGAGGCCCACAGCCGGCTCCGGTCCTCGCCCCAGCCCCTCCCGTGGCTGCTGGTACCACTGCCCTCAAGGCCCCAGTGCCGAAGGCCTGGCCCTGCAGAGGGCAGGGCTGTTCCCTCACTATCAGTGCTCACTCCCCAAGGAATGAGGACTCAGGACCACCAAGTGGAAATGGGTGGTTTGGGGTTAATGAGACCTTTTTTTTTTTTTTTTTTTTTGTCTGGGAGACATCTGAGTGTCCCTGTTAAACAGGGTCCATCGCAGGAGGCATCCTCTCCACATGAGCCGGCTTTGGTAGGAGTGGATTGACCCAGAGGCAAGAGAAGTGAGGCCAGTTGGGGGCCAAGATGGGAGGTTCCCAGGAGTTCAAGGCTGCAGTGAGCTAGACTGCACCCCTGTCCTGTACCCTGGGTGACACAGCAAGACCCCATCTCTCAATAAATAAAAAATAATAAAATAAAATAAAGGAGCAGTGAGTGGTGAGAACCAAATCTCTCCCCCTCTCCTCACTGCGCCTTCCTAGAGATTCAGGCTCAGATCCAGACAGGTCTGGGAAGAGCTGGTCCTGCAGTTCCAGGTCTCCCTCCACTGCCTCCTTAAGACAGAAGAGGAGGAGGAGAAAAAGAAAAGGAAGGAAGGCAGAGAGGTAAGGAGGGAGGGAGGGAGGGAAGAAGGAAGGAAGGAAGGAAGGAAAGAAGGAAGGAAGGGAGGGAGGAAGGAAGGGAGGGAGGAAGGGAGAGAGGGAAGGAAGGAGGGAGGAAGGAAGGGAGGAAGGAAGGGAAGAAGGAAGAAAGGAAGGAAGGAAGAAGGGAGAGAGGGAAGGAGGGAGGGAGGAAGAAGGAAGGAATGGAAGGAAGGGAGAGAGAACGGGTGGAACAGGACCAAACCCAGGGTCCAAGTCTGTGTATGTATTCATCAGGGACCCTACCACCTTTCCAGTGTTTTTCTTGACATGCCCCCTCCTCAGGGTGCGGGGGGCGGGGGGCAAGGCCTGGGGAGACTGGAAGCCTTTTCAGGACAATTCTCATTACGCAAATTAAAGGCAGAGGCGCAGGCAGGATCCGGTTCTCTGTGTGTTCGAGGAGGCCTGCCCGGCTTTATTTACATAATTTCGCACGGTTACATCACAGAGAATTTTATGACCTCAAAACGAGACTTCCCTTGATTTCCCAGGAGCCTGACAAGTGTTGGACAATAAAAGAAAGAAAGCAAAGGAAAGAAAGGAGGCCAGCCCCAGGCCTGGATGAGCTCAGGTCCCCGGGGATGGGCAATTTGCTTTAGAGGATGGCCCACGCCCCCTGCTTTAGTCAAACAAGGCCCCGAATTCCCAACTTGACAATACATTAGAACTTTAATTAAAACACTGGCTCTGGAGGGACCATTTGGGAAATGCCATCCCACAGGCAGAAACAACCAATTAAAGAAACCAAACAGGTTTTCCCTGTGACCAGCGAGGAGGACTTCTCAGAACACATTCTGCCGTCTTTGGCACAATTATGCCTGCCCTTTTGGATTGCCAGGTGCAGATTCCTCTTCTGAACTTAAAGCTGGCTGTGTTTAGAATTTGGCCAACTCTAGGTCAACATTTGGAATCAAACAGGCAAGGTGTGTTGGGAAAGGTGTCTCACTTTAATAAATTTTCTGAGTGACCTTGGGCTCCAGAAAGCGCCCCGGTGGCCAGGGAGTCCAGGGCCCTAGGAGGCCTAGGACCACGGGCCCCTGGGCTGGCCAGCCCCCTCCGTGGGCAAGTTAGCTCCTTAGCTCTGGGAAATGCAGTTCATATTGGTGGCTTTCTATCAGAAGGGCTGGGCCCTGGGTCGGCAGCCAGGCCCAGGAGGGTGCCCTGGGTTTAAGCCCAGGCTGGCAGGAGATTCGCAGACCCAGAGGTGTCTGAGGTGAGGGGCAGCTTTCCCTCTTCCGGCTGGAGTCAGTGGGGCTGACTTTCCCAAGTGAGGGATGGGTGGCCACTGGGGCCTTCTTGGAGCTGAGCTAGGAAAGCCTGGGGCGGCTGTGGGCAAACAGCGTTCTGCAGGGATTTTCTCACTCCCTTGTGACTTCTCCAACCTCTGGGGTCCTAGATTTTCTCTGTTTAGTCACAATCACAGCTTCCAGCAAAGGAATCTGAATTCTGGAGTGTTTATTTCTGTTTTCTTTTTTGCTTTTCCCCTGCTCTGCCTGCATCTCCCCAGTCTAAACAAATTCACTCAGACAGAAACAATGGGGTCTCTTTGTTTGGGTGTTCGGCGGCTGAAAGCCTTGAGCGGAATGCATCTTCTGCTCAGCCCGACTCAAAAGTAGCTGACCCCGATGGGGCGATCGGGGAGAGCCAGAGCCCCGGAGTCCCAGCCCAGAGAGTCCGCGTGTGCCAGGAAAGCCTGAGGGGCCCAGGCCTCTGGCGAGGTGTCCCGCCTGGATGGAGAGGAAGCTGCCTGAAGCCCAGCGGCTCTGGGGTCGGGGCTCCCTCGGCCCCACCTTGGAGGAGCATTCGTTACCTTGTTGGGCGCCCGGTATACCAGGCCAGGCACCTACTGTTTAGAATCTCCCCATAGCTGGTTCAAGCCAGGCCACCTGCCTCGGCCATCGCACCCGGATCCAACGCCCTTCCAGAGGAGGGCAGCGGCCTGGTAAAAGCTGGGGGTTCCCTGCGCCCTGGCCTTGCCTCCCTGGGCCTCGAAGCCTATTTCTCTTGTTTGCTGCTCCTGAAGCACTCCCTCTCCCTGGAGGGGCTGCGGGTGTCTCTAGCGCCCCGAATGGGGGACCTGGCCCAAGTTCCCTTCCCCGGTGATAAGCCCTGACCCCCATTCCCGGGCCTGCCTAATTCAGGGCGCTCTCCGTTCGCCTTGCCCGGCGATTTCCTTCTCTTGCAGCCTTCAGGTTAATCATTAGATCTCAGTCTCACACCTCCAACTGCCCCTTCCCGTTAAGAGAGGAAGAGAAGGCAAGGCCTGCGCATGGCCATTTTAATAATTCGCCGCCCGTCTCACGCCTGGGGGTCCAGGCGAGTCCTCGCAGGCCCCGGGAAGAGCCGAGGCGGCTTCGCAGCGCTTCCCCCGCTCGCTGGGAGCCAAGCGAAGAGAGGGGCAGGCGGTGCCGGGTGGAGGATGCACGAGGCCCTCCCGCCCCGCGCATCCACGGGGGCCGCAGGGTACTCACAGTTAAAGTCGGGCATCTTAGGCAGGATCATGCCCGCGGTGGATGCGCGCAGCCACTGGTCCAGCTGGAAGGTGCCGGCGCCCAGCTTGATGGGGTCGGCGGGGTGCGCGGGGTGCGCACCCTGCACCTGCGGGTACGAGTAGGAGAGCGCCGGGTGCTGGCCAGCCAGCGCAGCCGCCGCCGCCGCCGCGGAGTAGCCGTAGACCGGGTGGCCGTAGAGCGCCGCCTGCGCCGGGAGGCCCGCGCCACCCTGCGCGCCCCCCGGGTGCAGCCCCAGCGCCAGGCCCCCAGCGGCGGCGGCGGCGGCGGCGGCGGCAGCGGCGGCAGCGGCCGCTGCGCCCGGGTGCGCGTGGTGGTGGGGGCCCCCGTGCCCGCTGCCCGTGCCGCCGCCGCCGCCGCCGCCCCCGCCCAGGAAGCCCGGCTTGGGCAGCAGCGCGCAGTGCGCGGCCAAAAGGCGCGGCGGAGACGGGCTCTCGGCGCGCAGGCGGTCGGCGGGCGCAGCCGGCGGCTCCGAGGACGCGGGGCTGCAGCTGCCGCTCGTCCCGCCGCTCGCCCCGCCGCCGCCCCCGCCACCTCCGGTGCCAGATGCGGCGGCAGCGAGGGACGTGACCAAGGCCAGCGGCGCGCTCTGCGCAGAGGCGGCTCGCGGGGGGTCCACCGCCAGCAGGGCGTCGATGCGGAAATTTTTGGATTTTTCCATCGGCTCGTTTGGGGTTGGCGCTCAGGGCCGGGTGGCGGGCGACGCGGCCGTGTGCGGGGTCGCGGAGTCAGCGCGTGCGGCGCAAGCCCGGGGTCTCGGTATTGTTATGGTGGTGATTTGCCAATAATCAAAGTCGCCGCCGGAAACTCAGCCGAGGGTGACCATGGTCCCGGCGCCTCCTCCGTGCGGGCCCCGCCCCGGGCCGCGCTCGCACAAACTTCCACGCGAGTGCTTCCCCGCGTCCGGGCCGGGGAGCCCGGCTCTCTGCGCTCCAGCCCTTAGGCGACCGCGCCGAGGCCGCTGGCGCCGTGCTGGGGACCCGCGCCCCTCCGCGCACTTGAAGCTCAGCGCGGCCTCCGATTGGCGCGCGCAGCGGGGGCCCGGGGAGGGCCGCGGGCTCCGCCATTGGCCGAGGGGCGCACCTGTCACCGTCCCGGCCGCCCGCCGCCCCGCCCCCGCGCCGCGAGGTCCTAAGCACCCCGGGCTGTTGCGCGGCGCTGGCGGGCGGGGACACCGCCGGGGAGTGGATACTCCGAGGCGCAAACTGGGGCCTCTACCCGCCCTCCCCTGGGTGTGGAGCCGGACGGCGGGCACTGGCAACCCCCGGGACCCTGGAGAGCCCCGCGGCTGCCCAAGACCCGTTCCCTAGACACCTGGCCCCCTCCGGACTTGGTTGGTCCCTGGAGCCAGCTGCGCGCGTTCTTTCCGGCCCTCTTGTCGGCGCTGGCGTGGGTCCACGTCTGCCTCGCGGAGCACGGTGGTTCCACGCTCCTGAGCGCCCATGCTGAGCGCAGACCTGGCCGATTTGCGAGGCGACGGCAGCGCACTGAAGACCGTGGTGTTTCCCAAGCCCTCCCTGCTCCCGGGTCTCCAGGGCGCAGCAGGGGAGGGTTTTGTCCCCGTGGCCAAAGCTCTGCAGGTCGAACCTTATCTGCACTGGGAAGGCCCCGCATTTTCAGGTGTGTGTGCGGGGACGTGGGGGTGTAAACGCGCATGTGAGTGTGAGTTTGGCCTCCACGAATCCTCGCTGGGAGCCCCTGCCACAGTCAAGGCGGAGACGGCAGATATGGGCGCCCTGGCCTGCAGGACCAAAGTCGGCTTGCAGACGTCGCCCACGTGCTTGCTCAGTGGAGCGGGTCCTCGGTGGCAAAGCTCTTCCTCGCTGCCGAGGGATGCCCGTGGGCTTGCGGGAGTCGAGGCCCACACACCTCGGCCCTGAAAAACCCGTAGGGCCCGTCATCCTTCGGAAGCCCTGCCGCTGCGACCCCCGGCCAGTCCCCGGGCAGGAGCGGGGAAAGACGGTCTCCTGCTGCCGGGGCCTCCTGGGAAGTGGAGAGGAAAGGGCTTCCCGTGAGTGACTGAGGCACGGAGTGAGCACCCAGATCTCACCCCTCCCCCACACGCACACTTCAAATATTTACAGTAAAACCACTTCCAAGGACGTTTTTGAAGCTGAAAGAATCAACACAGGGGTCGGGAAGTCAAGCGGCATCAACACCAGGCTTTGTCAATAGCGCCATTAGACCCAGTTATCTTCCCCAGCAAGCGTGAGAACCGGGAGGGAGTTCCAGGTTCCAGGGCTTCCTATGCAGGTGAGAGGTGAATAAAGGACCGGAAGGGGCTGTGGAGAGGGGAGAGAGCCAAAGAGAAACTCAGTGCCAGGTAAACTTCAAAATTAGCAGGCCAGGTTGCTACCAGAGGGATTTTTAAAAAGGCAAATAGAGAGACCTTGCCACTTCTCTTCAAAAGGCTTTTTACCTAGGCGAGAGTTGATGACAGTGACTTTGTTGGCGGGAGTGATATCTTTTTCATTATAACACAGAGTGGTTCCCAGATGCACAGGACTGGTTGGAAGGTTAGGAGGATGGCAATGGATGAATAACAGCAACTTGGAGTAAATGTGATCTAGCTTTGCAGAGCGACCACTGGGAAAAAGAAATCACCGGCATTCACACGGAGTTTGTCGTGCCTTTAGATGTCTTTGTGGTGACAGAAATGCACTTCTGCCTCCAAGTGGAGAGAGGGAAACACTCGCATTTCTTGAACACCTACTATGTGCTACGCGCTTTCTCTTCCTTGATCTTCACTCTGACACTAGAAGGAAGATTTTTATCATCTCCATTTTCTTTTCTTTTCTTTTTTTCTTTCTTTCTTTCTTTTCTTTTCTTTTCTTTTTTTTTTTTTTTTTTTTTTTTTTTTGAGGTGGAATTTTGTTCTTGTTGCCCAGGCTAGAGTGCAATGGCACGATCATGGCTCACTGCAACCTCCATCTCCCAGGTTCAAGCGATTCTTCTGCCTCAGCCTCCCCAGTAGCTGAGATTACAGGCATGTGCCACCAGGCCAGGCTAATTTTTGTATTTTTAGTAGAGATGGGGTTTCACCATGTTGGTTAGGCTGGTCTCAAACTCAGGACCTCAGGTGATCCACCCACTTCGGCTTCCCAGAGTGCTGGGATTACAGATGTGAGCGACCGCACCCGGCCTATCATCTCCATTTTCTAGACTACAGGTTTAGAGAGTTTGGGATCCTTGTTCCCAGCAGGCAGTTCAGCCTTAGAGCTGGGAGTAGAACCAGGTCTGACTGCAGAGGCCACACTGTTCCCACCCTGCTGCCCTTGAAGCTATCAGGTACACCCAGCCCTGAGTCCCCATCCCATCTGTTCCTTTTTGGGTGGGGGAAGGCTTGTAAAGGAGACCAGAGATTCTTAGCCACCTGTCCCAGGCAAGAAGCCCTAGCTGTGACTCTGCCTCCCCAGGGTAGAGAACACAGCCTCGGCCTCCTCCTCCTCCAGGGGTTTGGTGCCAAGACTGACTTGCCTTTCTCATCTCATCACCCCTGTCTGCTGGGGGCAGGTTGCTTGGTCCTGAGGTCAATGATGTAAGAAGCTGGGGGAAGGGAGTGGCTGCAGAAGAAATCTCCCAGGATGGACCTTGGAGAAGATGCTGTTCCTCTCTCCAGCCGAAAATACCCACTGCCAGGGTAATTTTAGTTGGTGATGGGGTGTGTAGTCTAGACTCATGACATCAGCCATCTCCCTCAACAAAATCACAGTGGGTGTTTTCTGGCTTTTTTTTTTTTTTGTAACTCCTAGAGGAATTCATTTCACCCCTTTTTGTTCTGCGGTAACCGTGGTCCAAAACCCCTTCACACCCTGTCTCGTGTTTCTATTCTGCCTGAGACCTGCTGAGGACACCTTCCTGAAAACACACAGGACAACATGTGTGCAGGTCCTTCAGGTGTCTGTACCACCTGTGGGGCTGTGCAAGGCTGTCCGAGGAGGCATGGCATAGCAGCCCTGCGTTCTGTCCGGACCGCCCCTCTAGCTGAGGTGCCATTTCAGGAGTCTGAAGCTGCTTTTCTTGATGGATTTGTTTCTTTGTCTACAGAAGCGGCGGTTGGACCAAATGGACTCTAAGGTGCTACAGGGCCTTTAAAATGATCCGATGCTCTACTTATATTTAAGGATACGTTATATAAAGTGGAGGCTCTCTGTAAAGTTGCACGGAGAGAGGCAGGTGTGGGGGGGAGAGGGGGCTATCTGGGAAGTGTAGATCTTTGTGTGGTTTACAACGTGTGAGGTGGAGCCTGCTGCGTCTCTTCCTGTTCCCAGTATCTGTATTGATCCAGACCAGCTGGCTTTGGGGCAGACTGGAGCTGGGCTTGGGTCTTGGGAAGGGCCACAAAGAGAGATCAAAGGTCTGATCCTAGTAGTGCTCCCAAACCTGAGTCTCCAGGTGAGTTTTCCCTCCAGCGGCCCCAGGGGCAGAACTCAGCCCTGGAGAGTTCTCCCTAGAACTCTTGGTTTCTCAAGACAGGCAGGGAAGGCCTGGTGCACCCTAATCAGCTGGCTCCCACCGCAGCTCCTCCCTGCCCGCCGCAGGTGCCTGCTTTCTACAGGCCTCCTGTTAAGGAATTAAAGAGTGCCTGCAGCTGCCCTTCCTTCCACTACTTGGGAAGGAGATGGTGATTTCTACAAACCATCGCAAAAGAAAACGCTGTTGTAGTCTGTGTCTATTTACATCTGGACTTACCCACGCAACTGGGAACCTGTGAGGATTGGGGGAAAAACCTGTACACTCACATATTCACAAGATGCGAGGCAAGTATCATGCATTTATTTATCATGTAGATATTGCTTTTTTCCACGTGAAATGGAGCAGGTGCCTGGAAGGGCACTCAGTGGCTGAAGCAGGGGGCAGATCTTGCATTTCTTTTTTTTTTTTTTTTTTGAGACGGAGTCTCGCTCTGTCGCCCAGGCTGGAGTGCAGTGGCCAGATCTCAGCTCACTGCAAGTTCCGCCTCCCGGGTTCACGCCATTCTCCTGCCTCAGCCTCCCGAGTAGCTGGGACTACAGGCGCCTGCCACCTCGCCTGGCTAGTTTTTTTGTATTTTTTAGTAGAGACGGGGTTTCACCGTGTTAACCAGGATGATCTCGATCTCCTGACCTCGTGATCCACCCATCTCGGCCTCCCAAAGTGCTGGGATTACAGGCGTGAGCCACCGCGCCCGGCCATGATCTTGCATTTCTAAAACTGAAGCCGAGGGCCAACAGAGAGGATTTGGCTGCAGAGGGGCCCAGGTACATTAGTCCCGTCTTGCTGAAGCCATGTGGTCTTCAGGGACTCACGCAGTTCCGTTTCAATGTAAACTTTCAAGGCTTTCTTCAGGAAACAGGCATGAAGATGCCATGTAACTGGCCAGAGGTCGGGACCTAAGCGTGTTTGAGATGAGGCTGGCCTCTGGCACAGGAAGTAGCTTAGTCCTGTTTGAGATGAGGCTGGCCTCTGGCACAGGAAGTAGCTTAGTCGTGTTTGAGATGAGACTGGCCTCTGGCACAGGAAGTAGCTTAGTAAGGCTGGAGTGGGAGCCCAGAGGGCAAGGGCAGGAATGGTGGGAGATGCTCCGACCTCCTTCCTGGAGCTCAGAGGGAAGGAGGATCTGCGGAGAGGGCCTAGGGTCACTGGAGCTGGGGACATCTGCTCAGGTCCCCCCACCCACCCCAGCCCCTTCAGAGCCACGGGGCCAAAGGCATCGAGTCATTAGCGCTGTCCTTCGATCTGCTGACCTCCTCTTTGACCCCTGGGAGCTGGGCCTTAAAGGCGTCTGGAAAGGGTGGGCCCAGGAGTAGCAACCCAAAGACTCGCAGCTCAAACCCTCAAGCCGAGGCGGGGCCTGAGGTGGGCCCAGGTCTGCTGTGTGCTCCCCTGTAAGGGTGTGCTCCCTCAGCCCCTCTTCAGCCCCTCCCTGCAACCTGGATTTCCTGTTGCCATTTTAGAGGGCACCCTCACCCCAACTCCTTTCGCAGGGCCAGCACCACCCAGGCTTCACCGGGAATGTGAGCCCCCCAGAACACCCCCGAGTCACTGGCTTGACCCTCTCCTCTGGGCCCAGCCCTGGCTGCAAACAACCAGCCCCTACCAGGGGGCTTGGAGAGAAATTAGGGAGATGCCACAGGATTTAAATTAGTCAAATGCAGTGACCCAAGGGCCTTCTATTTTTAGAAATTTCCT
Source organism: Macaca mulatta (assembly GCF_049350105.2). Classification (NCBI taxonomy): domain Eukaryota; kingdom Metazoa; phylum Chordata; class Mammalia; order Primates; family Cercopithecidae; genus Macaca; species Macaca mulatta. The sequence goes on from NC_133408.1 coordinate 196,479,671, forward strand.
CCAGAGACACAAATCTCTGCTTCCTTCCAGACCTTGGGCAGCCTCCTCGCTTCCCTGGACCCTGAAGGGAAGGGACAGGCCTGGCCACCCTGAGCTCAGCTGCTGGCCCAGGTCTCCTTCTGACACAAGGAGGTGAAATCCTTTCCAGCCTCTTCGAAGCTTCTTGTATCATAAAGAGAAACAAACCTTGGGAGGGAAGGGAGGCTCCTTTCATTTGAGCCCCTTTCATTGTTTTGGGGGAATAACAACCCTCCACAGAAATGAAAGCCTTCTCTAGAGTCTTTTTTTCTTTGCTACATTTTATTTTATTTTATTCCAGATTCACGCAGGGCCCTCTGCAGACTGTTGGCAGAAACAAGGTAGACACCAAACACATGCATAAGCTGGACTTTTTCCAGAATGTGCTGCAACAGAACTACCCTCCAGATAGACACCAGCCTGTGGGCCACAGTGCTGCGTGAGTCTTGCAAAGAGATCTTTATGGCAAGGCTGAGAGCACTGCCTGCACGCTTTACCAGAGCCCAGCCTCCAGCCTCCATGGAAAATATGTTTCGGAATCAACACTCTTTCCAAATACTCCACACTGCTCTCTGGTAGCATTGGCCTGGGCGCCCAGGCACCCCTTTAGAACCCACCTGTTCCCCCCACCCACCCCAGCGGGAGGAGGAGAGGGTTACGCTGACAGATAAGGGCAGCTCTGCAGCGCCGGAACAACACAGACAACATACAACTCGACACGAGTCACAGAAGGTGGCGTCCATCGCGCTTGGATGGTGACTACTGCCCTGCAGGCTGCTGGGTGGGGTGAAACAGGGAAGAAGCACAAATACACACCCAGATGTGGCTCAGGGACATTTGAACCCTTCAGTGCGTGAATTTTTTTAGCGCGTTCTGACTCGAAATTATGACTGAATAGTGGCGCACTAATGTCCAAGTCCATGTTCGATAATGGCAGGAAGTCTGCGCTAATTGGTCTATTTAGTAGTTGCTGAGGTGGCAAAAGCTGCAGCTGCTGGCGGCTGAGAGAGGGGGAGAGGGAAAGAGAGAGAAAGAGAGAGAGAGAAGACCTCCTCTTAGGCCACTTTCCAGAGCTGTGGCAGTGGGGAGGGGGAATTCCCCAGGATAGGCAAATGGTGTGTGTGGTCAAGTTCACCACTTGCAACCCTGCCCAAGCTTCTTCTCACAGGTGCACACATTCAAGGCCTGAAGAGCCCTCCCCACCCCCAGCAGTGTTCATGACCCGGGTTGGGGGCCCACCTGGGAGGGGATCTATATGCCGGTAGGACCTGGCTGGTTTGCCTCGCATTCTTCCCACTCTTCCCCTTTTCTAGGGCAGCTTTTCTCTCTGCACCTCATCTCTCTCCCCTTTGCTTTCTAACTGGGATGGGAAGCTAATCTGTCAAGAACCCGCTGCTTAGCTGGTGCAGTGGCACGTGCCTGTGGTCCCAGCTACTTGGGAGGCTGGGACAGGAGACTCGCTTGAGCCCAGGGGTAGAGGTGAGGCTGCAGTGAGCTAGGATTGCACCATGGCACTCCAACCTGGGCCACAGAGCAAGACCCTATCTGAAAAAAAGAACCTGTTGCCCACCTCACCATTTGAACTGGGAATATTTTACCAGAGAGAATGTGGGCATGGAAAAGCCACCATCACACACAGAGTAAGGGTGTGTGGGGTGGGGGCAGATTTAAGATGGACTCTAGGCCATTCCCAAGCTCCTAGAGTGCCCATCCCTGCCAGGAAGCCCCAGACGCTCAGTGGTTTCAGCGGCCTTCTCCTGCAGCCTCAGCCAGTGCTTACACCACACCTGGGAGCAGCCTGGGCCGCCCTCTGCCTTACGGAGGGGCAAACCGGCTGAGGACCCAGGCACAAAGAGTGCCACCAGCTCTGACTGCAAGCCCTGTAGACCAGGGCTGCGTCCATAATCGGGGTTGATGGCATTAGTTATTATATTATAACCTCCTTGTTGCATGATTCTAATAATTTTTTTTCCCACTTGGCGTTTGACTGGGCTGGGGTCCTCCCGGTGGAACAACCGCGGGGTGTCGTGTTTGCAGCAGAAAGGCACACACTAGAATCCTTTTTTGCAACAGCCGGGCCGGCTTCTGCACACAGGCCCCTCTCCGCTGTTTCTGCAGAGACCGAGGTGGGAGGGAGAAAGACCCTCCAGCCCGCTGCTCCCACCCTCCCCGCAGTCTCCAGGGCCCTGTGCTGCGGGCAAGATAATTTGGCTAATGAACGCGTTAAAGGGCCCCTGGTGACCCGCCCTGGCTTCCCCTCGGCCCATCTGGGAAATTCCATTGAAAGGCTGGAGAAGGTTCCTCAGTCCGGCCGCCTTCTGTCTCTGCTAGAGGCGCGAACTCGGTGACTCTGGGCCCCTTACATTAAAATAATTACCCGGCGGAACAGGTGGCCCGCTCCCGGCGCCTGGGCGCATCTGGGCCCCCGGAGCCGCAGCCCGGGAGGAGGGGAGCGGCACGCCCAGGGGAGGGAAGGTCAGGCCCGCTGGGCCGGGAGCCGGGAGGGTAGAGAGGGGCTTTCCTAGGGACAGACGGTCCCGGGACACCCAGGCCTCCGCGGCCTAGCGGGCTGAGGCCTGAGCAGGGAGGCCGCCGCCCTCAGGAGCAGGTAAGCGCACCCCGCGCGCCGCTTGGGACGCACCTGGCCACCTGCACTGCCACCCAAGCTTGGGGTATGCGGATGACCGAGCAGAACCCCGACTCTCACCGGGCTCCGAGGTTGGAGCAACTCCTAACACTGGGCTCCGAGCTAGGGGCTTGCTGGAGGGGCGCTTGCCGCGCCGGCCCTCGGGGCTCACAGCCGGGCACGCCAGACTGCGGCGAGCGCGTGGGCGAGCGTGTCAGGAGTGTGCGCCCTGGGTGCGCGCGTGCGAGAGCGCACGTGTAGGGTGGCTTCCAGTCCTCCCTTCCCGCCTGAGAAACGTCCACGCGGAGTTCCAGGTCGGGCGCTGGGGAAGGAGGTCCCGGGGACGCTGCTAAAAAGAGAGCGGCCAGCCCAGGCGCGGGGCCAAGCCTATTGCCAAAAACATATTACCCTGCGACATTCCGTAAATGAGATAATGATCCATAAACCCGGATGATAGATGTGGCGTGCCTGCGATGTCTTCTCTAAATGAGCTGCTCGCATCGACTGCTAATAATGGTGAGTTTATGGAAGCGATTTCAGCGCAAACTGCGAGAGGGTCTTCTTACTCTAATCAGCCTGCCTGAGCTAATGGACGAGGGGGTCAGGCTGAGAGTTATTGACACGCCCGTGCCCTTAACCTGTTTCCCAATAAAGCTGATTAGTTTTTGTCAATTCATCAGCTAACCACTCTTGCTGGAACTGCATCAAAGCCTTATTTGCTCAGGGGAAATCAACAAGTCACAGATCAGCTCCATTAAGGGGCCCGGCCGGGCTAGGACAGTCCCGGAGCCGAGGGACGCCCCGACGGACCTCGGGCCTCCCCCGAGCTTCGCAGAGCGGCTGACAGCGTGGCCCCCCTTAACTCCCAGCACCACGACCCGGATGCACATAACTGTGTCTGGAAACTTCTCTTTCTCTGCAGGCGGAGCAGCGCCTGTGCGGCTCAGCGATGTGGCTCCAAGGCTCCGGCCCTGGCGTCTGGGCTCGGTCGGGGACAGTTTCCACGCGAGGCGGAGCTTAGCTGGAGGTCGCAGGGCGGTGGAGAGCGAGGGCATGAGGGAGGGAGCTGGGAACCGCGAAGTGTCCGTGGCCAGGCATCTCTCCTACGCGTCCCCACGAGGCGACCTAAGGGGAAGAGTGCAGGACCCTGGGACCCTGCCCTGGGCAGCGCGGGCCTGAGCTTGGGGGACAGGCAAAAGGGGATCAAACCCGCACCCAGCGCAGACCCCTACTTTGCTCGGTGACTTCGCAAGCTCGTGGGAGGGAGCTGGGGGCGCCCGAGGGCACCTGGGCTGAGGTTCCAGTAGCTGGCTCCACCTGGGCTTCAGGTGAGCGGCTGCAGGAAGGGCCCTCACAGGCATCCCTCGGCTTCCGCTGGCAGGAGTGAGCCCATCCGCCGCCGGCGGAGGTGACCCCAACGCCCTGGCTCAGGGGCGGGGAAGGAAAATGTGCGTTGTCTCTTTAAGCCCCCGGCCACCGCCACCTCCCGGCCCCATCCCCCTTCAATTTAATTTCATTAAAACAGAGCATGAATATTTCTATTAAACCTAAAATGAAATATGAAGCCATTTAGACTCTGCCTGCACCAATCACCCAGATTTATGACTTTTATTCATCACATCAAGAGCTTGGAAAAATGAATTTTCTTCACCCAGGAAGGAAATAAAACCTCAGGCTTGGTCATTTCCAGAAAGCTGTTAATTTGACCATGTGGTAATTACTTTCACAATTAACTAAAATACAAATCAACTTGACAAATTGGGCTAGTTTATATATTAATTAGCCCCCTTAAATTTATTCATTATGAAAAGACAATTTAAGGGGACCTGCAGTGTCTGTTTTATTGCAATAAATTATTGTTAGGAAATGGGTCTAATAAAATATCTTAATATTTAAGGATATTGTATATGCGGGGGGTATGCTTTATTGACAATTTCATTTTCCAATTAGTAATTTTGTTGTAATATATCTGCGAACCGGGAACTCCCGGGCAGGGAGGCAGGATTCTCCCGGCTGGGGCGGTCTGAGTAGCTGGGTCTGAGCCTCGGGCTGAAAAGAGTAAATTCTGCGGAAAGGGCCGCGTCCGATGGGCACAAACGTTCGGTTCGTAGCAGGAGCTACTGCAGGCTGCCACTGCACCCCGGCCCAGGACTCGGCCCTCCTCCCCACGCAGGCCGCGGGGGCTGATTTAACAGAATGTCGATAGAATCATTCGATGCCTTTTAGCTTGTGATCTTTATAAATGTCCCTCTATTAAATTAGAAAATGATTCTCTTCTCGTTTAATTGTATTCTTTCGTTTCTTATTTCCAATTAATTAGTCCTATCGACGTTGCAATATTTTAAGTGACTTGAGTCCGTTTCCAGTTAGAATATATGGGTCAGCACATGCAATTTTATACCCGCCAGAACTATATAATGTGGGTTTTAACTACTCGTTCCTCATCTGTCTTAAACATCTGGCCAGGATGCGCCACCCGGCCTCTTCGCAGCTCCTTCCTGGGGCAGGTGGGCACCGCGCGGGACCCTCCCAGGGGCTCCCGCAGGCGCCTCCCGCAGCCCGGGGTCAAGGGTCGGGCCGCCCGTAGCGTCTGGCTTGGGCCTTTACTTGGAATTCTTTCTGTTTAAGACTTGGTCTCAGCCCAGTGGTTCTGGGATAAGAAGACCCCGCAAAGGGTTCCAGCCGCCGCGTTCCTACGAGACACCTGCGCCACACTGCGTTTCCAGCGGCGGGCGAGGAGAGCGGTGACTCCCCAGCCTCCCCGTCGGCCTCAGAGGGATGGCTGGCCCGTGCCCCTCCGCGGTTCACCTCCCCAGGCGGATCCGCGCAGGGAGAGCCCGGCGGCCCTGGGCCTGGTCTTGGTTCGGGGGTGCAGGCCAAGAGGGGCGCCAGGCCAGGCTCCCCTACAGGAGCACGTCGGTCCCACCCCCTCCCTTCTTGCTGCCCTACAAGACTTTAAAATCAATTTTTAAGAGACCGTGTCTCCTCTCGACAGCCCCCTCGACCTCTCCGCAGGCGCCTGAGCAGCCCTGCACCCAGGGGCGCACCTTTGCTTTTGCGGGCTCCGCTGCGCGGGCACCTGGGCTGCACTCAGTCCCCCACCCCCACAGCCCTCCCACCTGTTGGCCCGATTTCGGCTTAAACGGGAGGGGTGCTCCACCTTTCCTTAATTAATTGACGAAGTCACGGATTCCTCCGTGGATTTATGGGGCTGCGCCTCGTGCCGGCACCCGCTGCTCCGCATCTGCGCGCCCACCCTGTGCCGAGCCCCGCCCTCCGCCCCAGCCCTAAGCTGCGCCCGCAGGCCTGGCCACAGGTGCCCTGGCGGCCCCGCCTGACCCGAGGGAAGAGGGCAACTGCGAGGGGCCCCGGCCGCCGTCCGTTCCTGCTGCGGGTGAGCACCGGGTCCCCGCGGGTCTTGCGCGGTGCCCCCCAACTCAGCGTGGGCGCTCGTCGGCCCAGGGTCTGGGGTGTGGGGGCATCAGCACCCGGCCCGCTCTCCGGTTCCCTCCGGGCTGCCTAGCCCCGCGTTTTCCTAGCTGGGGACGGCGGCTTCCCCTGTCCGCATCGCTGCCGGGCCCTGCCACCCCAACCCCGGCCGCAGTGGCTGGAAGCCGTGGCCTTTTCCTGGCTGCGAGAGTCGGCGGGGCGGTTTTCCTTCCGCCAGGGTATTGGGTGCGCCTCAGCCTCGCCCTCCCTGCAAGGAGAAACCTGTCTACTGAGTGAATTTCTAAGCAACAGATCCTTCGAGGCCTAAGACTCCTAGAGTGGAAAGGGTTCCCCGGAATACTAAGCGCGCCATCACCTTGGGTTTCTTCCCAGAGCAAGGAGACCCTCGTTTTCCCCAAGACCCGCGTCGTAAAAGGAGGGGAGGTGAGATTCACTGGGAGTCGTGAACCTGCCCCCAGCTCCTCCTGGGGCAGCCTCCCCTGGCCAGGGGAGGAGGGAGCCCTTCCCTTCAATCCCGGAAGGTTCCTTCCTGGTCCCTAGCTTTGCTCTTTGCAGGCAGGGATGGGACTGGCAGGCCTTGTGAAGAATTTTACCGTTTTAAATCTGGACCTAGAGGCCAGGTCGGAAAGGGGAAAGAAGCTGCGCCTTGCCGAGGGTCCTGTGGCCGGAGTAGCGCCCCTTCTAGAAATTGTCCCTCCGGGGAGAATGCCTGCTGTTACACAATGGCATTTTTTTGAGGGGAGAGGAGAATTTCAGGTCAACTGAAGCTAGCAGCCATTCCTTCAGGGCCTCTGGCTAAGATGGAAGGGGAGGGAAGGGCACTGCGGTCCAGCAGCAGGTCAGCGACTCCTCAGAAATCTCCAGCACTGCAACCGCAGGTTGGCCATTCCCAGCAGGAGCTCAACAGCTGACCGTCTTCCTGTGTGCACCCGAGTCCGTCTGGGGGGAAATTCAACATTCGCTCATCTTCTCTTAGTGTTAGCTAGTGTTGTCTACGGACAGGTTAAAGGGGAAAAAGAGTCCTTGGCGATTAAAGAACACTAGATGGCTGAAATCTGCAGAAATCGGCGCAGCCGCCCCCTCCTCCCCCAGCAGCACCTGGTCCACCCTGGGAAAATCGTTTGCTTTCTTCCCATCTCTCCACTCCGTCTGAACATGATCGGAGACATAGCCTAAGAGGCCAGCCCAAGGGTGACCTGCCAGACTTGAGCGAGTGAGCGCTCCCTGAGGCCACACCTGCTGGGCATGTGAGGCGGCCCCTCCCCCTGCTGTGAGTGACACTGGCCTGCGCTCTTCTAATCTCAAGGTTCCAACGAGGCTGTTTAACTGGTCCAGCAAGTGCTTTGTGTGACCCACTTGATGCTGAAGGATAAGGAGGTGGCTTAAAATGCCCTTTCTGTGCTCAAGGAACTGAATGCCTCCTTGGAGGACGAAAGTGTGCACATGTGAAAAACCAGAGAACAGGAGCAAACCCGGTACACAGACACCAGAGTGGGGAAGGAGTCAGACTTAAAGCCTGCTGTTTCCGCACGATGGGGTGTGTCATAGAGTGTGTTTCCCAGAGTCTTTCAAAGGGAAAAGGACATGGGGATGCGTGGGCAACAGCCTGAATCTTCCATTTTTCTGTTCTGTGCAACAGGACGATGTCCTGCTTGTGGCCCTGGTTCGTCATGTTATTAAACCATTATCTTGTACACAGAGATAATTTGCATCCTGTAGGCAGGATGAAGTTTGCACATTTCTGATGAGAACTCTGGCCACACTAGCAGCTCAGCCCCTTTCTGTGTCTTCAGGAGTTGGTTCCAACCACCTGTCTACTTGGAGCACCTTCCCAGGCAGCTTACAGTCAGGCATCAGGACACAGGCGCAAAATACGCAAACTAATGACATCTGAAGGCAGGAGGCGGCTGGGACAAATGGAGAAGTTATAAAGCTGTGGGACTGAGAGGGAGAGAGCAAAGACAGAAAAACCTCAGGAAAGATCAGCTTCAGTTCGTACCCTAATGTAACCAATTACATAAGGAAATGTTTCCCAACTACTGGTAGGCAAATATTAAACATAAACACAATAAAGATAAAAATGTAAAAGTCAAAAGACAAACTACAGAAATGTAACCAGAAAAACACAAATCATAGCAAATAGGGGAAAAGGAGAGAGTGGTTTTTTTTTAAAACCAGCTCTGTTAAAGTATAACTGACAAAATTCTATATATTTAAGGTATACAGTGTGATGATTTGATGTACATATAATGAAATGATTATCACAATCAAGTTAGTTAATCTCACAGTTACCTTTTTCTTTTTTTGTGGTGAGAACATTGAAATATTTCAGTAAATTTCAAGTATACAATACAGTATTAACTACAGTCTCCAGAGTTTATTCATCTTAGAACTAAAAGTCAGTGCCCTCTAATATCTTCCCATTCCCCTCCCCCTCCCCCTGCGCCTCCCCCCTCCTGGCAGCCATATTCTACTCTTTTTTTTATCTTTTTGAGACGGAGTCTCTCTCTGTCACCCAGGCTGGAGTGCGGTGGTGTGATCTCAGCTCACTGCAACCTCCACCTCCCAAGTTCAAGTGCCTCTCCTGCCTCAGCCTCCCAAGTAGCTGGGATTACAGGCATGAACCACCACGCCTAGCTAATTTTTGTATTTTTAGTAGAGATTGGGTTTTGCCATGTTGGCCAGGCTGGTCTTGAACACCTGACCTCGGGTGATCCACCCGCCTTAGCCTCCCAAAGTGCTGGGATCACATGCGTGAGCCCCTGGCCCATCATTCTACTTTTTGCTTCTATGAATTTGACTTTTTTAGATTCCACATTTAAGGGAGACCAGCCTGGGCAATATAGTGAGACTTTGCCTCTATTAAAAATAAAAAATTATCCAGGCACAGTTAGCCAGCCAGGTGGGAGGATCACCTCAGCCCAGGAGTCTGAGGGTGAAGTGAGCTATGATCGCCCCACTGCACTCCAGTCTGGGTGACAGAGTAAGACCATGTCTCAAAAAACAAAACCAAGTATTTTTTCATGATCATGCTGTGTTTGTCTTTTGCTGTCTGACTTACTTCACTCAGCATAATGCCCTCAAGGTTCATCCATGCTGTCACAAATGGCAGGATGTCATTCTTTTTTTATGGCTGAATAATATTTGTGTGTGTGTGTGTGTGTATCATATTTTCCTTCCATGCATTTGTTGGTAGACAGGTTATTTCATGATGTGTTTATTGCGAATAATGCTATAATAACAATGGGAGTGCAGATGTCTCTTTGAGATATTGACTTTGTTTCTTTTGGGCATATACCCAGAAGTGGGATGGCTGGGTCATATGGGAGTTCTCATTCTAAATTTTTTGAGGATCCTCCGAGCTGGTTCCCACAATGGCTGAACTAACTTCCTATTCCCACCACCGGTGTACAGGGCTCCCCTTCCTCTCCACCCTCACCAGGACTTACCTCTTGTCTTCTTGATAATAGCCATGCTAACAGATGTGAAGTGCTGCTTGTGGTTTTGATGCACATTTCTCTGATGGTTAGTGGAGTTGAGCACCTTTTTGTGTACTTGTTGGTCATTTGTATGTCTCCTTTGGAAAAATGCATATTCAGGCCCTTTATCCATGTTAACATCAGATTATTCCTTTTTTTTTTTTTTTTTTTTTGCTATTGAGATGTATGAGCTACTGATATATTTTGGATATCAACCTTTTATCAGATATGTGGTTTGCAAATGCTTCCTCCCATTTCATAGGTTGTCTTTCCATTGTGTTGACTGCTTTGTTTGCTGTGCAAAAGCTTTCTAATGTGATGAAATTGCCCTAGTTCATTTTTGCTTTTGTTTCCTGTGCTTTTGGTGTCAAATCCAAAAAATTATTGCCAAGATCAATATCAATGAGATTTCTCCTATGTTTTCTTCTAGGAGTTTTACCATTTCAGGTCTTAAATTTAAGCCTTTGATCCATTTTGAGTTAATGTTTGTGAATGGTGTAAGATACGGGTCAAAGTTTATTCTTATGCTTGTGTATATCTATTCTCCAACACTGTTTACTGAAGAGATAATTCTTCCCCCATTGTGTATTCTTGGCATCCTTGTCAAATATTAGTTAACCTGAGCCAAGCGTGGTGGTACATGCCTATAATCCCAGCGACTTAGTAGGCTGAGATGGGAGGATCACTTGAGCCTAGGGGTTCAAGATCAGACTAGGCGCTTTAGTGAGACCCCATCTCTATAGGAAATGTAGAAAAAATATCAGTTAACTATATATGTGTGGGATTACTTCTAGGCCCTAGATTTTGTTGCATTAGTCTATGTGTCTGTTTTTATGCCACAACCATGCTAATTTTTATTACATAGGTTTACAATGGAGTTTGAAATCAGGAAGTAGAATGCCTCCTGCCCTGTTCTTCTTTCTCAAGATTGTTTTGGCTACGTGGGGTCTTTTGTGGTTCCATATGAATTTTGGGATTGTTTCTCTACTTATACAAAAAATGTCATTGGGATTTTGACAGGGATTGCATTGAATTTGTAGGTTGCTTTGGGTAATACTCACATTTTAACAATATTAATTCTTATTCATGAACAGGGGTTGCCTTTCCACTTATTTGTAGCCTTCTTTGTTTTCTTTTTTTTTTTTTTTTTTTGAGACGGAGTCTCGCTCTGTCGCCCAGGCTGGAGTGCAGTGGCCGGATCTCAGCTCACTGCAAGCTCCGCCTCCCGGGTTCACGCCATTCTCCGGCCTCAGCCTCCCGAGTAGCTGGGACTACAGTCGCCCGCCACCTCGCCCGGCTAGTTTTTTGTATTTCTTAATAGAGACGGGGTTTCACCGTGTTAGCCAGGATGGTTTCGATCTCCTGACCTCGTGATCCGCCCGTCTCGGCCTCCCAAAGTGCTGGGATTACAGGCTTGAGCCACCGCGCCCGGCCGCCTTCTTTGTTTTCTTCAGTGTCTTATACGTTTCAGTACACAGATCTTTCACCTCCTTGGTTAAATTTACATGGAAGTATTTTATTTTTTTGATGCTATTGTAAATGGGATCATTTTCTTAATTTCCTTTTAAGATAATTCATAGTGTACAGAAAGGCTACTGATTTATGTATGTTGATTTTGTATCTGTCAACTTTACTGAATTTGTTGATCAGTTCTAACAGTTTTTTGTGGGGTCTTCAGGGTTTTCTGTATATAAGATCGTGTCATCTGCAAACAGACAATTTTACTGCCTCCTTTCCTATTTGATGCCTTTTATTTCTTTCTCCTGCCTAATTGCCCTGGCTAGCACTTCCAGGACAATGTTGAATAGAAGTGTGACAGTGGCTATCCTTGTCTTGTTCCTGATCTTAGAGGAAAAGCTTTCAGCTTTTCCCCATTGAGTATGATGCTAGCGGTGAGCTTGTTGTATATGGTCTTTACTATATTGAGGCACGTTCCTTCTACCATATACCTAATTTGTTGAGGGTTTCTTTTATCATGAGAGGATGTTGAGTTTTGTTAAACACTTTTTATGAATCGAATGAGATGATCATATAGTTTTTGTCCTTCATTCTGTTAATGTGGTATATTGTACTTATTGATTTGTAATATTGAACCATCCTTGCATCCAGGGATAAATCCCACTTGATCACAGGGAATGATCCTTTTAAAGTGCTGTTGAATTCAGTCTGTTGGTGTTTTGTTGTGGATTTTTGCATCCATGTTTATCAGGGATATTGGTCTGTCATTTTCTCTTCTGGCTATGTCCTTATCTGGCTTTGATATCAGCAAAATAGTAGACTTGTAAAATGAGTTGGGAAGTGGTACCTAAAAGAGAGTTTTTGTTTGTTTGTTTGTTTTGAGATGGAGTCTCACTTTGTCACCCCCAGGCTGGAGTGCAATGGCATGGTCTTGGCTCACTGCAACCTCTGCCTCCCGGGTTCAAGTGATTCTCCTGACTCAGCCTCCCAAGTAGCTGGGACTATAGGCATGTGCCACTACACCTGGGTAGTTTTTGTGTTTTTAGTAGAGACAGGGTTTCACTATGTTGGCCAGGCTGGTCTCGAACTCCTGACCTTGTGATCCACCTGCCTCTACCTCCCAAAGAGCTGGGATTACAGGTGGAGCTACCGTGCCCGGCCAATAGAGATGTTTTTAAAATCTTCAAAATTGCCTTCTCTGGCTGCATCTCATGATGAATCCCAGGAAGGGACAGAGGGGAAGTGATGCCAGTCTTCACACTCCCCAATCAGAACGTCCGACCTGGGTGTGTGCAGCGGACACAGGCCCCAACACGCTGTGAGGGAACAGACACCAGGAACTGACTTAGACAAGAGGCAGCAACATCTGAGACATGAGTGGATGGGGATCTAGTGGTGGGGAAAGAAAAAAGAGGGTGGAATTCAGGCCAAGGGAATTGTGGAATACTGCCAAATGTGTGATGAGAAGCTTTAGTATTTGCCTGCTGGGCATTAAAATACCATGAATCATTGACAAGAAACCAAACAACGCTGGATCTATATAACAATTTGAACCCATATTGCTCCAAGTAAAATCAAATTAGAAGCCTTTCCCCAATTAGGTTATGCAAACGCTGACACAGAGTAGAGTTGTGTGTGCGGCACACATGACGCAACATCCACCTTACACCTCGCACAGCAGGGATACTCTCAAGCACACCCATCTCAACACCGGGGTTGTGTCAACATTCTACCCCTAGATAATAAATATGAGACACAGCACACACTGCTTTTAATTGCATCGATAAACTGGGATTAACCCCCCAAGTCAGGTTTCACTATTGCAATTAAATGTCCTCAAATAAATTGTTTCCTCAATAAACAAATGGAAGGGGCTGTGTTTGCCCTGAATAATAACAGGTGTAATATTTTACTCGCTAAAGTTAAGTATTAAGTGGAATCACTTGCTAGTCCTGATTTATTCCCTGAGATCGGAAAGTCATTTTTCATACGTCATGTGCTGCTTCGGTACTGTATAAACAGCTAATAATGCACTAAATCAACCTGGCACGACCTTGCATTTCACCTAAAGCCACCAAGCTTCAAAATCCTAGAGTTGGGTGTTTCCATGAGAGCCAAAGAAAATAGCTGTCCTGCAAACATCGCTGGTTGACTGCTCTTTGGGTTTTTGTCTTTAGCTTCTACAATTCACAATGTAAGAATTCCATAAAAACCTCCTGAGTCGTTGAACAATTCAGCAGCTCTTTATGGACTGCATTCTCACTGGTCTTCCGGTTGCTGCATAAGAGGCTGGCAGGCTTAGCCTGTGGGAAGACCACAGTGGGAGGACTTCCCTTGTGCCTTGGCTGAGTCCACACCTTCTATCACCCTGTCCCGTTCATTGGTGAAACAGCACAAGGTGTTCCTAGAGCAACATTTCTCACTTAATCACAGAAACGCTCACCTCATTTTTGATGTGTTTGTGGACATCGCATAGTTTTCAGGGCTTTTGATGTACATAGGTGAGGTTGGTGTATCAATGCTGCCCTTTATTCTTAAGGGGAAAGGGAAGGGAAAAGATAGTGAAGTATCCTTGGAGGTCGGGGGTGAACATTGTATTGGTTCTCAAATAACTAGGACCTATTCTTTTTCAATAGCATAGAATAACATTCTTGTTCCAGAATAGTCTACAGGGGGTAGGCCAGCGTTTTCTAAATGGTGAGTGGTGATTTGTTAAGCTATTAATATTTAATATAAATTATTAAAATTAACTCATTACTAGTTGTTCATTTTATTTGGTCTTTTCAAATTTGTGGGTTTTTTCCCCCTCTGGTCTCTTAGCCAGATGTTTAGTAATGAGAATTTGTAACCTATGTGTTTTGATGTTCATTACAAATCTCTCTCTTTTTTTTTTTTTAATACAGATGAGATCTTGCTATGTTGTCCAGGCTTGTCTCAAACTCCTGAGCTCAAATGATCCTTTCGCCTCTGCCTCCTAAAGTGCTGGGATTACAGGCATGAGCCACCACATCTGGCCATAATTCTATCTCAATTTGTCTGTATATGATCTTTCTAGAATTCATTTGTTTGCTGCTTAAACTTTGCGCCATGAAAGACTCCTTATTTCCCCCTAATAACCTTATACTTGCATACCAAGCTGTATTTAAAGTAATGCATTGCTTTACAAAAATTAATTAAATCCATATTGAGCTTCTTGTCCACGTGAGAGGGAGAACACACGTCCTGCCCTGAGGCAAGCTAACTCCATTTCCAATAAGAGATTCCGAAGACTAGCTAAGGCCACCTCTTGAAGAGAGAGTGCAGGATTTCAATTAAGCTTTTATAAGTAATATATGGGAATTACCCGGAAGACAGTGCCCTCCCCTTCTCCATGGCTACCTTCCCAGGTGCCTAGAGACCTGGACACCCTAGGTTGGGATTTATTGATTTAGTTAAGGAGCAATTTAGGAAACCTTTTGTTAATACTCTCATCATCGGCATCACTGTCACCTTTCCATCATTCTGAGTGATCACTCTACACTTACTGGTCAATCTTTCATACTTAGATCACCTAAGAGGAAAATACTTGCTGGGCTCCTCCACAGACAGAAAATATGCAGAGGAATCATGGTGCGACTTACATACATCAAAACAGCCCTCCTTTTAATCGATGGCCTATAGCTTAAGAGAGAGAGTTGGCCGGGCGCGGTGGCTCACGCCTGTAATCCCAGCACTTTGGGAGGCCAAGGCGGGCAGATCATGAGGTCAGGAGATCGAGACCATCCTGGCTAACATGGTGAAACCCCGTCTCTACCAAAAATACAAAAAATTAGCCGGGCGTGGTGGCAGGCGTCTGTAGTACCAGCTACTCGGGAGGCTGAGGCAGGAAAATGGCGTGAACCCGGGAGGTGGAGCTTGCAGTGAGCCAAGATAGCACCGGTGCACTCCAGCCTGGGCCACAGAGCAAGACTCTGTCTCAAAAAAAAAAAAAAAAAAAAAAAAGGAAAGAAAGAAAAAAAAAGAGTTTGCTTTCCCCAAACTATTATAAAACATTTTTAGATGATAGAGGGCATCAGATGCAGAAGATAAAATATTTAACACATAGGACCTCATTCAGACCATGAATATAGATCTATAGGTAGTTGTAAGTTCTTAGGAATACTTGATGGGAAATGTATTGATAATACAATTATTCCTTTGAAAGGAACTGCAATGATGGTGAATTTGGTTTAATAATTAAATTAATAAGAACTATTTGATTCAAACATGAGCCTTTTAATGATACACAGAGTTAATAATATCTGTCTTGCCACCTAAAGAGGTTTGTTTTTTTTTGAGATGGCGACTCGCTCAGTCGCCCAGGCTGGAGAGTGCAGTGGTGCGATCTGGGCTCACATGTTCCTTGGCTTTTGGCTGCCGGAGTCCGGGGCTCGGCCTCTCCCATTCGTTCTCCTGGGCAGCCCCCAGGGGTCTCTGTGGTGAGCTCGCACCTCGGATTGCTAACTGCGGAGATCCTGGAGGGAGGCATCTCCTGACACTGCCCCCTAGTCACTGCTTTCACTCTTTCCAAACGCAGGTTTTTACTAAGCACAGAAAGTCACAGGAAGCAGGGCAGGCCCTGGCATTCCCTCAGAGGGAAGCGCTTGGAGGGGTGACTCGCCCAGAACCACAGAGCTGGGGCGGCAGAGCCAGGTTGAGGGCTCAGGTGTGTTTGACTGCAAAGCCAAGGTCCCCAGCAGTGGAGTCTGAGTCTCCTGCGCAGGGAGGGGCCCAGCCCCGCAAGAACAGGGCGCCTCAAGAACAGGGCGCCTGAGCCCCAGTTCAACGACGATGGCCAACATCAACTGGCAGCTTACAGCAACCCAACACTGTTTGAAATGCGTGGCAGCGTCTTATCTCATTGGAAGCATAGGAGGCATTATTATTTTCACCCTTACTTTTCAGATGCACAAACTGAGAAGAGGAACTTGCCCAGGGCAGCAGATTGTGCAGGTGGCAAAGCTGGGGCTCAGAACCTGGGAGTCAGGGACCTCACTCTGCCAGGTGTCTGGAGTGTGACCCCAGCCAGGTGGCAGCTCTGTCACAGGCTGCGAAATGACAATGTGGGTGGCAGGCAAGGCCTCAGTGCTCAGCGCCCACAGGAGTCCAGGGGTGCTGATTGAGGCCCCAGGACCTGTGCCAGGCCGCACTGGCCAGGGCTGAGCCTTCAGCCTAACACCCTCCCCATGGGTTAACCAAACACCAGGACCTCATTAAGGAGGCCCTGAGTACATCCCAAAGCCCCTTTCTGTCCATCTGCATGGGAATTCTCACCCCTCCTCCATCCTTGTAGATTCCAGATGAGGACAGCAGGTTTTCCTGTGGAAAGCCGCGGCCATCGCAATGAGGGTCTGAAAGAGCAGAGCCTGGGCTTGCAGGGCCGTGGCGGTGGAGATCCCTCGGTGGGATCCAGGCCCAGGATGTGGGGTGGGAGGCAGGAGTGAGGTGGCTGTGGAGATCAGGAGAAAAGCAGGGATGCCGAGAGCCCCCCAGGGTGGAGAAGAAATCAGAAGAGGAGCAAGGACTTGGGGAGCACTGTCAAGGGGGGCAGGAGCTGGGGCCAGTTGTGTTGGGGGCCGGATTACTTTTCCCCTACCACTCCCAAACCCCTGCCCATCTACAGTAGTCAGGCGGTGCTAGGCTCTGAAACAACTGTGGAGCAAATTGGAACATTTCCAGGGCCCTGGACAGACACCTGGAGCAAACTGGAACATTTCCGGGGCGCTGGACAGACACCCAGGGCTTTGGGCCGACTTGGCCTCGGCCTGTGCAATAGGGGCACCTGTGGGTCCCTCTAAGAATGGTGGGGCTGTGTCTGCTCTGCGGCAGCTGGAGGAGAGCATGGGGTAGCGCTGGTGTGGCCAGGTGAGGGGACAGCGCTGGGATCTCACAGGTGCAGGTGACACTGCCATCTCCATCTTTCCAACTACTAGACAATGTTTCATAAAGAACATTAATTTCCCAAGAGGTTTCTCTGTATTACTCTAATTGCTTTTTCCTTGACTAATTTTGTAAATTGCAACTTTACAAAAAAAAAAAAAATACAAATATTTCTAAATGAGAAGTGTCTCAGTGGGAATACAGCTTTCAGGAAGGTTTGTAATCTTTACATCTGGATTATATAGTACCCTCCTATTGACACTACTTTTTGATTAATATTGTGTATAACATTCCTTAATGCATCTGCAGAATTAATTATGCAGAAGCATTCAGGCACACAGACATTATATTGATGAAATGACGTTTTATTGACAAAATGACAGTTTAATACTGAGCTTTCCTGAAGCTGTATATCTAATCGATCGCCTTGGTTCTGATAGCAAGGTAAATCTATCCTGTCTACTGTGTACTCTGGGCAGATCAATCCGGAGCCACAGACAGTGTATTTCTGTACAGAATTCTGATTTTTTAAAAATTTTAAATTTTGAGACAGGGTGTTGCTCTGTTGCCCAGGCTGGAGTGCGGTGATGTGATTACTGCAGCCTTGACCTCTTGGACTTAAGCAATTCTCCCACCTCAGCCTCCTGAGTAGCTGGGATTACAGGCGTGCACCACCACACCTGGCTAAGTTTTGTATTTTTAGTAGAGATGGGGTTTCACCATGTTGATCAGGCTGGTTTCGAACTGCTGACCTCAAGTAATCCACCTGCCTTGGCCTCCCAAAGTGCTGGGATTACAGGTGTGAACCACCACACCCAAGCCTTACATAACCATTTTATTTCTTCATTCTTCAGTTGGTGGACAGTTGTATTGCTTCCATCTTTGGGTTATGATGAAAAACATTGCTATCAACATTCACATGTGACTTTTGGGTAGACATACATTTTCATTTCTCTTGGGGTCATATGGTAATTCTATGTGTCACGTTTCGACGAACTGCAAAAGTATTGTCACCATTTTATGTTGTCACTGGCAGTGAGGGTTTCTCCAGATCTTCACAATACCCTTGTTATCTCTGTTTCACTGTAGCCATGCTAGCAGGCATGACTTGGTATCTCACTTTGGTTTTGATTTCATTTTCCCAGTGGTTGATTATGTCAAACATTCTGTGTGCTTATTGGCCATTTGTGGGTCTTATTTGGAGAAATATCTATTCAGATCCCTGACCCTACTTTTTTTTTTTTTTTCTTTTTGAGACCAAGTTTCACTCTTGTTGCCCAGGCTGGAGTGCAATGGTGCAATCTTGGCTCACTGCAACTTCCATCTCCTGGGTTCAAGCAATTTTCCTGCCTCAGTCTCCCGAGTAGCTGGGATTACAGGCATGCACCACCATGCACAGCTAATTTTGTATTTTTAGTCGAGATGGAGTTTCTCTGTTGGTCAGGCTGGTCCCGGTGATTGACCTGGGACCTTGGCCTCCCAAAGTGTTGGGATTACAGGCGTGAGCCACTGCACCTGGCCCTCCTTGGCCCATTTTTAATGGGTTTAAACATTATTATAGGAGTTCTTAAAATATTCTGGATATGAATCCCTTATCAGATATATGTTTTGAAAATATTTTCTCCCACCAAAAGGGTTGTCTTTTTACTTTCTTTCACTTATTTTTCTTCTGTCACTTATGCTTTTATTGTCATATCTAAGAAGGCTTTACCTAGCCCTGATCATGGAGACTTGCTCCTATGTTTTCTTCTAAGAATGTTATAGTTTCGGCTCTTACACTTAGGTCTATCATCCACTTTCAGTTAATTTGTCTGGTGTGAGGAAGGGGTCCAGCTTCATTCTTTTGCATGTGGATATCCAGTTGTCCCAGCAACATTTGTTGAAAAAGCTGTGCTGTAATTGTTTTGATATCCTCATTGAAAATCAACTGACCATAAGTGTGAGGGCTTGTTTCTAGACTCTCAGTTCTATCCCACTGATCCATATAGCCATCCTTAGGCCAGTACCACACTGTCTTGATCACTGTAGCTTTATAAGATGTTTTAAAATTAGGAAGTATAAGTCCTCCCATTTTGTCCTTCTTTTCTAAGATTATGTGGCCATTGGTAATCTTCCATATTCTTTTGGACCCACTCCATATAGTCTACCCCACCCCTTCCCTGAAATTCCTCTCATTATGATCTTAGAGACCGCCAAGTTGCTAAATCCAGTGGCCAGTTCTCAGTGTCAATATTATCAAAGCTCTTTGCAACAGTAGACATAGTGGATGACTTCATCTTTCTGGAAGTGCTCTCTTTATTTGGAATCCAGGGTATCCCCTTTTCAGGCTTTTTCTATTCTTCACTCACTGCTCCTTCGCAGTCCTCTTTTCTGGCTCATCCCCATTTTCCCAAGCTTTGAGCTTTGGAATGTGCCCAGTCTCCATCCTTGAACCTCTTTGCTCCCTCATGTCAAGTCTGTCCTGGGGGCCTTCACCAAGTCTCATGGCTTCGGATGTCTTCTACTTAATGATAACTCCCAACTTTATATCTCCATCCTGGATTTCTCCTTTGGGCTTCTGATTTGTGTGTCCAACTGACACTGACCTCTCCAGGTAGGCACTCTGTGGGCATTTCAAACTCAGAGCATCCAAGAATCAGACCTTAGCCCCCCCTCTCATCAACATGCACCTTTCCTCTTCCTCAGGAAATGGCAGCTCCATCCTTCCTGTCACTCAGACTGAAACCTTGGGGTTACTCCTCACACCTCCCCTTCTCGCCTGCTTTTATCCAACCTGTCTGAAGATTATCTCAGCTCTCTCTTCCCACTAGATCTGGAATCCAGCAACACAGCAGCAATAGCACTCATCTCCCTGGTCCAAGCCCCTCCTTCCTTATTGGAGTAGAGCAAAGCCTCCTGCCAAGCCCTCCTGCCCTCCTCATCCCCATGCAGCCTCCGATCTGGTACATGGAGAGGCAGTCGCAGACCTTCCTGCTCAAAGCAGTCCAGGGACCAGAAGCCAGAGCCCCACAGAGGACACTCTTGGGGTCTTGCTATGCTGCCCACCTGGTCTTTTACTTCTGGCCTCAAGCAGCTCTTTCAAAGTGCTGGGATTACAGGCATGAGCCACCACACCCAGTCTTCTTTGTCTTGTTTCTTGTCCACTCCTTAGAGTGTGTGCTCAATGAGACCAAGAATCGGATCTATGTTGTTCTCTGCTGAGGTCTTTGGCATCTGGAAGGGTGCCCAGGGCACGGTAAACGCTAAAAAGAAAAAGTTAAATAAGTGAATAAATGTTTTCATTTGCATAAATGAATGTGTTAGCAGAATAATGTCCCTCTTTCCCCCGCCCCAAGGTATCCACATCCAAATCCCTGGGACTTGGGAATATGTTGGGTTACATGGCAAAGGGTATTTAGGATGGAATTGAAAGTGCTGCTTGGTTCACCTTCAAATAGGGAGAGAGGGTGTCCTGCATTATCAAGGTGGGCCCAGTAAAATCACAGGGTCCAGACAGGGGAAGAGGGAGGCAGGAGAAAGGGGAGGGAGCTTGGGGAGGGGCGAGGGGAGAGGGCAGAGGGAGGCAGCTCGGCTGTCTTTGACCATGGAGGACGGGATGAGAGCCATGGTATGTGGGCACCTCTCAAGCTGCGGGAGGCAGGAAGCGGGTCCTCCCCACAGTCCCTGAAAGACCACAGCCCACGATGCACTGATGTAACCCTGGGAGACCATGCAGGGCTTCTAACCTGCAGAGCTGGAAGAGAAGACATTCACGATATTTAAGCCACTGCGTTTGTGGCGATTTGGTGACAGTGGCCAGGGGCATTGATGCAGGGACAATGGTAGTGAGTCTTTAATTCAGCAATTCAGTGTGGTCTCACGGGCTTCCACTGCAAACCTAGCTTCCGCCACAGATCTAGCTTCCACCCCAGAAATGTGTGGCCAGTCAATGGAACACACCCGGTTAACAGGCCGTTTCTACGCACCCAGACGTCTGTGGATTATTTTTTTAAAGGATATGCAAATATCCTTTAAATTATGATGTTTTATGTAATATTATGCAAATTGTGACTATAAAATAAAAAGATGTGGCCAGGCGCAGTGGCTCACGCCTGTAATCCCAGCACTTTGGGAGGCCAAGGCAGGTGGATCACGTGAAGTCATGAGGTCAAGACCAGCCTGGCCAACATGGTGAAACCCTGTCTCTACTAAAACCACAAAAATTAGCCAGGTATGGTGGTGGGTGCCTGTAATCCCAGCTACTGGGGAGGCTGAGGCAGGAGGATTGCTCGCACTCAGGAGGTGGAGGTTGCAGTGAGCCGAGATCGCACCACTGCACTCCAGCCTGGGAGACAGAGTGAGACTCCATTAAAAAAAAAAATTAAAAAACATAAAAAGACTTAAAAACAAACTCCAGCGACATCTGCCAGGGCGTTGGTCTCCAGGGCGTTCTTCTCATGACCGTGACACGCGTGTGTATTGAACCCACCGTGTAGGCCTCCTGAGGCCTTTCTGGGCTTGCTTGCCTCAGTACATGTGACCTTGTGACTTTCTAGTCCCAGTTCACCCTTGACCTGACACAGTGCCTCAACCCAACTTCATCACCCATATCTGGTGCTTCTAAAAATCTATTTTCCCCTCAGAGAATCAAGTTTTGTTACTATTGAGGAAACTTCTAATTTTTGAGATGGAGTTTAGCTCTTGTTGCCCAGGCTGGAGTGCAATGGCTCGATCTTGGCTCACCACAACCTCCACCTCCCGGGTCCAAGGGATTCTCCTGCTTCAGCCTCCCGAGTAGCTGGGATTACAGGCATGGGCCACCATACCTGGCTAATTTTGTACTTTTAGTAGAGATGGGGTTTTTCCACATTGGTCAGGCTGGTCTTGAGCTCTCGACCTTAGGTGATCCGCCCGCCTCGGCCTCCCAAAGTGCTGGGATTACAGGCGCGAGCCACCGCGCCCAGCCGAGGAAACATTTTTTAAAGGTGCTGTGAACTGTGGAGGTGATTCTGGAGTGGGTTTGGAAAGCGCCCTGAGTTAGTGCTGCTGAGACGACCTCCTCCAGGTCTTCTGCTCAACTGGATGTCTGCATTTAGTGTCAGGTAAGCCAAGCACAGTGGTTCACACCTGTGATCCCAGCACTTTGGGAGGCTAAGGCAGGCAGATCACCTGAACACAGGAGTTCGGGACCAGCCTGGGCAAGATGGCAAAACCCACACCTATAATTTCAGCTACTTGGGAGGCTGAGGCAGGAGAATCGCTTGAACCAGGGAGGCAGAGGTTTCAGTGAGCCGAGATCACACCACTGCACTCCAGCCTGGGCGACAGAGCAAGACTCTGTCTCAAATGAAAATGAAACCAAAACAGAATGTCAGCTAAACCAGGGTCACATTCCCTACGGCGAGTCTGCTCAGACGGCCCTGACCAAGTACCAAGACAGATCCTTGAAACAACAGAAATCTGTTCTCACAGTTCTGGGGCTGCAAGTCGGAGATCCAGGTGAGGGTAGGGCCTGCTCCCTCCAGAGGTTCTTGGGGATGGTCCCTCCACCTCTCCCAGCTCCCAGGGGCTCGGAATTCCTGGTATTTCTTGGTTGCAGCTGCCTGGCTCCAACTTCTGCCTTTGGTGTCACAGGCATTCTACCCACCATGTCTCTGTGTCTGTGGGACCATCTTCTTACAAGGACACAGTCACATCGAACTGGGGGCCCATCCTGCTCCAGCAGAGCCTCATCACTAACCACGCCTGCAAAACCCTGTTCCCCAGTGAGGTCCCGTTCTGAGACACTGGGGCTAGGACGTCCACCTGTCTCTTGGGAGACACAATTTAACCCGCAGCGCCACCACCGAGGAAACGTACGTGTGCTGAAGACGCAAACCTAACACACAGGAGGCAGGAACCGTCTGAGGCAGCCCTCTGGCAAATGTCAGGCTGTGTGGCTCAGACCCGGCACAGCCTCCGCAATGGGAGCTCTGCGTGGGCTGGCTGGGGACAACGACAAGCAGATTTGGGAGGGACGGGGTTTGGGCATCTGGGAGACAGGAACTCCTTCCCGGGAGGAAGACCGTGATGGAGGCGTGGAAGCAGATGTGAGCCGGTGTGCACTGGGCTGCAATGCGCCTGGGCCAGTCCAGGAGCCCACACTGTTGGGTGCTGGCTGCTAGAAGCCCACAGCAGGGGCCCGAGGCCCGCCCCCTAGCCTCAGGGCACAGCTTCCCGTGTCCAGTCAAGGCTGCCTTACCCAAGCCCTGGCCCTGCCCGTTCCATGCCTTCTCCTGCAAGGCTTCCTCAAGAACACGCTGCGAAAACTTGCAGGCATCGCCCCCAACACAAGGGTTGCTGCTAGGGAAGCTGCCCTTCGACAGGGCGCTTTGATCCACCTGGCGCATATGCTGTTTAGGCTGTCGAGGAACGGCTACTTCAGTGACTGACCCGGAGCCTCCAGCTCTTCTTCCACCTTTAAATTCCATGGACATGGCGGGGCTCAGTGCTCATGTCTGTACTCCCAGCACTTTGGGAGGCTGAGGTGGGTAGATCACCTGAGGTCAGGAGTTCGAGACCAGCCTGGCCAACATGGTGAAGCCCCATCTCTAATCAAATACAAAAATGAGTTGGGCGTGGTCAGGAGGCTGAGGCAGGAGAATCGCTTGAACCCGAGAGGCGGAGGTCAGGGTGAGCAGAGATCGTGCCATTGCGCTCCGGCCTGGGTGACAGAGCGAGACTCCATCTCAAAGTAAATAAATAAATAAATAAACTAACAAATTCCATGGACAGGATTGATGGGCGCCGTAGGACATGGAGCTCTAAGGTGAGCAGGTCGAGATTGAAAACCAGCCAGAAACACATTCCTAGGTGTGAGTTCACACTGTCGTTCTTTCTACTTCGGTCATTGATGGGGCAGTTCCGACTGCAGTGTGGAGAAGTAGCCGGTGAAGGAGCCCACGAGGAGCGGCCTGGGACCCCTGGAGCTGCGTGACAGATCTCCGGGTGCCGGCATGGTGAGAAGGTCGCCACGACAGACACATGCTTTACTCCGGCCCATTAGCCCTCGTCTGCGTCTGCAATGAGGCCGGCGGCTGCGCTGCTTGTAACCATTGCATCAGCACAAACATCTGACTCCTGGACGGACTCGGCACTGGAGCTTAGAGTGTGATTAGCATAATGAAGTGAGGGAAGATATTGATGTTTTGTATATCTGCAGCCTGATAATGTTATATGAAAAGGGATATCTACAATGCTAATGGAAATGTAATTGATGTAAAACTGCAATTCCTACAATGAACTCAGAAGGCAAAGAGCTTACTTGTAAAATAGATAAGATTAGAGGGAGCGGCAGGAATCCCAAGACATTAATCCTGACTGTATTTCTGGTGCCAAGCGCTAATAAGTAAGTGATTGTTTTAATTCACATAGGTATCACAATATTTATTGTATGCTCCAGATCAAGTTTGCCTGAGGATGAATAAATCAGTAAGAACATCTCATTACTTTATTTCTTCTCCCTCAGCAGTGTCTGTGGCACAAGCATGCCTGCTGTTATCGATAAGTGGAGGGAGGTGGCTGCAGGAGCCCAGGAGCAGGTGTTCCAGGTGCATAAATAACACACAGAGATGCGATACTTTCTGTGGCCCGGCCAAGCCCAGGCGGCCGGAGCTGTCAGTGGATGGACATTGTGGGCTGTGATGTTGAGACCGTGGTCTAACATCTAAATTTTCTCTCAAACTCTTTGTGTTGCTTGAGCTGGGGGCACGTGTTTGGACTTCGGAGAAACCCAGGACACTGATGGCAGTGCTTGGGCAGGCGAAAACTGCGGGATCACACACGGTGCCATTGCCTGGGGCCCTGGTCTCCCTTTCCCTGCTCTGCTGGGGCCCTGGCTGGCTGACCCTGCAACTCCACAGACCATTGGCTTCTGGCTGGATCCTGATAACAAAGGTACAAGTGAAAGATGGAAAACAGAAGGGTGACACCAGGCATTTTGAGTGTTGGTGACTCAGTGGGCGTCCCTGGCAGCTGGTGGTAGACTCCCCTGTGACTCCAGCTGCTCTAGAGTCTGAGACTGAGTAATGTAGGCAGTTGTCACACGATGGTAAGGATTTGCATACCCAAACACATCAAACATAGAAAAGGCACAGTAAAAATATGGCATTAGAATCTTACGGGATGATGGCCAGGCGCGGTGGCTCACGCTTGTAATCCCAGCACTTTGGGAGGCTGAGGCAGGTGGGTCACTTGAGGTCAGGAGTTAAAGACCAGTCTGGCCAACATGGTGAAACCCCGTCTCTATTAAAAATACACAAATTAGCCGGGCGTGGTGGCGGGCACCTGTAATCCCAGCTACTCGAGAGGCTGAGGCAGGAGAATCACTTGAGCCTGGGAGGTGGAGTTGCGGTGAGCCAAGATTGTGCCACTGCACTCCAGCCTGGGCCACAGAGTTAAGACTCCATCTCCAAAAAAAAAAAAAAAAAGGTTCTTACAGGACTGCTGTTGTCTATGTGGTCTCGAGGGGACCACGGTTACATCTGCTGTTGTCTATGCAGTCTCGAGGTGACTGCGGTTACATCAGCTGTTGTCTATGCGGTCTCGAGGTGACCGCAATTATATGGCATATGACGGCACTCACAGTGCCTTCTACTCTCCTGGTTAGAATCTGACTCCAGTCTCAGTCCTAGGTCAGGGGCTCCTGAGGTGCCTTCCATTGCTGGGCTATTTGGTGGAACCCAGGGGTGGCTTCTCAGAAGAAAATGTTTCAATGAATAATGCAAAATAGGCTTAAGAAGGAGAACACTCATATTGGAATATACTTATCAAAAACATTTAAGCAAATGTGTAGAAGAGCACTGTGTACACCTCTCTGTTAATGCACGAAATGACCAGATCTCTGGGAGGGTCTAATCCTGGCTATTTCAAAGGAACGACGGGTGTAAACAATGTTCCAGGATCTCTGTAAAAATGTGAGGCATATGGAGATGTCCGCACTAGTGTGATAGTAAGAATATCTGAGCTTTCTGCTGGTGACAGAGCCACAGGATGAACTCCTACAGCTGTGCTTTGCAGTTCACGTTTGTTATTGAAGGGCATGTCAGATTTTAGTTGGAAATTAGTGAAAATAAACATATAATTATTTCTCGCTCAAGTTCATGGACTCCTAAATTTTATCCACAGACCTCTTGAGGGGGGTCTCTAAACTCCAGATTAACAGCCTTGCTGGAGATAAATTAAATGTTCCCTTGGATTTTCAGGCTAAGACACACACTATTCTTCCCGTTTCAGCTGGTGGTGGTTTTTTTGTTTGTTTGTTTTGGTTTTTTGGGGGGTTTTTTTGAGATGGAGTCTTGCTCTGTCACCCAGGCTGGAGTGCAGTGGCATGATCGCGGCTTACTGCAACCTCTGCCTCCCGGGTTCAGGCGATTCTCCTGCCTCAGCCTCCCGAGTAGCTGGGATTACAGGCACCTGCCACCATGTCTGGTTAATTTTCTGTATTTTTAGTAGAGACGGGGTTTCCCTATGTTGGCCAGGCTGGTCTTGAACTCCTGACTTTGTGATCCGCCTGCCTCAGCCTCCCAATCAGCTGGGTTTGAAGTGACCATCCTTCTCTCTCCGAACCGCACAGCTGCCTTCCCCGTGGTATCTGATTCCTTGCAGAGTTAAAGTCGTTGCTCTTTGAGGCTGAATATTCTCAGCAGGCACCTCTGTCTGGGCTCAACAGAAGTCCACATTTTCCCACGACAGCCCTTCGGATGTGAAAGGCTTGGTGTAACTTCCAAAACCCCCAGGCCTGTCCTCCCTAGGACGCTGTGAATCAGTGTGGGCTGGTCCTCTCCAAGCAGAACTCCACTTTTAATATTTTAGGGAAATTATAGAATAATATATTTCCTCACAGGAGACAGTTTGCTGGCCCCAGAAGAAGCATTAGTCAGCTGTGGCGCAAGCAGCTTTCTTTCCTAATGGAGCCCTGTGCACATATCTCTGGCCCCACTGGAGTTCTGAATTAGGTCACAGAGGCAGGCGTTTGCTCGAAGAGGCTGCCGAGCTCAGACCAGGTGAGATGGTGGCAGGCCTCCACCCACAGCCTCCCTCGATCACCAGAACCGTGGAACCGGAAGTAAAGGGAGGCAAACTGCTGACAAAAGAGGGAAAGAAGATCCGCTAAACCAGTTGTCCGACGAGCTTGTCTTTTTTTCCCTTTAATTAAGTGGATGGTTCCGGTGACAATTGTCCAGGTGACTCGTGTGTCTGGACCCTGCATTGATGGTGTGACTCACGGGGTCCTGCAGCCCTGCTCTGCAGTGACATTAGTACTTTCCCAGGACCCCTGTAACAAAGTGGCGCAAACCCCACGGCTTGAACAACGGAAATGCGTCCGCTCACAGCTCAGAGACGGGAAGGCCAAGGCTGAGTCGTGGGCAGGGCTGGTTCCTTCTGAGGCTGAGCAGGAGTCCGTCCCAGGCCGCCCTCCAGCTTCTGGACGTTGCTGGCAGTCTCTGGTGGCCCCGGCTCCTGGAAGCATCACCCCACCTCTTCCTGCGTGCTCACCCGGCCTCTCCTCGTGTACAGTCTGTTTCTGTCTAAATCTCCCCCTTTCATAAGGACACAGGCACACGGGATTAGGGCCCATCCTAGAGACCTCATCCTACCTTGATTACATCTGCAAACACCCCATTTCCACATGAGGCCACCTTCACAGGTACTGGGGCTTAGGCTCCAATGTGTGAGTTTCAGGGGACAAAATTCCACCCATAACACACATGATCTCTCTGGAAAGCGGAAGCTTCTCAATGCAGAAGCAGCGTCTCCAAGGCCTTCTTGCCTCTCAGACACAGGATTCAATTTAGAAGTACGAGTTGAGCCAAATTCCCCCAGCCCCATTTCCTGCCTGACACCCCATGCTCAGGTAAGTTGGCCAAGGACTGGAACGGCCGATGCCGATGGAAATCCATGCTTTCTCTGTGACACGCTCCCACCCCACTGCTTTTCTCCCGGCCTTAGAAACCCCCTTCAACCGTGGCCTTGGCGGTGAGCTGTAAACCAGCGGTGTTGGAGCCGACGCCTGTCAGACGGAGCAGTTTATCACCATACTCAGTTGATTAATACCTGTCAGCGGGCGTTCAGACGTGCTGCAGCGCTGCCCTGGAGTCACAGAGGTGTCTGTGCACACAGGACTCCAAGTCTCCCTATCTGCTGGGCAGACCGTGAGGTGGCCGTTGGGTGAAGGGCGGAGGCATGTCAAGCAGGGCACAGCCTCTATGCCACGGTGTCTGCCCCTCACCAGCAGGCTAGGGCAGACTCCCACCCTGGCAGAGGCCTGGCGAGGCCGAAAGGACCTGAGGAACTGGAGAACTGCCTCCAGGCTCAGCTCTCCGCAGGCACGACCACAGCTCCAGGCTCAGCTCTCCGCAGGCACGACCGCAGCGTGACTCCAGGCCTGTCGTTCACCGCTGTGGCTCCCCGTGTCCCCATCTGTTCACGAAGGGCCTGAGCTGGAGGAAGTCTCTGGCCCTTCACTTCCTGT
Organism: Macaca mulatta; assembly: GCF_049350105.2. Lineage (NCBI taxonomy): Eukaryota > Metazoa > Chordata > Mammalia > Primates > Cercopithecidae > Macaca > Macaca mulatta. The sequence goes on from NC_133408.1 coordinate 196,508,091, forward strand.
AGCTATTCTGTGATCCGGCAGCCTGTCAGGGAGCACAACTGCCTCTCACGCATGGGACCCACCTTCCGGGTGTCAGCCCTGCCCACGACTCCAATGCCTAGTGCTGGGGCTGTACCCGGCACAGCGTTGGCATCTGTCTTCATCAGGGCCTGTTTGGTTACAAGGAATAGAAACCCACTCAGCCTGGCCTGGGTAGCCTGGGGCCTGCTGGAGGGTACCCAGGTCATCCCACAGACACCCAAGGCAGAAGCCAAACCAGGCCACGTGTGTCTCAGACGCCTCGGGCTGTCAAAGACATGACTTCTCCCTGTTTCACGGGGGCACATGGTCTGTGCACATCCACCTGTGCATGCCCACGCCCCACACATGCACACATGTGCACACACACACACACACACACACAGGCCTCAGCACAGACTCCGGTTCAGTTCTGCTTGGCCTTTCATTCCAGTACGAACGGTCAGCTGTTGACTCCTGAGCTCTTAGTTCAAGGTACCAAGACAGAAGGAGTAAGTTGGGCCGATGCTCCTTGGGTTATGTTTTCAATGTTTTCATCGTTGGTGTGATCAGCTGTGGAAGGAATTTAGAATAGAAAAAATGGCAAAGACAAAGGCAGGGGCTAGGGCTGGGGAAGGGTGTGGCGGGAAGCCCAGGCAACCACTGGTATTTCAGTTTTGATGCTCAATGAATGTTGATTGATTGATTGATTGATGAATAGTCTCCGAAGGGGAAGCTTGGGTCACTGCAGTAGACAGCTGCCCAGCATCCAGAGCTCATGCTCCGGGGGAGGAACCCCCATGCTGAGTTTACGTAAGAGAAAGGGGCCGGGCACAGTGGTTCACGCCTGTAATCCCAGCACTTTGGGAAGCTGAGGCCAGTGGATCATGAGGTCAAGAGATCAAGACCATCCTGGCCAACATGGTAAAACCCCATCTCTACTAAAAATACAAAAATTAGCTGGGTGTGGTGGCAGGCGCCTGTAGTCCCAGCTACTCTGGAGGCTGAGGCAGGAGAATTACTTGAACCCAGGAGGCAGAGGTTGCAGTGAGCTGCGATCGCGCCACTGCACTCCAGCCTGGCGACAGAGCGAGACTCCATCTCAAAAAAACAAAAAACAAACAAACAAACAAAATAGAGGAAGGGCCTGCCCAGCATCCAGATCCCATACTCCGGGCGGGGAACCCCCATCTGGGTGGGGAACCCCCATGCCGAGTCTATGTAAGAGGAAGGACCTGCGTCTAGCCCCTGTGAAAGCCAGAGGGACCCATCCACCCTCCTCCCAGCTCCTATGCCCCAGCTTGTCCAGTTGGACTTTTCCATGCTGGGCCTGGAAGCAGCGACACATGATGAAGGGACCATGCGGATGCGTCACAGAACCGCAGGCAGCTGGGGCCTGAGTGAGTGCCTGAGGGGAGCTTGTCTGTGAGTCTACCATCAGCAATGCTGCTCTCTGAGCCTACTCTCAAGTCTTCCCACTCATTCCATGATCTCTCTGATGTATTTGCAATAAATTCCTTTTTTTTTTTTTTTGCTTAAATTTACCGGTTCCTGTTTTTTGTAGCCAAGAACCTCAACTAATTGGATTTAGTGGAAGATTTTTAAGTAAATGAGTGCAGGAATGCTGGCCGTGGATGGCCGAAGAAGCACAGAGGACCCTCAGTGGTCTCTCCTGTGGGGCACCTGTCACAGGCCAGTGCAGGGTGTGGGGAACCCAGACTCGCTGCTGCCTTTCTGTTAGATCCAGCGGGGCTTGCTGTGGCTGGCCTTGGGAAGGAGGTGGATGCTGTCTTCTGTGCCCCGTGCACTCTCTGTTATTACCTTTCTGCTGCCTGTCTGATACGGTCAATGATTAAGCTGCATAACTTAAATATTTATTGAGTGCATGCCTTACTCTAAGCCAAGATGAGGAGCCCTTGGCCCAAGGTGCTACTAAAAACTACTATGATGAATATCCTTAAAAAGATATTTTTGGCCAGGCACAGTGGCTTGTACCTGTAATTCCAGCACTTTGGGAGGCTGAAGCAGGAGGATTGCTTGAGGCCAGGAGTTATAGACCAGCCTGGGCCACATGGTGAGCCCCCGTCTCTACAAAAAAATAAAATAAAATAGCCAGATGTGGTGGTGTGCACTTGTGATCTCAGCTACTTGGAAGGCTGAGATGGGTGGGAGAATTGTCTGAGCCTGGGAGTTTGAGCCCAGTGAGGTATAATCACACCACTGCACTCCAGCCTGGGTGGCAGAATGAGACTCCATCTCAAAAAATATATATATATTTATATATTATCTATAATATATAATTATACAATATATATAATATGTAAATATATATAATATAAAAATATATAATATATAAATTATATAAAAATTATATATAATATATAACTATATATTTTTGTATAATTAATTAAATATTATTAATTAAGTAATCAATTAATTAAATAATTAATTTAATTAATATATAAATATTATATTATACATAATTTATATCTTATATAAAGATATATTTACAAGGACATTTAGAGAGGAAATCTTGGGACAGAGGGTATATTCATTTAAAATGTTTATAGGTAATACCAAATTGTCCACCAAAGAGATTGAGCAATGTGTGAAAAGCTTGTTTTTCTACCTCCTTACTCCAAACTTTATCCTCTTTGCCAGTCTAGTAGGTGAGAAATAGTATTTCTTTTTTTTTTTTTTTTTTTGAGACGGAGTCTCGCTCTGTCGCCCAGGCTGGAGTGCAGTGGCCGGTTCTCAGCTCACTGCAAGCTCCGCCTCCCGGGTTTATGTCATTCTCCTGCCTCAGCCTCCCGAGTAGCTGGGACCCCAGGTGCCCGCCACCTCGCCCAGCTAGTTTTTGTATTTTTTAGTAGAGACGGGGTTTCACCGTGTTAGCCAGGATGGTCTTGATCTCCTGACCTCGTGATCCACCCATCTTGGCCTTCCAAAGTGCTGGGATTACAGGCTTGAGCCACCGCACCCGGCCAAAATAGTATTTCAGTTTAGTCTGTCTGTCCCTTCCTTCCTTCCTTCCTTCCTTCCTTCCTTCCTTCCTTCCTTCCTTCCTTCCTTCCTTCCTTCCTTCCTTCCTTCCTGTCTTCCTTCCTTCCTTCCTTTTCTTTCTTTCCTTCTTTCTTTCTTTACTTCTTTCCTTTCTTTTATTTTCTTTTTTTTTTTTTTTGATAGTCTTGCTCTGTTGCCCAGACTGGAGTGCAGGGGCACGATCTCAGCTCACTGCAACCTCTGCCTCTCAGGTTCAAGTGATCCTCCCATCTCAGCCTCCCAAGTAGCTGGGATTATACGTGTGAACCACCACATGTGGTTAATTTTTGTTGTTGTTGTTGTTTTTGAGACAGAGTCTCACTCTGTTGCTCAGGTTGGAGTGCAGTGGCACGATCTCAGCTCACTGCAACCTCTACCTCCTGAGCTCAAGTGATTCTCATCCTTCAGCCTCCCAAGTAGCTGGGATTACAGGTGCCCGCCACCACACCCTGCTAATTTTTGTACTTTTAGTAGAGACAGGGTTTCACCATGTTGGCCAGGCTGGTCAAACTGTTGACCTCAAGTGATCTGTCCACCTTGGCCTCCCAAAGTGCTGGGATTACAGGCGTGAGCCACCGTGCCCAGCCTCAATTTAGTCTTAACTTGCATTTATCTTTCCTTATGAGTGATGGTGGGGATGTTTTCATCGATATAAAACCATTTGTGTTTCTTTTCCTAAGAACCATCTGTCCTTTGCCCATGTTTTTCTCTTGGATTCTTGGTCTTTTTCTTCCAGATCATAGGAGCTCTTTGCAAATTGAGGAGATTAGCTCTCAGTCTACTGTATGTGTTGTAAATGTTTATCCTCAGTTTGTCTCTATAATGGTTTGATTTATGCATTTTTCTTTTCAAAAAACTGTTACATTTTTATTTAGTCAAATTTATCAACATTTTCCTTTATGGCTTCTGGGTTTTATGATGTCTTAGAAACACCCTGAGATTATTAAAAGCACACGAACCATTCTTTCTTTTTACTCCGTGCATGAGCGCGGAGCCACACACGTAGGAACAGCCTGCTGCTTTCATGAACAGTGGCCGCGTCCTGTGCTCCATGTGGCTCTCCTCACGTCCTGCATCAAGGCAACGCCAGTTCTGGAACATTCTGAGCACCGCCCCTGTTTGATTGGTTCTATGTTTTCTTTAAAGACACTGAATATTTTAGAGTGGGGAATGGAGATGGTCAGATTCACATCTAGTAAAGATGGAAGATGATTCTGGAAGACGCTGTGGCAATTTGGCCACGAGGTTCCAGAGACGGCAGTCTCAAAGGGGAGCAGGAGGAGCAAACGGATCGGGAGGAATTTTTCTATTTTTTTCTGGGACACGTATTTTTGATGATGTAGAACTTATTTTCTGATAGAAAAGTAAACAAAACATGTAAATTGTTGCTATCTACTGTTCAGTGGAGATCTTCTGTACACCCATCCGGCCCCCAGTTCACACCACATTGCTAAGAGTGTGCTATATACACCCCCGGGGTTCCTTCACGGCGTGCACATAAACAATCCTGCATCTGTACACACACAGGTCACCACGTGTGTGTAGTTATTGAGTATGTGTTAATAATTACAACTACTTTTTTTTTTTTTGAGACAGAGTCTCGCTCTGTTGCCCAGGCTGGAGTGCAGTGGCGTGATCTTGGCTCATTGCAATCTGCATCCCCCCAGGTTCAAGCGATTACAGGCACCTGCCACCACGCCCGGCTAATTTTTTGTATTTTTAGTAAAGACTTGGTTTCACTGTGTTGGCCAGGCTGGTCTTGAACTCCTGACCTTGTGATCCACCCACCTCAGCCTCCCAAAGTCCTAGGATTACAGGCGTGAGCCACGAAGCCTGGCCTCCAGTCTTTGTTAGTTGTAATTTTTACGCTCCCAAATTCTATGCTCACGTTTTGTTTTGTAATTATAATCAAGTCTTCCACACTTTGTTTATAGGGTGATTCTATAACTGGAAAATGCAGTAAAAGACATTTGCATTATTAGGGAAATACAAGTCAAAACCACAGTGAGACACCACTTCATACCCACGAGGATGGTTATTATCAAAATCATGGATAATAACAAGTGTTGGCAAGATGTGGAAAAACTGGACCCTCCTACATTGCCCACGGGAACATAACGTAAAATGGTGCAGCCACTTTGGAAGCAGTTTGGCAGTTTCTCAGAAACTTAAACATAGGCCGGGCGTGGTGGCTCATGCCTGTAATCCTAGCAGTTTAGGAGGCTGGCGTGGAAGGATCACTTGAGCCCAGGAGTTCAAGACCAGCCTGGGCAACACAGAGAGACCCTGACTCTACAAAAAATTTAAAACTTAGCCAGACGTGGTGGTGCGTACCTGTAGTCCTAGCTAACTGGGAGGCTGAGGTGGGAGGAGCTCTTGAGTGCAGGAAGTGGAGGTTGCGATGAGCCATTATCGTGCTGCTGCGCTCCAGGTGGGGTAACAGAGTCAGACCCTGTCTTTAAAAAAAGGTTTTTTGTATTTATTTATTTGATTTTTTTGTTTTTGTTTTTGTTTTTTTTGAGACGGAGTCTCACTCTGTCGCCCAGGCTGGAGTGCGGTGGCGCGCTGCAAGCTCCACCTCCTGGGTTTACGCCATTCTCCTGCCTCAGCCTCCCGTGTAGCTGGGACTACAGGCGCCGCCACCTCACCCGGCTAATTTTTTGTATTTTTTAGTAGAGACGGGGTTTCACCGGGTTAGCCAGGATGGTCTTGATCTCCTGACCTCGTGATCCGCCCGTCTCGGCCTCCCAAAGTGCTGGGATTACAGGCTTGAGCCATCGCGCCCGGCATATTTATTTAATTAAAAAAAAACAAACAAACAGTTAAACAGGGCTGGGTGTGGTGGCTCACGCCTGTAATCCCAGCACTTTGTGAGGCCACGGTGGGCGGATCACTTGAGGTCAGGAGTTTGAGACCAGTCTGGCCAACGTAGCGAAACCCTGTCTCTACTAAATATATAAAAATTAGCTGGCCGTGGTGGCGTGTGCCTGTAATCCCAGCTACTCATGAGGCTGAGGCACGAGAATCGCTTGAACCTGGGAGGTGGAGGTTGTAGTGAGCTGAGATCACACCACTGCATTCTAGCCTGGGTGACAGAGCAAGACTCTGTTTCAAAAAAACAAACAAAAAGTTAAGCATGAAGTTGCCATATGGCCACTCCTAGGTATATACCCAGGAAGAATGAACAAGTATGTTCACCCAAAACTTATTCATAAATGTTCACAGTAGCATTATTTATATGATAACCGAAAAGTGGAGATAACCCAAATATCCAGCGACTGATGAATGGATAAACGAAATGTGGAATACCCATGCAATGGAAGATTATTCAGCAGTGAAAAGGAATTATTGATAAATGCTACAACATAGATAAGCCTTGAAAACATCCTGCCACGCCAAAGAGGCCAGTCACTAAAGACCACCTATTGTATGATTCCATTTATACGAAATGTTCCTAATAGGCAAATCTACAGAGACAATAAATAGATTCATGGTTGCCTAGGACTGGAGGGTGATGATGTATTAGGGAGAAATGGAGAATGAGTGCCAATGGGCAAAGGGCTGCTTTTCGGTGTGATAAAAAAAAGTTCTAAAATTGGTTGTGATGGTTGGCCAACTCTGACTATACTAAAAACCACCGAATTGTACAGTTTAAATGGATGGTCTATGAATTACATCTCAATAAAATTGTTTAAAAATACACTTGTGATTTTATGATTATGTGATTCCCTTTGGAGCCAAACAGTATGCCTGGACCTATAAAAAGGAAATGTAATCCTTGGCTCCCAAAGCTTTGCTGCTCAAAGTAGACTCTTGCAAACACCAAGGTCTAGGTGACTCTCTTAATTTTTTCTAGCTTTGCACTTATTGTCTAATAGACTTGTGCTTTGCTTTGTTTATATTTTTGTTTTTCAAATTTTATAATAATGTGTGTGTGTGTACATTCTCCTTGTAAAATTTAAAATATTATCGAAAGGTCTATAGTGACTTTGATCACACCCACTGCTCCCAAACCCCCCAACTTCCTCCTACCACGCCTGTGTATACTCCCAGACCTTTACATTTGAATTTTCCTAAGTCTTCATGTATCTATAATAGTATATAATAATTTGCATCTCTGTATGTGTGTGTTTAGCAAAAACAGCATTCCGTGTCACGCTGCAGCTTGTCCTGTGCACTCAGCGATGTCTGTATTGGTCTCTCCTGGTTGGCCCCATTCTTCTCAGCTGCTACTTAGTTTTCCATCATGTATCAGGGCCATAGTTCCTCCAGTCATTCCATTATGGCGGATATTGATATTTAGGTGCCCCAGAATCCTGTATTTCATGCTTTTCTCTTTGTGAATTCCTTTTTCATTTTGCTGGAGCACCACCTTGAGTAGTTTTTTCAAGTCTTGTGTGGCATGTCGATATCCATTTCTTGACCTCACAGATGGCTAATTGTTCATGTGCTATAGAATTCTAGGTTCAGCAACTTTTCCTCTGAGTTTTGGACACTTCATTTCATTGTATTATTATATATTATCCCCAAGAAGAAATCTGAGGAGTCTTGTCACTTTATAGGTACCTTCTCCTCTCCTCCCAGAAGCTCTTAGGATTTTTTTTTTTTTTCCATTTTTGGAATTCTGAAATTTCACCAGAGTGTGTCCAGGTTTGAGGGCATTTTAAAAATTAATTCTGCTGGTATTCTCTAGGTCTTTGTCATCCAGTAACATGACTTTCTTCTGCTCAGAGAAATTGTCTTCTATTATTTCTTTCATGTTTTCTTTTATTTCTTTGATATTTTCTTTCCTTCTGTAGTCTCTTTTCTGTAACTCCTATTACATAGATATCAAGTCTCTGTGGGATTTTGTTTGTTTGTTTGTTTGAGATGGAGTCTTGCTCTGTCACCCAGGCTGGAGTGCAGTGGTGTGATCTTGGTTTACTGCAACCTCTGCCTCCCAGATTCAAGCAATTCTTCTGCCTCAGCCTCCTGAGTAGAGTAGGTGGGACTACACATGTGTGCCACCATGTCTGGCTAATTTTTGTACTTTTAGTAGAGACAGGGTTTCACCATGTTGATCAGGCTAGTCTCGAACTCCTGACCTCAGGTGATCCTCCTGCCTCGGCCTCCCAAAGTGCTGGGATTACAGGTGTGAGCCACTGCACTTGACCCGCTATGGTTTCTTAATGTTCCTCTGATAATTTCCATCTCTTCATTGTTTTGCTCTATTTGGAGGGAAGATTCCTTCCCATTTATCTTCCAATGTATCAACTTAATCTTCAGTATACCAGTGAAGACTTTTATTTCATCAATTATATACTTCTTTCTAAAGAGATTTTTGATTTCTCCTTCTCTGAGGAACTCACTCTTCTTTAGTGAAGCCACCCACTCTGTTGAGCGTCTCTGAGGATACTGAGAATTTTTCGCAGGTTTTATACTACCCTCCCGGTTATCAGCTGTTCTGCTGTTTCCTCTGGGATCTTCTTTCGCATGCTGGGTTTTTGGAAATGCCTGGTTGGTTGTGTGTTCCATGTGTTTATGAGACAGGGGCCGTGTAGGTCTCTGGAGCCGAGTTTAGTTTAGTTCTAGGGTTTAGTTCAAGAAAAGGACTTAGTTCTAGAAAAGCCTGGTCTTCTGTCTCTTCAGAGGTCCTTCGACGTCTTCCCTCTCTGGTTTGTTTCCTCAGCTTCATGAACACACAGCCTCAGCCTCGGCCTCAGCTCTGCACGTTTGCACAGAACTTCCCTCCCCCAGACGCTGCCAACAGGATGCAAAGGTTTCTAGGAGCGGGTAGGTTGTGGTGTCAACATATTTACATAAAATACCAGTGGGAATTTTACGGGTCTAAACTCTAGTTCAGAGGAGCTGCCACTCCAGGGATTTCACTTCACTTCCAAATAAAAGAGCTACTGTCATGAAATTCCAAGGAATCCAGGCTTGCCAGGCCTGGCTCTGTGCTGGGTCTCCATGTGCATTACTCAGTGCAGGGTGCAGACGCCACAGTTACCGTCCCTGTTGTGAAGGTGGGAAATGGGTACTGTCATCATTCCCAACGTAGACAGTGGGAAACGACTGCATGGAGACACCAGGTGATCTGAGGCTGCAGAGCAGCATGTGGCCCAGGTGGGACGTGAACCTGGGACCTGAGCTCCAGCCACTGTCAGTGGACGGCTGCACAGCTGCTTCCTTCCCACGGCTCCACCTGCAGGGAGGATCCCGTGCCCGTCCTAAAGGGGCACACAGATGGAAATGGAAACTCTGGGCTGCTCTCTTACCAGCCACGTGACCACAGACAGTGACATAACCTCTCAACAGCCCGCTTCTTCAGCACTAAAATGGCAGCAAGAATACCAAGCAGCTCCTGGGTTGTTGTGAGAATTCAGCCAGGGGTAGTGCATACAGCAGCCGCCAAATACATGTTCATTACCTGATGGTCTCACTGGGGTCATAAGACAAGGGGCCTGTGAAACAATCACAGAAAAAAAAGCAAGAAAATATCACATTTTGCTAAATATACTCTGTCCCATGCTATATTAAAAATTAAACACCTCAGCCAGGTGCGGTGGCTCACGCCTATAATCCCAGCACTTTGGGAGGCCCAGGCGGGTGGATCACCTGAGGTCAGGAGTTTGAGACCATCCTGGCCAACATGGAGAAACCCTGTCTCTACTAAAAATATGAAATTAGCCGGGCGTGGTGGTGTATGCCTGTAATCCTAGCTACTCAGGAGGCTGAGGCAGGAGAATCGCTTGAACCCTGGAGGCAGAGGTTGCAGTGAGCCGAGATTGTGCCCTTGCACTCCAGCCTGGGCGACAAGAATGAAACTCCGTCTCAAAAATAAATAAATTAATTAATTAAAATAAAATTTTTAATTAAACACCTCTTGGTTAAATGAACTCTGATCCCATACCATAGGCTCTCAGGACACTGAGGTGGCTGGCACATTAAAGGGCAGTTGACTGGCCAGGCGCAGTGGCTCACGCCTGTACTCCCAGCACTTTGGGAGGCCAAGGTGGACAGATCACTTGAGGTCAGGAGTTCAAGACCAGCCTGGCCAACATGGCAAAACCCCGTTCCTACTAAAAATACAAAAATTAGTCAGGCGTGGTAGCATGCGCCTGTAGTCCCAGCTACTCAGGAGGCTGAGGCAGGAGAATTGCTTGAACCTGGGAGGCGGAGGTAGCAGTGAGCTGAGATCGGGCCACTGCACTCCAGCCTGGGTGACAGAGCGAGACTCCATCTCAAAAAAAAAAAAAAGAGCAGCTGACCAAGAGACCAAGAGATCCACCAGTGGGTGGATGGAGAGCCCTCGGCAATCCGGGGGCCATTTACTTCCCATGACAGCTCGCACCTGGGCACAGGTGGGCCATCTGCCCTCCCAGGGGGCACCACCACCCTCCCTGCCTCTGCAGGGATGTACGGGCCTCTTGGGGAGGAGGGTGCAGCCTCACACTGGCCGCTAAGAACTCCTCTGCCTCCTCCAAAGTGACTTTCCAAAAGTTACCCTCTCTCTGTTCAGCACCCAGTGCCCCCCCACTCCTTTCCGGAGACTTCTTTCTTTGTTGGAGCCCTGGCCTATCTAGCTGGGGACCCCCGTAGATACCCTGTGTGGTTTTACGTAAAACAAAGGAGTCGTATAAAGAACCCAGTGCCGCGCCTCCCCTCGCTCTGCGGAGTGTCTGTCCTCCCCCGTTCGTGCCTCCTGCTCTCCTGGGAAGAACCTGTCCCAATGTCCAAGTTGTAAGCAGGTACTCGGCTTAGGTTGAAATGGCCTAAGCGATGGCCCGGTACTTGGACAAGGCATTAAAGCCATTCTTCACACACTAAAAACAATACCACAAAGGTTGTTTCTGAATAAAAGGGAAGATCTTTGTGCACTGAATAACCCAGATTGGTTCTGTCCAAGGATGGCCTTGGGCAGGGTTCAGGCCCAGCTCTCTTGTCCCTCAGTCTCCGAAGGCCTCCTCTGGGAAATGCCATGACTGTGCCCTGACTAGACTCAATAAGGCCAGCTGGTACCAGTCCCTCCTTGAGGTCCCGCTCATCTCTGCTGGGGTGCCCGTCCCTCCCTGTGGTCCTGCTCATCTCTGCTGGGGTGCCTGTCCCTCCATGTGGTCCTGCTCATCTCTGTGGGGTGCCTGTCCCTCCCTGAGGTCCCACTCATCTCTGCCGGGGTGCCCGTCCCTCCCTGAGGTCCCACTCATCTCTGCTGGGGTGCCCGTCCCTCCCTGTGGTCCCGCTCATCTCTGCTGGGGTGCCCGTCCCTCCCTGAGGTCCCGCTCATCTCTGCTGGGGTGCCCGTCCCTCCCTGAGGTCCCGCTCATCTCTGCTGGGCTTACAAGGGAAGAGCCGCTCTACCGAAGCCACAGCGGGACTCACTTCCCACGAGGCAGCACTCTTGCGGTCCCCTCCCCGTGGTAAGGCACTTCCCACTTCAGTTGCTGGAGTGATGGTGGGGTAACTCAAGCCTTTGATCCAAGGTTGTTTACCTCCTCAGGGACACCGATAGCTTTCCTGAACAATGGCAACCCTCCAGAGTTCTCTTGGACCCAAGTCTAGTACCAGAACAATCAACTCTAAGTTGTTTAAGAAGGCTGTGTACATTAAAACAGCCATAAATCACGGTAATGAATCCCGCAGCATGGAGAGAAATCCATTACACATCTGATTCGCGGGGCTATTACTTCAGGACTCGATGCACGCGCCCATGAGGGCATAAAATGCAGTATTAACAAACTGCCCATGAAAGAAAACGTTGCACTTTCAGCGGCTGGAGGGGAGAGAACCCACCCAACATGGAAATGCTTTATTATTATAAAATTTCTGGAGGCCAACAGTTCAGCAAGGAGGATTTATAAACACATCACTTCGCCTCTTGGAAGGATTTCAGCATAATTAGCTGAACCCCTTCAGCAAGGTGAAGTGCATCCCAAGTCTCTGTGGAGCCATAAAAAAGCAAGAAGTGGCGTTGGCGTGTGCGCAGGAATTCACCGCCTCTGAAAAGGCTTCCTACTTTCCAAACTAAATGGGTCTGCCTTTGAGACGGGCAGGAACGGCAGGGAACGTCCTGAGCCTTACCAAAAAGCACGGGCGCTCTGAGCAGAAGTATCGGCGCCAGGCCCGTGCCTGCCAGGCAGCCCAAGGTCAGCTGTCTTCTGAAATCCTTTCTGTTGGAAGTGAAAATGCTGATGCATTTCGGCACAGTCCTCATTTGATTTCCATTTGCAAATGAACAGGAATGATTTCTTCCACTTACCCTTGGTGATTAACCGTTGGCAATCAACATTGCACAAACAAATGAGCTTGCCCCAGTTTTCAACTTCATAAATTGGACCCTTCAGAAATGCCACATCTCAGGTTTCTGGGTCACGTGTGAACAAGCCCAGGGTGAGTCTACAAGTCCTTAACCTTGTGTGGTTTCTGGGTCACTGTGAATAAGCCCAGGGTAAGTCTCTACAAGTCCTTAACCTTGCATTTGGGTCTGGCGGGTTCTCATCTTGGGTCCCTTCTTTTCTGTTTTTAGTCCTGCTTTGGGTTCTTTTGAGTGGGCGACCACCTGGGCAACCTTCACAAAGAGCACTGAGACGTGTGGGTAAAGAAATGGCGGGGCTAATCGGCGGTGTTCATTCCAGGGTAAAGATGCCTCCAGGATTGTTCCAGAGGATCAACTCACTTTGGCTATTAGGGAATTCTGGTTCCCCACTAATCCCGGAAGTTTTCAGAGCAATGTCCCCACGGTGGTCCCTGGGTGGACGCCTTCTCCTTGAGGTGCCCGTGGGGAAGGCATGGGGCGGGTGTGGAGCTGCTTCTCGACACTCCCTGTGAGCTTCCTCGGCATGGGGAGCATCCCAGGCCCGCACTAGGCCACAGCGAGGGAGGCAGCCACTGAGACACTAAAGGACCCGTGTCTGTGAAGGAGGAACGAAAATCCACATCGGCAAGAGAAAACTTCCGGGTCCACATGTTTTTCTTACTATACAAATGTGACCACAGAAAGTCTATTTACGGTATTCAGGCTGGAACAAGTGTTTTATCATTGCCTGGGACCCCCAAGGGGGACAAGAGACAACTTAGGACAGAAATGTGATGGATGGGAAGTGGTTAGAAGAAAGGAAATGGTATGTGTCTCCACCCAAATCTCATCTGAATTATAGCTCCCATAATCCCCTCGTATCGTGGGAGGGACCCGGTGGGAGGTAATTGAATCATGGGGACAGGTTTTTCCCGTGCTGTTCTCGAGATAGTGAACGTGTCTCATGAGATCTGGTGGTTTTATAAAGGATGCTCTCTTGCCTGCTGCCATGTAAGACATGCCTTTGTTCCTCCTTCACTTTCTGCTATAATTGTGAGGCCTCCCCAGCCATGTGTAACTGTGAGTCCATTAAATCTCTTTTTCATTACAAAGTACCCAGTCTTGGGTATTTCTTTTTTTTTTTTTTTTTTTTTTTTTTTTTTTTTTTTTTGAGACGGAGTCTCGCGCTGTCACCCAGGCTGGAGTGCAGTGGCCGGATCTCAGCTCACTGCAAGCTCCGCCTCCCGGGTTCACGCCATTCTCCGGCCTCAGCCTCCCGAGTAGCTGGGACTACAGGCGCCCGCCACCTCGCCCGGCTAGTTTTTTGTATTTCTTAATAGAGACGGGGTTTCACCATGTTAGCCAGGATGGTTTCGATCTCCTGACCTCGTGATCCGCCGGTCTCCACCTCCCAAAGTGCTGGGATTACAGGCTTGAGCCACCGCGCTTCATAGCAGTATGAAAATGGACTAATACAAGAAGTCATTTGGCAGTGGCAATTCGAAGATCTAGACATTTTACAAAAGAGGACAGTTTTATTCCTGAGTCCCTCCTAGTTTTCCCCCTTTGTCTCTGGTGGCTCCTGCTCCCTCTCAACCCTGCCCAGCAGGGACCTCCCTCAATCTGCATGCACCACCCATCACTGACCTGCACAGAACCTTCCCTGGAATAGTTCCTGAACCTGTTGCTCTTCGTCCCCACCTCCCTAGTCTCAGCCCTCATCAGCACCTGCCTGAGCTTTTACAATAGCCTGAGGGTCTCCCCGCACTTATTCAATGTGGGTTTTTCTCAAGGTTCAGGCCTTGCTCCCTTCTCATTCTAAGCTATCTTCCTGTGCAACTAATCTAGTTTCATGGTTCTAAGTCCCAAATCTGTATCTTTACCCAAAACTTCTTTTTAGAGCTCTAGATGGAAATGTTCAACTACTTATCTGATGTCTCCACCTGGATGTCTCACAGGCCACTCAAATTCAACCTGATCCAAACTGGACTCCTCCTTAGTCCCAGACCTGTTCCTCTTCTGGTGTGGTGTCAAGGGGGCACCATCCTCCAGCTAGCTAAGAAGCCAGACACCCAGGAGTCACGCTGGTGTTCCCCCTCATGATCCACCTTCTCATCTGACCCACCGCCGAAATGTGTGGAGTCCTCCATCCCAATGGCTCCTGAAATCTATTGCTCTTTACCCCACCGTGGTCTCTGCCTTCCTCAATAACTTCCTAAGCTTTGGCAATTGCTTGCTGGTATCCCTGTATCGATTTTGGCTTTCTCCAATCCATTTCCCAAACTTTTCAACAACAACAAAGTCTTCTGATAGTTTCCTGTGCACATACAATCAAATCTAAAACTTATAACATGGTAGACAAAGTTCTGAGTGATTTGGTAATGACACAATGGACAAATAAATCATGATGTAGTAATTCAGCGAAATGCCATACAGCAAAGAGAAAAAACCAACCATGGCTACACACAACAATGTGGATGAAGATCTCAAAATACTTCAAAACGTTTTCTTTAAAAATGGATTGTGTCGACCAGGCACCGTGGCTCATTCCTGTAATCCCAGCACTTTGGGAGGCCAAGGCGGGTGGATCACCTGAAGTCAGGACTTCGAGACCAGCCTGGCCAACATGGCAAAACCCTATCTCTATAAAAATTAGCTGGGTGTGGAGGCAGGTGCCTGTAGTCCCAGCTACTCACGAGGCTGAGACAGGAGAATCTCTTGAACTTGGGAGGCGGAGGTTGCAATGAGCTGAGATTATGCCACTGCATTCCAGCCTGGTGACAAGAGCAAGACTCTGTCTTAAAAAAAAAAATAGATTGTGTCTATTGAAGCTTAGCAAACAATAAATATAACAAAAATAAATGAAAACCACAAAAGAAGAAGAAAAAAGTAGGAAAATAGAAAATATGAAAAAAAAAGAAAAAAGAAAAAAATGGATTGTAGTCTGGGCAATATGGTGAGATTCCATCTCTACAAAATTTTTTTTTTAGTTAGCCAGACATGGTGGTGGCACCTATAGTCCTAGCTACTCAGGAGGCTGAGGTGAGAGGATCTCTTGAGCTTAAGAGGTTAAGGCTGCAGTGAGCCAAGGTCATGCCACTGAACTCCAGCCTGGGTGACAGAACAAGACCCTGTCTCACCCCCTGCAAAAAAAAAAAAAAAAAAGACTTGTGTTTGATAATAGAAGAGACAATGCATATGTGGGAATGGGGCTTTGTAAGAAATTTCTCTACTTTCTGCTCCATTTTGCTTTGAACCTATTTTCTAACTGATGGAATACAGTGGCACGATCTTGGCTCACCACAACCTCCACCTCCCAGGTTCAAGAGACTCTCCTGCCTCAGCCCCACAAGTAGCTAGGATTACAGGCACCCGCCACCATGCCCGGCTTTTTGTTATTTTTAGTAGAGACAGGGTTTCACCATGTTGGCCAGCCTGGTGTCGAACTCCTGACCTCTAATGATCCACCTGCCTCGGCCTCCCAAAGTGCTAGGATTACAGGCATGAGACACCACGCCCGGCCCTACCCCCATAATAACTTTTTTTTTTTTTTTTTTACAGTTTCCCTTATTATTTCTGTCTCTTTATTCTTTCTTTTTTTATCTCTGTCTTCATATTAAAGGCTTTCCTCAAATGTCTGGTGATCTTTGGCTATCAGTTCACATTTGAGAATGAGAGATACTAAAAAACTATTAAAAGCTTTGTGTGTGGTAGATTAAGAAAGCCACAAATTATTTCTCAAACTCCTGACCTCAAGTGATCTGCCCACCTC
Source organism: Macaca mulatta (assembly GCF_049350105.2). Classification (NCBI taxonomy): domain Eukaryota; kingdom Metazoa; phylum Chordata; class Mammalia; order Primates; family Cercopithecidae; genus Macaca; species Macaca mulatta. The sequence goes on from NC_133408.1 coordinate 196,524,176, forward strand.
GGCCTCCCAGAGTGCTGGGATTACAGGCATCAGCCACCGCGCCTGGCCTGCCACAAATTATTTCTAATTCTCTTATTGAGAGGTAGACCTAATCTCCCGTCCCTTGAACTTAGGTCACCTTAGTGACTTCCTGGACAAATGGAATATAGTAGAAGTGACTTCCAAGGCTTCCAAGATCATAGAAAGTTCTGTGGCTTCTACCCAGGCTTCTTGGCATTCTTGCTCATGGAGTTCAGCCACCATGCTGTGAGGAAGCTCAAGCAGTGCCCTGGAGGGGCCCATATAGAGAAGCACCAAGGCCCCTGGCCAACTTCCTGGATTGCACGGCCAGTCTACAGCCACGTGAAGGAGCCATTTTGGAGGCAGACCCTCCAGCCCCAGCCAAACCGCTCCAGATGCCATCATGTGAAGGAAAAATGAGCTGTCCTCACTGAGACCTGCCCAAATTCTGGATTTGTATGGAATGTAAGTGATTGTTGTTGTTTTAAACCACTACATTTTGGGGTGGCTTGTTACACAGCAATAGACAACCATTCACCTCCTGCCTGGGTGCCAAGTGGAAGATGGCAAAGCGTGTTGCCACCTGGTCTGAGACTCATCTGCTCTTCCCACCTCCTTCCGCACTCTGTGTCCTCATGTAAGAAGTCCCTTTAGTTCAATTTCTCTAGAGATCTCCAGTCTCCTGCGGACGGCATCGCAGGTGGGGGAGGGGACAGGCAGGTCTCACGTCAATGCATCCACATTGCCAAACCATCCTGTGTTTGATGTACACGTGGCAAATAAGCACATGAAGGGTTGTTCAACATTGTCCTCCATCAGAGACACACAGATGAGTGCGTGAGACATCACTGCACATCTATCAGAAAGGTCAAAATCCAAAGCCAATAATACAAATGCTGGCAAGGATGCTGAGAAACGGGGCCACTTATACATTGCTGATGAGAATGCACATGGGTAGAGACAGCTGCTGTGGACTATAGTTTGGCAGTTCCTTTTAAAACTAGAAACGGACTTACCATGTGACCCAGCTGTTGCACTCCTGGGCATGTATCCCTAAGAAATGAAAACTGATAGAAACTTGTGCACAAATGTTCGTACCAGCTGTATTTGTAATAGCCCCAAATTGGAAACTACCCACATGTCCTTCAATCAATGAATGGTTAAATAAATGGTGGGTCATCCATACAAGGCAATGGCATTCAACAACAAAAAGGAACGAGCTATTGATACGTACAACTTGGATGACCCTCAAAGAAATCAGGTTGCATGGGAAGCAGATCTCAAAGGGACACAGACTGCATTCAGTGTTAACGTAATCATCAGGTTAGTGGTTGTCAGGGGTTAGGGATGGGGCAGAGAGGGTGGGTGTCTGGGGAGTCCAGGGGAGTCTTGTGGTGCTAGTCTAGTTGAATGCCTGATTGTGGTGGTTCCATGAAGTTACGTGTGTGGTAACGTCTTAGAGCTACACACACGCACGCACACACATGAGTGCATGTCTAACTGATGAAATCTGAAAAAGATCCATGGATTGTACCAGTTTCCTGGTTTTGATATTATCGTATAATTGGGTAAAAATTCAACACTGGGGGAGGCTGAGTGGAGAGCGTGTGGAAACTATCTATACATTTCTTCACAACTTCTTGTGAACCTATAATTATTACAAAAGTAAAAGTAACGGCCAGGTGTGGTGGCTCACACCAGTAATCCCAGCACTTTGGGAGGCTGAGGCGAGTGGACCGCTTGCAGCCAGGAGTTTGAGACCTGCCTGGACACTGTAGTGAGACCCCATCTCTAAAAAAAAAAAAAAGCGAAAGTTAATTAAGAAAAGAAATAGGCTTGACTTGTGGACAATGATAAATAGTAACTTTAAAGAAACAGGTGGACAACCCTCCCTGTACAATCAAAATCTTTCCTGTCCATCTTTATGCTCCTCATCGTAGACTCTCCAGTTTCCCGGGGAGAGCAATGCCTTGTTCCTCTGAGTCAGTGATGGCTACATCTCCTCCAGCATCTGTTTTCCTTTTCATCTTTAGTGATAGAATCTCTGATTCTTAGCTAGATATTTACCCACCCAGAATAAAGGTGACCTTTTCCAGCCTCTCTGGGATTTACATGGGTTTGGAAGGAGGGCCATCTGCAGTCTCTAGAATGGACATTTGATGGGAAGGATCATGTCCTTTGCCTCTTTCTCCTTCCTGGAAGGTAGGCGATGGCTGGAGCTCAAGTGTCCTCTTGAGTAGAAGAGGTAGGAGACACTATTATTCTGGATTTTCCATCCTCAGTCAATCCCATTCTTCACTTACACACCATCTCAGGCCTCTAAACATACCAACCTCAGCCCAGAACTCTTCTCTCTTGATATAGTTTGGCTGTGTCCCCACCCAAATTTCAACTTGAATTGTATCTCCCAGAATTCCCACGTGTTGTAGGAGGGACCCAGGGGGAGGTAATTGAACCAAGGGGGCCAGTCTTTCCCATGCTATTCTCATGATAGTGAATACGTCTCCCACGATCTGATGGGTTTATCAGGGGTTTCCACTTTTGCTTCCTCTCATTTTCTCTTGCTGCTGCCATGTAAGAAGTGCCTTTTGCCTCTCACCATGATTCTGAGGCCTCCCCAGCCACATGGAACTATAAGACCAACTAAACATCTTTTTCTTCCCAGTCTCAGGTATGTCTTTATCAGCAGCATGAAAACAGACTAATACATCTCTCTTCCATCTTTCTGCTCAAATAATGCCTCTTCGTTTTTAAGATCTTAGGTTGAATTCTGCTTCCTCCAGGAAACCTTCCCTGAGCTGAAACTCAGATGAGTTATAAGCTCCTTTTGGGGTGACTTCCCTTTTTATGATAGTTTCTCTTCACTGAGAACTTCCGGCTCTCTAAAAACAGAATTACAGGGCAAGACCCCAGGAGCCATGTCTGTCTGTCACAACTGACGAGGGACGGATGGACCCTGACCCAGCCTGGGCGAAGCGGCACGCTCTGCTCTGGGAGCTTGGGTTTGCGACCCAGCCTCCTCACAGGGTTGAGCCTGTGAGCCCTGACTAACTTGGGTGCTGTGGACAGCCATGCTGTGTTACACAACCTGAGGGGCAGGAAAAGCTTGTTTGCCGAGAGAAGACAGTGAAGCTGACCCAGAGGCGGAACAGAAACAGGGTCTACGAAGAGCGGGTGTTCCCACTCCCTGGTTTCAGCCCACCAGGATGGGTCTCTGTCTCTCTCCTCGGTTCACTCAAACAACACTATCACCTGATTGTCATGGTACTACATTCTACCCCACTTTTTCTCTCCACCCCACCCAAATTGTGGTAAAGTACGTATAACATAATATTTACCATCTTAATGATTTGTAAGTGTCTAGTTTGGAGGCGTTGGGTAGCATTCACATTGCTACCCCAACAATTCACATTGCTACACCATGACCGCTGCTGTGCACCCACAGAACGTTCATCATCTTGCAAAACTGACATTCTACTACCTTGCTTAAATAAGAAGCTGACTTCAATTGGTTTCCATTACTTGTAGGTAAGAGTTCTAAGGCATGTGGGATTCTGCAAGATGTGTGGAAGTCATCAAGAGTTCCGCAGTGTTTCTGTGAGAAGCCGTGGGTGAAAGGCGAGTCTGAATGGGACTGAGGTAGGTTTAAAGTTAAACTAAGTTAGAATGTTACTTCCTTAGTGATAAGAAGATGCTATGTGTTTCTGAACAGGGGCAATAAGTGTAAAACTGGGTCTTGGGAAGTCGGATTCAGCACTGATTCTCAGTAGTATAGCTTAAAGAAGAATATTTAAAAATGTTTTAATTGATATGTAATAATTGTACATGTCAATTAATGTATGGGGTACAGACTTTTTTTTGTTTGTTTGTTTGAGACGGAATCTTGCTCTCTCGCCCAAGCTAGAGTGCAGTGGTGCGATCTCGGCTCATTGCAACCTCCGCCTCCCGGGTTCAAGAGATTCTCATGCCTCAGCCTCCTGAGTAACTGGGATTACAGCTATGTACCACCACACCCAGCTAATTTTTGTATTTTTAGTAGAGACGGAGTTTTGCCTGTTGGCAAGGCTGGTCTCTAACTCCTGGCCTCAAGTGATCCACCCACCTTGGCCCCCCAAAGTGCTGGGATTACAGGTGTAAGCCATCACACCCAGCCTGATATTTCAATATAGGTATACAATGTATAATAATAAAATCACAATAAGGAGCATATCTATCACCTCAAACATTTATCATTTTTTTGCTTTGGGAGCATTCAAAATCATCTCTTCTAGCTATTTGAAAATACACGGTAAGTTACTGTTAACTATAGTCACCTCACAGTGCTGTAGAGGACTGTAACTTATAATTCCTATCTAGCTAGAATTTTATGTCCATTAACCTATTGCTTCTGTTTTTTCCTATTTCTGTGAAGAATGTCATTGGTATTTTCATGGGGATTGCATTGAATCAGAAGATTGCTTTGGGTAATACAGTCATTTTAACAATATTAATTCTTCCAATCTGTAAACATGGAAGGTCTTTCTCTTTTTTGTATCTTCTTCAATTTTTTTCATCAATGTTTTGTAGTTTTTATTGCAGAGATCTTTCCCCTCCTTAGTTAAATTTATTTCTAGGTTTTTTTTGTTTTTGTTTTTTTTGTAGCTATTGTAAATGGGATTGTTTTCTTGATTTCTTTTCAGCTAGTTTGTTATTGGTGTACAGAAACACTACTCATTTTGTATGTTGATTTTGTATCCTACAACTTTACTAAATTCATTGATCAGTTCTAAGTTTATTAGTGGAGTCTTTAGGATTTTCTATATATAAGATCATGTCATCTGCAAAAAGGGGCAATTTGACTTCCTCTTTTCCAATTTAGATGCCTTTTATTTCTTTCTCTTGCTTAATTGCTCTGGCTAGTATTTCCAGTACAATGCTGAATAAAAGTGGTAAAAGCAGACATCCTTGTCTTGTTTCAATTCATAGATAGAAATATTTCAGTTTTTCCCTGTTCAGTAGGATGTAAGTTGTGGGTTTTGTTGCTTATGGCCTTTATCGTGTTGAGGTACTTTTATGCCTGCTTTGTTGAGTTTTTATCATGAAGGAACATTGAACTTTATCAAATGCTTTTTCTGTGTCTATGGAGAGGATCATTTGGTTTTTGTCCTTCATTCAGTTGACATGATGTATCACATTTGTTGATATGTCAAACCATCCTTTCATTCCTGGTATAAATTCCACTACATCATAATATAATCTTTGTGTTTGGTTTGCTAGTATTTTGTTGAAAATTTTTGTACCTGTGTTTGTCAGGGATATTGGCCCATAGTTTACTTTTTTGAGTGTGTGTCCTTGTCTGGTTTTGGTATCAGGATAATGCTGGCTTCATAGAGGGAGTCAGGAATAATTTCCTCCTCTTCAATTTTTCGGAGTAGTTTGAGAAATTGGTGTTAGTTCTTCTAGAAAAGTTTGATAGGCTGGGTGTAAAGGCTCATGCCTGTAATCCCAACAGTTTGGGAGGCTGAGATAAGAGGATCACTTAAAGTCAGGAGTTCAAGACTAACCTGGGAAACACAGGGAGGCCCTGTCTCTACAAAAAAAAAAAAATATATATACACACACACACACACACACACACACACACACACACACATTTTGAAATGGAGTTTTGCTCTTGTTGCCCAGGCTGGAGTGCAATGGCGTGATCTCTGCTCACTGCAACCACTGTCTCACGAGTTCAAGTGATTCTCCTGCCTCCGCCTCCTGAGTAGCTGGGATTACAGGCGCCCACCACCATGCCTGGCTAATTTTGTATTTTTAGTAGAGATGGGGTTTCTCCATGTTGGTCAGGCTGGTCTCAAACTCCTGACCTCAGGTGATCCACCCATCTCAGCCTCCCAAAGTACTGGGATTACAGTTGTGGGCCATCATGCCTGGCTACAAAAAAGTAATTAAAAAAAATTAGCTGGGTATGGTGGTGCACTCCTGTAGTTCCAGCTACTTGGGAAGCTAAGGTGGGAGGAAAGCTTGGACCCAGGAGTTTGAGGCTGCAGTGAGCTATGATCATGCCATTGCACTCCAGCCTGGATAACAGAGAGAGTTCCTGTCTCCCAGAAAAAAAAAAATAGAAAAATTGGTACAATTCAGCAGCAAAGCCATCCAGTCCTGGGCTTTTTGTTGTTGTCATCGTTGGGAGACTTTTCAATACTGATTCAATCATGATACTCATTATTTATCTGTTTAGGCTTTCTGTTTCTTCCTGGTTCAATCTTGGTAGGTTGCGTGTGTCCAAGAGTTTATCCATTTCCTCTAGATTTTCCCATTTGTTGGCATATAGTTATTCCTAATAGTCTCTAATAATTCTTAGCATTTATGTAATATCAGTTGTAGTATCTCCTTTTTTGTTTCTGATTTTGTTTGAGTCTTCTCTTTTCTCTTAGTTTGTCTAGCTAATAGCTTGTCAATTTTTTTCTTTTCAAAAAACCAACTTTTCATTTCACTGATATTTTGTATTTTTTGTCTCTATTTTGTTTAGTTCTATTCTGATCTTTTTTTTGGAAACAGAGTCTCACTCTGTTGCTCAGGTTGGAGTGCAGTGGCACTATCTCGGCTCACTGCAACTTCCACCTCAGTCTCCCAAGTAGCTGTGAATACAGGCATCCACCACCACGCCTACCTAATTTTTGTATTTTTAGTAGAGACATGGTTTTTCTATGTTGCCCAGGCTGGTCTTAAACTCCTAACCTTCATGTGATCCACCCGCCTTGGCCTCCCAAACTGCTGGGATTACAGGAGTGAGCCACCATGCCTGGCCTATTCTGATGTTAATTATTTTTTTCCTTCTACTAATTTGGGGTTTCGTTTGTTCTTGTTTTTCTAGTTCCTTAAGGTGAATTGCTAGGTTGTTTATTTGAAACCTTTCTACATTTTTGATGTGGGCATTTATTGCTATAAACTTCCCTCTTGAGTATTGCTTTTTCTGTATCCCATAGGTTTTGGTATGTTGTGTATCTATCTTCATTGTTTTAAGGAATTTTAAAATTTTCTTCTTAATTTCATCATAGATTCACTGGTCATTGAGGAGCAGGTTATTTAATTTCCATATATTTGTATCATTTCCAAAATTCCTTTTGTTACTGATTTCTAGTTGTATTCCATTGTGTCTGAAGAGACACTTGATATAATTTTCATTTTTAAAAATTTGTTGAGACTTGTTTTGTGGCCTATCGTATAATCTATCCTGGAGAATATCCCATGTGCTGATTAGAAGAATGTGTATTCTGCAGCTATTGAATGAAATGTTTTGTAAATGTCTGTTAGATCCATTTGGCCTAAATCAGTTTAACTCTGATGTTTCTTTGATGACTTTCTGTCTACACAATCTGACCAATGGTAATAGTAGAGTGTTAAAATCCCCAACTATTATTATATTGGGGTCTATTTCTTCCTTTAGCTCTAATAATATTGGCTTTATATATCCGGGTGCCCTGGTGTTAGGTGTAAATATATATTTATAATTGTTATATCCTTTTACTGAATTAATCCCTTTATTGTTGTATAATGACCTTCCTTGTCTCTTTTTACATTTTTTACTTAAAGACTATTTTTTTTCCCCCAAACTAAGCATAGCTATTCATGCTAGCTTTTAGTTTTTGTTTGCATGGAATATCTTTTTTCATCCTTCACCTTCAGTCCATGTGTGTCTTTACAGGTGAAATGAGTTTCTTGTAGGCAGCTATAGTTGAATCTTATTTTTCTATCTGTTCACCCAATCTGTATCTTTTACTTGGGGGATTTAAATTGTTTATATTTAAAGTTGTTATTGATAGATGAGGACTTACTCGTGTCATTTTGTCAACTGTTTCCTGATTGTTTTGTATACTTCTCTTCCTTTTTTCCTCTCTTATTGGTGATTTTTGCAGTTTGATGGTTTTCTGTAGTGAAATTATTTGATTCCTTTATCTTTCTCATGTGTGTGTCTGCTTTACTTGTGAGTTTTATACGTTTTCATTGTCCTTTTGTTTCCAGATGTAGGACTTTCTTAAGCATTTATTGTAAGATCAGTCTAGTGGTGATGAATTCCCTCAGCTTTTGCTTATCTGGGGAAGACTTTCTCTTTCATTTCTGAAAGTTAAGAATTGTGGCCTGGTGCGGTGGCTCATGCCTGTAATCCCAGAACTTTGGGAGGTGGAGGTGGGTGGATCATGAGGTCAGGAGATCGAGACTATCCTGGCTAACATGGTGAAACCCCATCTCTACTAAAAACACAAAAAATTAGCCAGGCGTGGTGGCGGGCACCTGTAGTCCCAGCTACTCGGGAGGCTGAGGCAGCAGAATGGCGTGAACCCGGGAGGCAGTGCTTGCAGTGAGCCGAGATCACACCACTACACTCCAGCCCGGGCAATAGAGTGAGACTCCGTCTCAAAAAAAAAAAGAAAAAGAAAAAAGAAAGTTAAGATTTGTTAGGTATCGTATTCTTAACTGACAATTTCGATGATTGTCATTGAAATTGACATATTTATCTGTCAGTATATATTTATTTATTTATTTGAGACAGAGTCTCACTCTGTTGCCCAAGCTGGAGTGCAGTGGCACGATCTCGGCTCACTGCAACCTCCGCCTCCCAGGTTCAAGCAATTCTCTGGCCTCACCTCCCTAGTAGCTGGGACTACAGGCATGCTCCACCACGCCCAGCTAATTTTTTATATTTTTAGTAGAGATGGGGTTTCACCATGGTGGCCAGGCTGATCTTGAATTCCTGACCTCTGGTGATCTGCCCCCCTCAGCCTCCTAAAGTGCTGGGATTATAGGCATGAGGCACCACACCCAGGCTGTCAATATATATTAACAATATACACTCAGCACTTTGAATAAATCATCCCATTCTTACTTGGCCTGTAAGGTTGCTACTGAGAAATTCACTGTTAGTCTGATGGAGGTTTCCTTATATTTGACTTAATGCATTTTTCCTTGTATTCTTTTCTCTCTTTGTCTTTGACTTTTGACAGTTTGACAATAGTGAGGCTTGGAGAAGGCCTTTTTGGGGTGAACCTGTATAGAACATTTTGAATTTCCTGTATTTAGATGTCCGTATCTCTCCTATGATTTGGGAGATTTTCAGTTATTATTTGTTTTTCCTGTCTCTTCTCCTGTGGAACTCCCATAATGGAAACACTTTTTCACTTAATGGTGTCACATATGTCCTGTAGGTTTTTTCATTCTTTTTTCTTATCTAACTGGATTATTTCAAAAGATCTGTCTTGAAGTTCAGAAGTTATTTCTTCTTGATCTAGTCTATTGTTGAAGCCCTCAGTTGTATTTTTTCTTTCAGTGCCAGGAATTCTGTTTCATTCCTTTTCATAACTTCTTGTTAAATTTCTCATTCAGATTATGCATTCTTTTCCTGCTTTTGTTGAAGCATCTGTGTTCTGTTATATCTTGCTGACTGTCCTTAAGATCATTGTTTTGAATTCCTTTTCAGGCATTTGATAGACTTCTTTTTCGTTGAGGTCAGTTACTGGAGGATTATTGTGTTCCTTTGAAGACACTCTGTTTCTTTGCTTTTTCAGGCTTCTTGTGTCCCTATGTTGATATCTGCACATCTGGTAGAACAGCCATTTCTTCCAACTTTAATGGAGTAGCTTTTGTAGGGAAATTTTTTTCCCCTAGATGTGTCCAGTGGTGTCAATTGGGTAAGGCACTTTGCCTTTGCTTCTGGGTAGCCGTAGTAGTATAGTCTTCGTTTGATTTCTTCAACCATAATCAGTGTCAGTGGTGTCTGTGAGTGCCTTGGTGGCCTAGGCTACAGTTGTTTGTGAAAGCTATAGCATGGCTGTGTTGGGAGCAGGGATGCTGGGCAGGCCAGTCCTCAGGCCCTGCAGTGGGTATGTGTGGGTATCTGGTGATTCCACCTTTGGAGGAGGCAGGGTCACTAGTGAGGGCAGCAGTGGGCCCCAGTCAAGCAGCTCTCAGGTTCTGGGGAGCAAGTGCATCAGCTTCCACTGTCCTGCGGGCAATCTCCTCTCTGTGCTGGACTACCTGTGCCTTCGAGCACAAACTGGTGCTCAGGTGCCAGAGTCATGGCTGCACAGCTGGGTCCAGCTGGTGTTGCAATGCTGCAGTCTTCTGTGTAGATGTGGGGGACTGTAAGTGGGGTCCCAGGGATGTGGTGATGTGGGGGCTATTGGGACTCAGGGCAAGATGCACTCAGGTGGTGGCTCTGTTCTCACAATGACGACATGTTGTGGTGTTCTGGGGGTGGGGGACCCAGTGTGAATTTCCTAAAGAGGAATATTAAAGAAAAGGAGATGACATCATTAATTCAACAAGGATTTATTGAGCTCCTGCTATATAGCAAGCCCTGAAAATACAACAAGGGATATAATAGACAAAGTTGGCCAGGCGCGGTGGCTCAAGCCTGTAATCCCAGCACTTTGGGAGGTCGAGACAGGCGGATCACGAGGTCAGGAGATCGAGACCATCCTGGCGAACACGGTGAAACCCCGTCTCTACTAAAAAATACAAAAAACTAGCTGGGCGAGGTGGCGGCGCCTGTAGTCCCAGCTACTCGGAAGGCTGAGGCAGGAGAATGGCGTAAACCCGGGAGGCGGAGCTTGCAGTGAGCTGAGATCCGGCCACTGCACTCCAGCCTGGGCGACAGAGCCAGACTCCGTCTCAAAAAAAAAAAAAAAAAAAAAGTCATTGCCACCAGTAAATTACCTTTCTGCTTGGGAAAGACATGTAATGTATAAGTCAGGTCGGACACGGTAGCTCACGCCTGTAATCCCAGCACTTCGGAGGCCCAGGCAGGCGGATCACCTGGGAGAGTTTGACCCTAGCCTGGCCAACATGGTGAAATCACGTTTCTACTAAAAATACCAAATTTAGCCGGGTGAGGTGACACGTGCCTATAGTCGCAGCTACTTGAGAGGCTTGAACCCAAGAGGATCACTTGAACCCAGGAAGCAGAGGTTGCAGTGAGCCGGGATTGTGCCACTGCCCTCCAGCCTGGGTGACAGAGTGAGAGTCCATCTCTAAAATAAATAAACTAATTAAATAAAAATTTTTTTAAAAATTAAAGAAAAAAACAATAGGGCCAGGAGCAGTGGCTCATGCCTATAATTCCAGCACTTTGGGAGGCCAAGGCAGGCAGGTTGCTTGAGCTCAGGAGTTCAAGACTAGCCTGGGCAACATAGCAAAATCCCACCTTTACCAAAAAAAAAAAAAAAATTAGTTTGGTGTGCTGGCGTGAACCTGTAGTCCCAGCAACTCAAGAAGCTGAGATTGCTTGAGCCTAGGAGGAAGAGGCTGCAGTAAGCCGAGACCATGCACTCCAGCCTGGGTGACAGTGAGACTCTGTCAAAAAAAAAAAAAAAAAAAAAAAAGACATGTAATGTACAAGTAAACAAATAAATGCACACGGTAATTTCAGAGAGCAAAAACTGTTTTTAAAGCAATGAAATGAGATATTGTATTAGTCTATTTTGTGTTGCTATGAAGGAATGCCTGAGTCCGGGTAATTTACAACTAAAAGAGGTTTATTTGGCTCATGGTTCTGCAGGCTGTACAAGAAGCATGGGTGCTAACATCTGGGCAGCTTCTGGTAAGAGCTTTTGTGTTGCATCAAAACATGGCGGAGAAGTTCCAGTGGGAACCTGTCACATGCAAAGAGGAGCCAAACCTAAGGGATGTCCTGGCTTACAACCCACTTTCACAAGAATTAATCCATTACCTCAAGAACCAATCCAGCTTCCCGAGAGCAAGAACTCAGTCACTACCATGAGAACAGCACCAACCCATTCATGAAGGATCCACCCCCAGGACCCAAACATCTCCCACTAGGCTCCACCTCCCAACCACCACACAGGGGATTAATCTCAACATGCGATTTGGTGGAGATAAACAAACCACATCTAAACCATTGCAGATAGTAAGATAAATAGTGACTGGAGAGGGTCTATTTTAGGTGGATGACCGACCAAGACTGGAATTAAAGTGGGGAAATGGAATTGATAAATAGGAAAGATTTTAGCCAAGAAAGAGTTTGAATCATTCCAGTTAAACCCATTATGATTCATCTACTTGCATTTAAGCTTCATGGTGTTGGGCATCATACCAGCCTACAGTCCAGAGGTTTTTTGCTTAGACGGAGATAGGGGATTGAACGGGAGGCCAGGGGTTAGGCAGTGCTGTAGTGTAGGCAGCACTACAACTCGCTGAATAAGAAAATTGTAGTGGAATCAGAATGTCTGAAGGAGAATTTGTTTTGGGGGAAAGTTGATTCATTCTGCTTGAACTTGGTGGTTTTGGTGTATTCGTGGGATAGCCAAGTAGAAATGTCCAGCAGATCCCAAGGTCAAACCTGAAAACTTCCGGTCTAGGAGCATCCTCAGCTCCTTCCTTTCCCTCTACCTCCTCACCCACGTGGTCACCCAGTGCTGTGGCAGCTCCCTCTTCTCAAGCCAACAGTATCCTCAACCTTCATCCCATTGCCACGGCCTAAAAGCAGCTCGGGATCCACGCTGCCTGCATCTCAGCAGCCGCCACCTTCTCTGATATCTCTTGGGGTGTGAGGCACACAGTAGATGCTTTATAAATGTTGGCTGTGTATGAAAGGAAATCAGAAAAGTATGAAAAGAGGGGAGTGTCAAGGTGCTGAATTAGGAGTTGGCAGCATTTTTACTTATTTTTAATTTTGTTATTACGAAAGTAAAAGAATCAAAGAATAGCTACTCCATTGGCAGAGCAGCCAGCGTTTTTATTTTTATTTTTCTAGACTGGTAAGAAGAGGAGACTGATGGGTTACCAAATGCCACCACAGTAGGGGCATCTTGGCACCTATGAGGTGCCTAATGCCATGGTGCCTCTGCTGTCCACAGAGAGGAATAGAGAACATGGTGAGGATAAAGGGCAGCTTGGGGCTTTAAGTAGTGGAGTGTCAGCAAGTCCTGAGCAGCCCACACCCATGTTCTGGAGCCATGTTTTGGTTTAAGTGTATACCCCGTTCTCCTCTCCAACCTCACCACCTTCCTCATTATTTAACAATCATCTGCTGACCCTTAAATCATTAAGCAATTAGTGTGGTGTCAGGGAAAGTCACCGCTGAGTGAGCTGCAGCAGAGGAGGAGGAGACTGAGGCTCAGAGACTGAAAGTCACTTGTCCACGGCCATACAGTGGGTTAGGAATGGTAGATGATGGGGTAGTTTTTTTTGTTGTTTTTTATCACATCGTCGTGCTTCAAAATTTGAAACAGTCGGTTTTGACGCCTCTGGGGGTGTCTAAGCACTTGCACTGCTAGCCCATCCCAGAATGGATCCCCTCCTTCCCTCCCTGCACCCCCTTCAGACAAGATTTACTGAAGTCAGGTGAACCTTGGTTCAACCTTGCTTGTGGGTTCTAAGTGGTCGTTTCATTTAAGACATTTAACTAAAAGCCCTTTCCATAGAACCAGCTCCTGCAGGCGTGCTGCCAGCAATTAATGAAAGATGATAAAATAATAAAAGAAGTAATACATTAACTATATTATCCTTGCACATTTGGGCAGTCCTTTTCATTATATCCTCTTTATGGACATTCTCCAGCAACATTTGAAGAGCTACTTTATTGCTGTTCTGCGACTGTTTGGGTTTCCAGACATTAACAGGCTCCTTAAATGCTAATGCTCTGCTGGCTCCCCATCTCTGCCCGGTGGGTTGGATGCAAATGCTCGGTGGTGTGCATTCCATCTGCACCTTTCCCTCTTTCTGCTTGGAGAGGGAGCTGGAAGAGAACTGGGGATGACAGATTTCATTTTTGGACTCTCAGCCTCTGAAAGAAATTGGTTTGTTAATTAAGAGAAATGATACAATTGGCCTCTGTCTGTAATTTGCTTAAAGAACAATTTGGTCTAGGAGCTGAGCGTCCCCGTGGGGACTTACGATTTCCAGGTCACAGTCTGTCGTGGGCATGACTGAGATCTTTCATGCCCTGAGCAGCAAAGCGCATGGGGACGCCTGCATGTCTGCGCCTCTCCTCAATGGAATCGGCCCTCCCCACCTTCCACCCCAGCTCTTACCAGATTCCCTAGCACCAGTGTCTGAAATTATAGCCCTATATGTTGCACCTGAGGCCTAAGCACTTCCTTACTAAAAGAACTCTGATTTTGGAGGAGGGGAAATGTGCCTGACTAAAATGCCAGCCTGCCAAAGACTGTTTGCAGCAGTGGGGGCCGTGTCTCACCATTCTGACCGATGGGATGTGAGGTGAGGTGTGGGCAGGATGTCTGGGACAGTTCAAGTGACCATGTGGGACAGCCCTGACCAATGAGACAAGAATAGAAGTATAGGTGCAACGTCTGGGAAGGTTCTGCTAGCCTGATACAGGAAGCACTCCTTCCTCCCCTTCCTTCCCTTCCCTTCTTTTCCCTGTCTGGAACCAGGGCAGGTGTAACTTCTGGATAGGCAGCCAGCCTGCATCTTTTTTTTTCTTTTTTGAGGCAGAGTCTCACTCTGTTGCCCAATATGGAGTGCAGTGGCACGATCCAAGCTCGCTGCAGCCTCGATCTCCCATGCTCAAGTGATCCTCCCACCTCAGCCTCCTGAGTAGCTGGGACTACAGGCTCGCACCACCACACCCGCTACATTTTAAAATGTTTTGTTGAGACAGGATCTTGCTATGTTGCCTAGGCTGGTCTTGAACTCCTGGGCTCAGGCTGCCTCAGCCTCCCAAAGTGCTGGGGTTACAGGTGTGAGCCGCCGCGCCCAGCCCAGCCTGCTCCTTGGAATCACCAAGTGACATCTATGAGGCTGGAAGCTCCTTCACCAGGGAGGACAGAGCAGAGACACAAAAAGGGCCTGAGTCCCTGGCTGTATGTTTGAGCTGCTGCACCTGCCATGGGTTACCAACATCAGAACTTCTTGTAACATGATACGAAGGGGCTGCAGGTGTTGAAGCCACTGTTGGGAAAGCTTTCTGTTACGTGCAGGGGGTTGCAGTCCTCATGGATACAGGATCTCAGGAGCGAGCATGGGGCTGGACCAGTGCAGTGATCCCTCTATAAGTGGGGAGAACCGAGTGTTGGCCATGGTCTGCTCTGGCCAGAGACAGTCTCCTCTGCATTCCTTCTTCCGGCCTCATGCCTCCTCAACTCCTGTCCTGTCACCCTCGTGCTGAGCTGTTTGGGCAAGGACTCTGCAGCCCTGGCCTTGACTGGGACGGGGGAGCCTCTCTCCTTCTCATTCCTGTGTCCCCACCTTGGCCGTGGCTTCCAGTCCTGAGTGTGTTGATAAGGGGGGCCCCAGCCCTCACTTCTGCCTCCAGCAGACAATGGCTCATCAGAGGCAGAGCCTGTGGCCTGAGTGGGCCGAGGGTAAGACAACAGTCCCGGAGGGCAGCAGTGCGTGTCCTGATGGCCGGAGTGGGGCAACCTAACAAGGAACGCACTCTGTATCCTTACTGTGTCTCCCTTCCTTCCCCAAATCCTCACCACAGGAACCTCACCGGTTTTGTTGGTTTGTTTGTTTGTGTTTTGTTTTTTTTTTGCTAAGCAAAGGAAATGAGTGAGCCTGGAAAAAAAAAAGTACTGTGGGAAGAAGAGAGGGTGTTGGACTCATACAATGGGACTCGGTGGCGGTCTCACACGAGCACTGTGAGAATAGGCGAGCCGCTAGTAACTCCCACACGTTTTATTATTTTTTGTTTTGAGAGACAGGGTCTCTCCTGCCCAGGCTGGAGTGCAGTGGTGCGAAAATGGCTCACTGAAGGCTTGAACTCCTGGACTCGAGTGATCCTCCTGCCCCAGCCTCCTGAGTAGCTGAGACTACAGGCACACATCACCATGCCTGGCTAATTTTTTAATATTTTGTAGAGATGGGTTCTTGCTATATTGCCCAGGCTGGTCTGCAACTCCTGGGTTCAAGCAATCCTCCCACCTCGGGAGTCAGGGCCAAGCCGATCTTGAACTCCTGGGCTCAGGCTGCCTCAGCCAAGGGCTGGGATTACAGGTGTGAGCCACTGCACCTGGCCTCCCACCCGTTTTAGAATTGTCTTTTGTCATTGTATTTTCCAGCTATTTTTATCAAGAACCAGTGTTGAGTTGCTGGTCCCTTTGCTTGGCTGGGTTCCGGGAAGCCCAGTGCCCTTGCCAGTGTGGTTCCAGAATCAGTGTCGGGGCAAACGCCTGACTGGTTTTCACTCCTTTCCTTAGAGGAGATGCGAGGCCTGCCAGTCCCCACCCCCGGTCGTCTTCAGTGTCCTGGGAGCCTCCTTTCTTCTGGTAGAACAAGAGCAAGCGCAGCAGGAGACGCTGGGGAGGGAGAGGCCCAGCCCACGCTGAGATTGGGGACACCGAGGTCAGAGAGTCCTTGTCAGGCAAGTTTGGGGGCAGAGACGGGACGCGAACCCAGGAGGTGCAGAGGGCTCCCCTAAATCCGAAGCTATCCCCTGCCCTCCCTTCCTCGCGTGGCTTTCCAAGCGGGCCCTGCCTGTCTGCGGGGACTCCAGGTGTCCTTCTGTTTTCAGCTCCCGGCTCCTGCCCGCGTGTGTGGCCAGGCTGGGCGCTCGGGCTTCCTTCTCCCAGGCCCACGACGGCTTCCGTCCTCGCAGGGGCGATCTTACCCCGGCCAGACAGTTAGGACGCGGTTGTGCTGACCTGAGGCTTGGCCCTGACTCCGGTGAACAGCCCCCGCTCCAGAGGCGGGGGGTCTGAACACTGGCCTGTGAGCCCCTGAGAAAAGCCTCTGTTTGCAGACCAGGTGTCTTTGTGGACGAGAACTTTGAATGCTACAGAGAGTTCATCTTCAAAGCTCTTGGCAATAAGGTTTTTGTTTGTTTGTTTGTTTGTTTTTTAACTCATGACCCCCTGCAGAGAGAACCAACTAAAGAATTTAGCTGGGCGAACACCCACACGTTGCCAATAAGAAAAGGTCCTGCTTTTACAAGGCTTCAGCTCTGTTGAGCAGTGAGATTGATTTGCTCGCTAGTGAAAAAACAACTGGGGCCTATATTTCCCATATCCATATTTTGTGAATGGTTTTTCTTAGTATCTTTTAAAATTCTTTTTCATTTTGAGCTCGGAAGAAACCCTCATAACCTTTCAATGTAGAGATTTCATATTATTCACTATGGAAATCAAACGGCTTTGCCAGATTGGAACTGAAATGTCAATTAATTGTCAATTCTTCACATCGAGTAATTGATTAATTGGCACAATGTTAATCCCTAAATCAGTGGTAATAAATTACTTGGTTTTTAATCTTGACCTTCAGAGTGCTAAAGCTCTTCAAATTGCCACTGTCCCTGCGGGAAATGACTGATGAAGCTACTCTCCTCCCATAATTCGTGTTGCTCCTAAACTTTCTACCTAATTGAGAATCACAGGAGTGCCTGGAAGCCCGTCTGCCAGAGCGCGCCAGCCTTGCCCAGATGTCAGGTGGAAACTGGGCCACTGCCGGGCTGCAGTGACTTTCGGCTGATGATTTTTTTTTTCCTGCAAACCTAATCACTTTAATATCACATAGAGTTAATTTAATAGGTGTCCTATTTATCACAAAATTTATGGCTAAACCACTGGGAAAGTGTTCTTTTCTCCTTTCTTCATTGGCTAGGCGGAACACGGAGTGAGTGGTGACTGTGTCTCCTGCAGTTTTGAACACCCGGTTTCCTCATGTTATGGCTTCACGTTTACGCAGCCCGTGTTCTCCTTGAGCAATGGCTGTGTGTCTTTAGATAAATGCCTGCAGCCTGACCCCAGATGGCTTCACCGGTTAACATTTTTATAGTCGGGGAAGCTTTGGGAATAACTGTGGTATTCCCTTCTAAACGTAGACTTGGCCAGGCACAGCGGCTCACACCTGTAATCCCAGCACTCTGGGAGGCCGAGATGGGTGGATCACTGAGGTCAGGAATTTGAGACCAGCCTGGCCAACATGACAAAACCCTGTCTCTTCTGAAATATACAAATTATCCAGGTGTGGTGGCACGTACCTATAATCCCAGCTGCTCAGGAGGCTGAGGCAGGAGAATCGCTTGAACCCAGGAGGCAGAGGTTGCAGTGAGCCGAGATCGTACCACTGTACGCTGGCCTGGGCGACAGACTGAGACTTCATCTCAAAACCAAAAGAATCTTAAAAAATAAACATAGGCTTGTTCAGGAATATACCTGCTTTTGGTAAAAAAATAAATAAACATACGCTTGGAGTTTTGCTTTTGCAGGATAGGCTCAGGGTGAAATTGTGAGGCAGGTCTACTCCCATGCCTTCAGCCCTCCACTGCGCCCTCTTGTCCCGTGCCCTCGTCTTTCCTGATAAGGTACAACCATAACTAAAATGTGCACAGTGCCACCTCTCAGGGCTGCTTGTGAATGAAGTCCTCTTGAAGTCCCACAGCTGTCCCCTTGATGCCCGGGAGCCGCTGATGGGCAGCCCTGGCCCCTCTCCGCACCGCTGTGATCTCTTGGGTCACACTGCTCCACAGGCACCGTCCACAGGCTGCCATGGGACTGGAGCATGAGCCCCTCCAGGCAGGGACAGTTCCTTCATCAGCTTACACCCACCAGGGCCAACCATGAAGAAGAAGCTGCATTGTTTAACCAAGTTACTCAGTCATTTAGAATTTCTCTGCTTGATTCCTTTTAAATTAGTTGACATAAGCCGGGAACAGTGACTCACACCTGTAACCAATCCCAGCACCTTGGGAGGCTGAGGCAGGGAGATTGCTTGACTCAGGAGTTCAAGACCAGCCTGGGCAACATGACAAAACCCCCATCTTGACTACAAAATACAAAAAAATGAGTTGGGGCTGGACACAGTGGCTCATGTCTGTAATCCTAACACTTTAGGAGGCTGAGTTGGGTGGATCACCTGAGGTCAGGAGTTCAAGACCAGCCTGGCCAACATGGTGAAAATCTGTCTCTACTAAAAATACAAAAAAATTAGCCAGGCGTGGTGGCTTGTGCATGTAGTCTCAGCTACTTGGGAGTCTGAGGCAGGAGGATCACTTGAGCCTGGGAGGCAGAGGTTGCAATGAGCTGAGACTGTGTCACTGTACTCCAGCCTGGGTAACAAATGAGACTTCATATTTTAAAAAAAAGTTAGTTGGGCATGGTGGTGCATACCTGTAGTCCCAGCTACTCAGGAGGCTGAGGTGGGAGAATCACCTGAGCCCGGGAGGCCGAGGCTGCAGTGAGCTGTACTCCAGCCTGGGTAACAGAGTGAGACCCTGTCTCAAAAAAAAATTAATTGACATATTTTAATGAAATTTGACTAACATAAGTGTCAAGATAAGCATAAACACGTCGATAGTTCCATCGACCTTGCTAACACAAAATGGTGGCCAAGTAACCCTTTTAAATATACACATGATCTGTAAACCCCAGCAGTCTCCTAAGAGTGTGGGTGCACTTTCAAAGTTAAATGAGATCTGTTTCCATGGAAGGAAAGCTCTGCTTTGTGATACGAGCAGCCACCACCCATGCCAAGCGACCGCTTACACCGTCAGATCGAAGGCCAACCGGAAAGAGCTAGAATGATCTTCCTCCTGTCTGCATCTGGTCGGTTGTTAAGTGAACATTATCCAATGTCCAAACACCCAGGTTCTCACCACGCGAGTGCCGGTCCCTGTCTGTTTCTGAAAGTTCACGCTCACCTCCCTGAGGGTGTCCCATTAGCAAAATGAGGACAATGTTGTTACCTCAGAGGCCTGTTTTTGAAAATTAGACAGTATCTGCAAACATGCTGATAAAATGTCGCATTATGAATATGTTAGGTAGAGTCGTGCTATTATGATGTTTCTGGGAATTCTGGTGGAATTCATGGCTTTCTTTTCTGGGAACCTGCAAGTGTGGAGCTGGGAGGCCTGGAGCCCCGATACTACCTTGCGGCCCCCTAGAGGGGTCAGCTTGGTGGAATGGGCTTGGCCAGGTCACTGCATGATGAGGGTCATCTCCAGGCCTCTAAGGTACTGATTCCCAGGCCAGACGACTTGAGTGTGGACTCCAGCCCTCCCTGAATCCCATTCCAGGGATCCAGGCAGGGAATGTGAAGAGGAAAGTGGGTTGGCTCCAAGAGAGTGGGATGGGAGGGAGAGAGAGCACGTCTGCCCCTTGCCCACGCAAAAAGATGACCTTCAGTGTCAGCCTCACCTCTGTTACACCCATCGCAGGCATCCCATTGGGAGGTGGCCAGAGGCACAGCCTGGACCCCCAACACACTGGGCCTCTGGCCTGTAAGAGACGCCGGAGGAAGCCCCAGGTGCAAAGTGTGAATCATGAGTGGATCTTGACATATAAAAACGTCAACTGGCAGGGCGCGGTGGCTCATGCCTGTAATCGCAGCACTTTGGGAGGCCGAGGCGAGCGGATCACCTGAGGTCAGGAGTTCAAGACCAGCCTGGCCAACATGGTGAAACCCTGCCTCTACTAAAAATACAAAAATTAGCCGGGCATCATGGTACGTGCCTGTAATCCCAGCTACTTAGAAGGCTGAGGCAGGAGAATCGCTTGAACCCAGGAGGCTGAGGTTGCAGTGAGCCGAGATTGTGCCATTGCACTACAGCCTGGGCAACAAGAGCAAAACTCCATCTCAGAAAATTTTTAAAATTAAAAAATTAAAAAAATTAAAAGTCGCCGGGCGCGGTGGCTCACGCCTGTAATCCCAGCACTTTGGGAGGCTGAGGCAGGCGGATCACAAGGTCAGGAGATCGAGACCATCCTGGCTAACACGGTGAAACCCCGTCTCTACTAAAAATACAAAAAAGAAAATTAGCCGGGCGTGGTGGCGGGCGCCTGTAGCCCCAGCTACTCGGGAGGCTGAGGCGGGAGAATGGCGTGAACCCAGGAGGCGGAGCTTGCAGTGAGCTGAGATCGGGCCACTGCACTCCAGCCTGGGTGACAGAGTGAGACTCCCATCTCAAAAAAAAAAAAAAAAATTAAAAGTCAACCTTAAATGATGTGTAGGGGGAATTGGGCAAATGTGAACGTGGATGGTGGCACATTGTGTGATATTGTGGAAATGCCTGTTGTCTTTGGTGTGACAGTGTGATTGAAGGGATGCAGGAGAATGCCCTTGTTTTAGGAGATACCTGCTGGCCAAGCGTTTACAGGTGAACAGTCTTGATGTTTGGCATTAACTTTCAAGTGGTTCAGCAAAATAAAAAGGGCAAACACACAGCCATACCTACATATATATGTGTCCACACCTGAACCTACATGTACTCACCCACACACTCACACCTACACATATACAAATCCGCTGATATGATTTGAATCTGTGTCCCTCCCCAAATCTCATGTCAAATTGTAATCCCCAATGTTGGAGGAGGGGCCAGATGGAGGTGACTGATGCATGGGGGCAGATTTCTCCCTTGCTGCTGTCGTGAAAATGAGTGAGTGCTCATGAGATCTGGTTGTTTAAGAGTGTGTAGCACCTCTTCCTTTCCTCTCTTCCTTTTTCTCCTGCCAGGTAAGATGTGCCTCCTTCCCCTTCTGCCATGATTGTAAATTTCCTAAGGCCTCCCCAGCCATGCTTCCTGTATAGCCTGTGGAACTGTGACTCAGTTAAACCTCTTTATAAAATAAATTACCCAGTCTCAGGTAGTTCTTTATAGCAATGCTAGAATGAACTAATATAGAAAATTGGTACCAGAAAGTGGGGCATTGCTCTAAAGATATCTGAAAATGTGAAAGCAACTTTGGAACTGGGTAATGGGCAGAGTTTGAAACAGTTTGGATGGAGGACTTAGAAGAAGATAGGAAGATGAAGGAAAGTTTGGAACTTCCTAGAGACTTATTAAATTGCTGTGACCAAAATGCTGATAGTGACATGGACAATGAAGACCAGGCTGAGGATGTCTCAGATGGAGATGGGGAATTCATTGGGAACTGAAGTAAACGTCAGTCCTGCTATGCTTTAGCAAAGAGACTGGAGGCATTGTGCCCCTGCTCTAGGGACCTGTAGAACTTTGAACTTGAGAGTGATGATTTAGAGTATCTGGCAGAAGAAATTTCTAAGTAGCTAGCCAGGTGTGGTGGCTCATTCCTGTAATCCCAGCAGTTCGGGAGGCCGAGGCGGGCGGATCACCTGAGGTCAGGAGCTTGAGACCAGCCTGTCCAACATGGTGAAACCCTGTCTCTACTAAAAATACAAAAATTAGCCAGGTGTGGTGGCGGGCACCTGTAATCCCAGCTACGCGGGAGGCTGAGGCATGAGAATCACTTGAACCCGGGAGGTAGAGGTTGCAGTGAGCCAAGATCACACCACTGCACTCCAGCCTGGGTAACAGAGCAAGACTCTGTCTCAAAAAAAAAAAAAAAAAAAAAAAAAAAAATTCTAAGCAGCAAAACATTCAAGATGTAGCCCGGCTGCTTCTAACAGCATATGGTCATATGCATGAGCAATGAGATGACCCGAAACTGGAACTTATGTTTATTTATTTATTTTTCAAGTCAGAATCTCACTGTGTCTCCCAGGCTGGAGTGCAGTGGTGCAGCCTCAGCTCACTGCAGCCTCTGCCTCCTGGGTTCAAGCAATTCTCCTGCCTCAGCCTCCCAAGTAACTGGGACTATAGGTGTGTGTCACTATGCCTGGCTAATTTTTGTATTTTTAGTAGTGACAAGGTTTCGCCATGTTAGCCAAGTTGGTCTCAAACTCCTAACCTCAAGTGATCCACTGTCCTTGGCCTCTCAAAGTGCTGGGATTACAGGTATGAGCCACCATGGCTGCCCTGGAACTTATATTTAAAAGGGAAGCAGAGCATAACAATTTAGAAAATTTTCAGCCTGACCATGTGGTACAAAGGAAAAACCCATTTTCTGGGGAGGAATTCAAGCCAGCTACAAAAATTTGCATAAGTAAAGGGAAGCCAAATGTTAATAGCCAAGACAATAGGGAAAGTTCCTGGAAGGCATTTCAGAGACCTTCTCAACAGCCCCTCCCATCACAGGCTTGGAGTGCTAGGAGGGAAAAATGGTTTTGCAGGCCAGGCCCAGGGCCCCACTGCCTTGCACAACATTGGGACACTGCTCCCTGTGTTCCAGCAACTCCAGCTCCAGCTGTGGCTAAAAGAGCCCCACAAATGTCTCAGGCTGCTGCTCAGAGGGTGCAAGCCACAAGCCGTGGTGGCTTTCACATGGTATTAAGCCTGTGGGTTCCCAGAGGGCAAGAGTTGAGGCTTGGGAGCCTCCACCTAAATGTCAGAGGATGTATGGAAAGGCCTGAATGTCCAAGCAGAAGTCCGCTGCAGTGGCAGAGCCCTCATGAAGAACCCCTACTAGGGCAATGTGGGAGGGAAATGTGGGGTTGGAGCCTCTACACAGAGTCCCCACTGAGGCACTGCTTAGTGGAGTGGTGAGAAGAGGACCACTGTCCTCCAGACCCCAGAATGGTAGATCCACTGACGGCTTGCACCATGTACCTGGAAAAACAGTAGGCAGTCAATACCAGCCTTTGGGAGCAGCTGTGGGGGCTGTACCCTGCAGAGCCACAGGGGCAGATTTGCCCAAGGCCTTGGGAGCCCACCCCTTGCATCAATGTTGCCTGGATGTGAGACATGGAGGCAAAGGAGATTATTTCAAAGCTTTGAGACTTAATGACTGCCCTGCTGGGTTTTGGACTTGCATGGGGCCTATAGTCCCTTTGTTTTGACCGGTTTCTTCCTTTTGGAATGAGAGCATTTAGCCAATGTCTGTATCCCCACTGTATCTTGGAAGTAACTAACTGGTTTTGATTTCCCAGGATTATAGGTAGAAGGAACTTGCCTTGTCTCAGAAGAGACTTTGGACTTTTGAGTTAATGCTGGAATGAGTTAAGACTTTGGAGGACTATTGGGAAGGCATGATTGTATTTTGAAATGTGAGAAGGACATGAGATTTGAGAGGGGTCCGTGGCAGAACATACGGTTTGGATGGTGTCCCTTCCCAAATCTCATGTTGAATCATAGTCCCCAGTGTTGGAGGTGGGACCTGGTGGGAGGTGACTGAATCACGTGGATGGATTTCCCCCTTGCTGTTCTCATGATAGTGAGGGAGTCCTCACGAAATCTGGTTGTTTAAAAGTGTGTAGTGGTGGCTCACACCTGTAATCCCAGCACTTTTGGAAGCTGAGAAGGGTGGATCATCTGAGGTCAAGAGTTCGAGACCAGCCTGGCCAACATGGTGAAACCTCATCTCTACTAAAAATACAAAACTTAGCCAGACATGGTGGCAAGCACCTGTAATCCCAGCTACTTGGGAGGCTGAGGCACAAGAATCACTTGAACCCAGGAGGTGGAGGTTGCAGTGAGCCGAGATCGCACCATTGCACTCCAGCCTGGGCAACAGAGCAAAAAGTCCATCTAAAAAAAAAAAAAACAGGCCGGGCGCGGTGGCTCAAGCCTGTAATCCCAGCACTTTCGGAGGCCGAGACGGGTGGATCACAAGGTCAGGAGATGGAGACCATCCTGGCTAACACGGTGAAACCCCGTCTCTACTAAAAAAATACAAAAAAACTAGCCGGGCGCGGTGGCGGGCGCCTGTAGTCCCAGCTACTAGGATGCTGAGGCAGGAGAATGGCGTGAACCCAGGAGGCGGAGCTTGCAGTGAGCCGAGATTGCGCCACTGCACTCCAGCCTGGGCGACAGAGCGAGACTCCGTCTCAACAAAAAAAAAAAACAAAAAACAGTATGTATCACCTCCCGCATCCTCCCCCTTTCCTCTCTTCCTCCTTCTCTGGCCATGTAAGATGTGCATTCTTCCCCTTCACCTTCCACTGTGATTGTAAGTTTCCTGAGGCCTCCCCTCCACATGTCCTGTACAGCCTGCAGAACTGTGAGTCAATTAAACTTTGTTTCTTTATAAATTACCCAGTCTCAAGGCAGTTCTTTTTTTTTTTTTTTTTTTTTTTTTCCTTGAGATGCAATTTCGCTCTTGTTGCCCAGGCTGGAGTGCAATGGCATGATCTTGGCTTACTGCAACCTCCACCTCCCAGGTTCAAGCCATTCTCCTGCCTCAGCCTCCCTAGTAGCTGGGATTACAGGCATGTGCCACCATGCCTGACTAATTTCTGTATTTTTAGTAGAGATGGGGTTTCACCATGTTGGTTAGGCTTGTCTCAAACTCCTGACCTCAGGTGATCTGCCCACCTCAGCCTTCCAAAGTACTGGGATTATAGGTGTGAACCACTGCGCCTGGCCTCAGGTAGTTCTTTACAGCAATGTGAGAATGGACTAAATACACCCACACACCCACACCTATATACATACATGCCACACACTCACCCCTACATATATACACACCCACCCACCCATGCAGATATACACACCACAAACCCACCCCTACATATATACACACCCCACCCCCCCACATATATACACACCACATACCCATCCTACATACATACACACCCACACACCCACCCCGACATATATACACACCCACATGGCCACCCCTATATATATACACAAATCCACACACCCACCCTACATACACACCCACATACACCCCCACATATATACACACCACATACCCACCCTACATGCATACACATCCACACACCCACCCCGATGTATATAAACACACACCCACACAGCCACCCCACATATATACACACCCACACACCCACCCTACATAGATACACACCCACACACCCCCCCACATATATATACACCACATACCCACCCTACACACATACACACCCACACATACACCCCGACTTATATAAACACCACACACCCACCCCTGTATATATACACACCCACACAGCCACCCCTGTATATATACACACCCACACACCCACCCTACATAGATACACACCCACACACACCCTACATAGATACACACCCACACACCCACCCCTACATATACACACCACACACCCATGCCGACATATATACACACCCACACAGCCACCCTACATAGATACACACCTACACATCCCCCCACATATATACACACCACATACCCACCCTACATACATACACACCCACACACCCACCCTGACATATATAAACACCACACAGCCGCCCCTATATATATATACACCTACACACCCACTCTACATAGATACACACCCACCCTACATAGATACACACTCACACACCCACCCTACATAGATACACACCCACACACCCACTTCTATGTATATACACACCCACACACCAACCCCTACATATATACACACCCACCCCTACATATATACACACCACACACCCACCCCTACATATATACACATCACACACCCACCGCTACATATATAC
This sequence comes from Macaca mulatta, assembly GCF_049350105.2. Classification (NCBI taxonomy): domain Eukaryota; kingdom Metazoa; phylum Chordata; class Mammalia; order Primates; family Cercopithecidae; genus Macaca; species Macaca mulatta. Next base: position 196,550,358 of record NC_133408.1, read on the forward strand.
ACACCTACACTCCCAGCCCTACGTATATACACACCACACACCTACCCCTACAAATATACACACCACATGCCCACCCCTACATATATACACACCCACACCCACACCCATATATATACACACCCACACACCCACCCCTACATATACACACACCACATGACCACCCCTACAAATATACACACCCACACCTACATATATGCACACCTACACACCCACCCCTACATAGATACACACCACCTACATATATACACACAGCATACGCCCACCCCTACGTATATACACACCACACGCCCACTCCTACATATATACACACCCACACACCCACCCCTATATAGATACACAGCACACGCGCCCACCTACATATATACACACCACATGACCACCCCTATATAGGTACACACATGCCCACACCTACGTATATACATGCCCACATGTGCACATCTTCCTATATACATGCCCACACACCCACATATATACGTGCATCCCCTGGTCCACATTCCTCTACACCTGTGTCTATACCTTTGCACCCCAGGACTACACACATTTAGCTGCACATGAATAGGTAGAGAAAAGCAAATGTGCCCTAATGTTAACTAGCAGTGAATTTAGGGGCAGGATATATGGATAATCATTGTACTATTTTTTTAATTTTCTCAAAATTTGAACATTTTGAAAATAAAAATGAGGTGAGTAAGACACTGTCCAGATAAAAGTAAAACTCATTTGTAGGTTGCATTTCACCCACTGGTTACTTATAGTAAATTTTGGAACTGGAAGTTTATTTAAATTCAGATTGAAGCTTTCTTTTTGAGTCTTTTAAGTTGCTGTAAGTTTTTTAAAATGTATATTTGAAACTCAGTAGAGAAATAGTATTTGCTCTAGCTTTTTGCTCTCTTTTTTGTTTGTGGAAGAAAAACTCTACTTTGACAAAAGAAAATCTATATGAAATAGAAATCGGTTTTGATGACATTAGTAGAGAATCTAGGGGAGAGGCCAACACGTAATGAGAAAGCAGCCTCCTGTGTGGGGAATTTGGGGTGAAACCTGGAGAAATGCTACACTCTGCACAAACCAAGTTGAATTGTTTTCAGAAGTGTAAGGTTCTACGTAGCAAGAGGCTTTTCTCATATGCACTTCACTTTCTTAGTTGGAGTGCAGAAATACCTCAACACAGAAGAACGTGCCCGCAAGGCCTCACTCTGGCATATAATAGCGCTTGCTACAGACGATGAGCACACCTGCGGCTCCGGCAACTATGAGGCAGTGCTCACGGAGAGCGTGGCCCTCAGTGTGGATATCCGGAAGGCAGCCACCACCTTCTTCTGTGTTCTTGTTTTGCATTTTCCTTCATTTCTATCAACCGACTTTGCTGTTATAGCTGCTGCTTAGCAAACCCGGTAAACATGAGGTTGTAATCATTGAACACGGCACTCTGGCAAACCGAGACGCTGAAAGGCTGTCTTTTCTGGGATGAAGAAGGACTATGTGGCGTTCAGATATCTAATTACGTACAGGATGGTCACAGATCTTCTTGGCTGAAGATTAGCACAACTTTTCTGCTCAGGCCACCACAGGACGTCTGACTTGAATGTGTTTCAAAGCTAACGTAAGTAAATTCTAGTCCTGGAGTGACGTGAATTGTCCCATGGATTCCATCTGATTTCATTCCATTCACTGAATCCCCAGAAGGGCTGCCCGGTGAGTCCTCAATGACAGAACCTGGTGTCAGGTCGAGAGTGCCACACTCAGCCTTTGCAGAAATAGAGTCGCTCATATAGGACTGGTCCATAACTGTTGGTCAAGCTGCCTCACAGAATGGCCAGGGTTTGCTCTGGCTGGTTGATTAGTGGCCCTGGTAAATCGGGAGTAGACAAGTACTAACGGTCAGAATTCGTGTGTCCCATACAATATGCTGTTCCGTTTGGGAAAATTACATTAAGAAGCTCCAGGAAGTTCCAGGGTGGGCATCCTTGGTGAGGGGGCTACATTACATTCTTATGAAAATAAAAGAAACTTTGTGGGTTTTTTTTTTTTCTTTCTTTTGAGATGGAGTCTCACTCTATTGCCCAGGCTGGAGTGCAGTGGCATGATCTCAGATCACTGCAACCTCTGCCTCCTGGGTTTAAGGAGTTCTCATGCCTCAGCCTCCCAAGTAGCTGGGACTACAGGTGCGCGCCACCACATTCAGCTAGTTTTTGCATTTTTAGTACAGACGTGATTTCACCATATTGGCCAGGCTGGTCTCAAACTGTTAGCCTCAAGTGATTTGCCCACCTCGGCCTCCCAAACTGTTGGGATTACAGGCATGATCCACCGCGCCTGGCCTAAAAGAAACCTTAAATGGAGCCAAACTCACTGTATACCCCAACAGACTTCAACAGCAAGGGGGTGGCCCACATGGCTTCAAAACGTGGCTTCAAAGTATCTCCTGGAAACAAACACGTACTGTCACTGAGCACACAAGCGTCTGGCTTTGCCGTTTTGCTCACACTTAGGATTGAACACAGCACTTCCTTCAAAAAGCACTTCCCACCTGGATCTTGGGAGGTGCAAGGGTCCCAGGTCCTTGGTTTGTATGGGTTTGTGGTCAGGGGAATTGAACCCCTAGCAGCTTCTCGGTCCCTGAGGAAAAGTGCCCGGCTTCTGACCAACCACAGCCACAGGGAACAAGCTGGATTCAATTCTTGCTCTGTCGCCCAGGCTGGAGCACAGTGACATGATCTCGGCTCACTGCAACCTTCACTTCCTGGGTTCAAGCCATTCTCCCCCCTCAGCCTCCTGAGTAGCTGGGATTACAGGTGCATGCCACCACACATGGTATCTAAACTAATGTTTATATTTTTAGTAGAGACAGGGTTTCGCCATGTTGGCCAGGCTGGTCTCAAACTCCTGACCTCAAGTGATCCACCCGCCGTGGCCTCCCAAAGTGCTGGGATTATAGTCGTGAGCCACTGTGCCCGGCCTGGACTTCTAATTGTAGTAGAAAATGCCTGGCTGTGGTGTGACATCCTATCCATGTTTAACATCTTTAATCACAAGTCCTCTTTCCAAATCAGAATGTAAGAAGTTTAGGGAGTGTAGTCACGTTTGTTTTAATTAGGAACATGTTTAGAGGGCAGGAATTAGCTCGAATGAATGACAGGGTCCCCACTTAGCATGCGAAAGTCAGTATCTGCCTGTGATACAGCCACAGGTGGGAAACTATAGCCTTTATTGCGTGTTCCTCCACCATACCAGCCTTTCTGCTTTGGAGGAAAACTAGATATTAGCGCAGAGCCACAGCTTGGCCTCTAGGAGGAGGTTTCCTGGCCTGAGTCACATGTTGGGGATGACTTGCAATCGGGGCTCCCCTGACGATGTTTGCACCCGCGCTTGCCACGCTTGGCCAGGGAACGGAGGACAGATGGCTCGGCCAGCCTCTCATTTACAGAAGTGGCTTCACAGAAGGCTTCGTTTTTCTCGCTGCTCAGCGCCCCAGCCCATGACACCAGGCAGGAGGGGAACTGCTCCTCCCCAGGATGTGGGGGCTCTGGGTCCTCGCTGTCTGTCCTTCCATGGGAAATTGGAGTCACGCCCTCGGAGGCCACGTCTGGACTGAAACCATTGTCCTTGGCTTTGGTGGGGAGTTTCCACGGGGGCCATGAAAAGGAGCAACAGGGAAGACAAACGACAAGTCTGTTTGAAAGGGGACAGGCTACAAATCAATACCTGGGGGAGTGGGGGAAGAGGGGAGCAAAGGTCGGAGGCAGGAATGAGGGAAAGATCGGGGGGGCTACTGCCCTGCGAATAGGACAGGAAGCCTTTAAAACGAAATCCCACTTTTTACACCTAAAAATGTAAAGCTGTCAATTTTCATTAAGGATGAAGCAAATGAAATCTAGATGGTGCCAAATAATTAACGACTTTTAATAACCCTCATAAATTTGGATTTCGTCAAATCCACGTTGCCGATCATTGGCGATCGCTAGCAGGAATGGGGAGCTGGGAGGGGCCTCACACCTGTGTAAAACTGGACGCAGCTGACATCCCTCCCAGGTACATCAATTATCATTAAAGAGTAATAAGAATGCCAAGATGGACTGCTTTAGCACTTCAGTACGGAGGTCTTTACATTTAAAATTAAATCCATTAATTGTAACTACTCTACTTTTGTGATCCCGCAGGTAGTGCACAAACTAATTCATTGCTTTGGCAATCAAGCAGGTCTTTGTTCATTAAGGATCTTGATTTATTTCTCGTAGGGAAGTCCACACGCGTGTGCCCAAAATCACACTGATAAAGGGTCATTCGATCATTTTGTTCCAGACAGTTAGAAACTGACCGTGAAATATGTCTTTGGAATCTGGACCAGGGTTGACTCACAGCAGGTGTGGGAGCGGACGACAGGGGCCCCCAGTGCTCCAGGCAGCCCTAGGAAGAGGCAGGGCTTCCTCTCGCTGTGTGGCACAAATTTATTTTAAAATAAAAGTTTCTTAATGGCGCTTGGCATTTTCTCTGACTGTTCCAGGTGGCAGCCACTTTGATTCATCAGTTTCCATGCTGGCAGGGGCCGGAGGGACAGAGGAGGAATTGGCCTCACAGGCCTGCAAGGCCCTGGCTGGAGGAGGAAGAGGGATTTGAACAACAGCCCCCGGGGCTGCGCTAGCCCAGGGGCACCTGGGGCAGCCTTGAGGCAGCTGGACTCAGCACGCAGGCCCCTGAGCTCTTGTGTGGCTGCAGGGACTTGCCCAGGGAGCTGGCCTGGCTGACCACCCCTGCCTCACCCTCCCCCAAGACCCCAAGGTCAGGGGTGCCTGGCCCGGGCCCTGGACGTCATTCTGAGGACTCAGTGCCAGCCTGGCAGCTAGCAGGGGCAGGACCAGCCAACTGCGTTTTGGGGACATGGTGGCCCTGAGAACAGCATCTCAGGGGACGCAGGCTGAGGCAGGACAGGAGCTGTGCAGGGTGGGACACCGCAGGTAAGGGCAGGAGACAGCCCGGGAAGAGCTGCCTCACGGCTGACACCATGACTTTTGGGTGGCACAGAAGCTGCAGGCATCAGCGGAGAGCAGCGTGTATGAGCTGATAATAATCAGTTGTAGCTCCTGCATCCCCTCAAAAACGTGCTTTTTTCTTTCTCTATTTTTATTTTATTATTTCATCCACTCGAGCACACATGTGTTCCTTCTTCAATCTGACAGTCTCTCAAGTATTTTAAATAAAAGATACGTGGGCTGGGTGCAGTGGCTCTTGCCTGTAATCCCAGCACTTTGGAAGGCTGAGGCGGGTGGATCACTTGAGGTTAGGAGATAGAGACCAGCCCGGCCAACAGGGTGAAACCCCGTCTCTACTCAAAATACAAAAATTAGCTGGGCGTGGTGGCACGAACCTGTAGTCCCAACTACTTGGGAGGCTGAGGCAGGAGAATTGCTTCAACCCAGAAGGTGGGGGTTGCAGTGAGCCAAGATCATGCCACTGCATTCCAGCCTGGGTGACAGAGAAAGACTCCATCTCAAAATAAATAAATAAATAAATAAATAAATAAATAAATAAATACAAGATATGCTTGTGGTAGGCAGAAAATTCCCACCAAGGAGGCCACACTCTCATCCCTCCAACCTGGGACTACGTTACCTTACAGCAAAAGGGACCTTGCAGATGTCATGAAGTCAAGGATTTTGCCAGGGGAGGTGATCCTGGGTTACGTGGTGGACCCCGTGTCATCCCAGGGTGCCCTTGATGGGAAGGCAGGAGGGTCAGTCAGGGAAGAGAATTGAGGACAGAGCAGTGTTGGCGTGAAGTGATTGCTGGAAGGTGCCACAAGCCAGGAAATGCCAGACAGGGCAAGAACAGAGCCTCCTCCCACGTCTGCAGAAGGACCCCGCCCTGTGACACCTTGGTTTCAGCCCAGGGAGACCCATGAGGACTTCTGACCCCTAGAACTGTAGCACAAAACATTCGTGTTGTTTCAAGCAATTGAATATGTGGTCACGTATTACTGCAGCCCCAGGGAACTCACCCCTTGGAGGCTCACCTCCTGCCATTGAAGCTGCAGCTCCCCTCTCTCCACAAGAGCAAAGCCTAACAGAACCCAGAAGATTGGTCCTAAAGGAGAAAAAGAAAGGCAAAATGAATATAAGCAGAGAGTTGATTTGGCCCAAGTTTGAGGACTGCAGCCCAGGAACATAGATTCGAGTTGCCTCGAATGCGGACTCCGATTAGCAGCAGTTACAAGCGAGTTGTAAAAAGAAGCAAACGGAGGAAGGAAAGAAAAGGAAACAAAGGAGAAGAGGGATGGTCTGTGTGGTGGCTCACACTCATAATGCCAGCACTTCGGGAGGCCAAGCTGGGAGGACTGCTTGAGGCCAGGAGTTTGAGACCAGCCTGGGCTACCCCTTAGAGATAATGAGATCCCCATCTCTACAAAAAAAATAGTCGTAAAAAATTAGCCAGGCATGGTGGTACCTGTCTGTAGTACCAGCTCCTCAGGAGGCTGAGGTAGGAGGATTGCTTGAGCCCAGGAGGCTAAGGTTGCAGCGAGCTATGATTGTGCCACTGCACTTCAGCACCCTGGGTTACAGAGCAAGACCCCTTCTCTATACAAGAAAAAAGAGTTCCTAAGTTGTTTACCAGTAAGTTACATTAAAGTAACATACGCTATTGATTGGCTATACATTGTTCTTTGTATCACAAATTCCAGGAACATGAAAACAATGGGCGAGGCTGCCGATCATTATCAAAATGCCTTTAAACAGTTGTCCCCAGATGTGGGTCCCTGACTGCTCTGAGCTACTTTTCTTTTCTGCTCAGCTATTTTCAGCACTGTAGGTGGATGCCCCACCGGGTGAGTGAAACTGCCTCTGCAAGATGATGACAGAGAGAGAAGCCTGGCATGGCTGACTCCATCTTACCTCTGTCCTCACTGGCGGGCTGTCCTCATTAGCTCCTGGGCGTAGGCCACTCTAACCATGGGAGGGAGTTAGTTAATAGTTTAACTTGAAAGGATGGTGTAATAGTCCCTCCCTGACATTGCTTCCCTTCCCGTGCGGGACTGAAACCGCCTTTGTGAGACTAATGAAAGGCCACGAGATTCGGATGCTGGGAGGAGCCTGGGTTCTGCTAACATGCAGGTCAACCAGCCATTGTCCCCAGCTTGTTTTCTGTAATTTCTTAACACTCAGGAGGCGTGTGGCCAGAGGTCACAAGATTTGTGGCTTCCTCTGTTGCTCCTAGAGATAACATGACTCTCCTAAGACCTAAGATTGGTCTTTTGAGATGTTTTTCAGATTTTTGCATTCTGGCAACCAACTGACCCCACCCAGACACGTGACTCATAACTCAACTGTGGCCCCCCGCAGAGGTGGGCTCAGTGCACAAGGACCATCTTCCACACTTCCATTACTTCATCCCTAACCAATCAGCAGCACCCATTCCCTAGCCCCTCTGCCCACCTAATGGCCCATAAAAATCCTAGCCTCTGTGGCCAGGCTCGTGCCTGTAATCCCATAATCCCAGCACTTTGGGAGGCTGAGGTGGGAGGATTGCTTGAGCTGAGGAGTTCAAGACCAGCCCAGGTAACATAGCAAGCCCATATCTCTTTAAAAAAAAACAAAACTGGGCGTGGCAGCATGCACCTGTAGTCTCAGCTATACCCAAGAGTCTGAGACAGGAGGATTGCTTGAGCCTGGGAGGTCAAGGCTGCAGTGAGCCATGGTTGTATCATTGTACTTCAGCCTGGGCAACAGAGTGAAACCCTATCTCAAAAAAAAAAAAAAAATTGAAAGACAGGCCAGGCACAGAGGTTCATACTTGTAAGCCCAGCACTTTTGGAGGCCAAGCTGGGCAGATCACAAGGTCAGGAGTTCGAGACCAGCCTGACCAACATGGTGAAAACCTGTCTCTACTGAAAATATAAAAATTATCTGGGCATGGTGGCACACATCTGTAATCCCAGCTACTCAGGAGGCTGAGGCAGGAGAATCACTTGAACCTGGGAGGCAGAGGTTGCAGTGAGTGGAGATTGCACCACTGCACTCCAGCATGGGCGACACAGCGAGAGTCCATCTCAAAAAAAAAAAATTACTAGCCTCTGAGTTCTCAGGGAGGCTGATTAGAGTAATGATAAGCTCCTGGGCTTCCACTTGGCTGTCCTTGTGTTAATTAAATGCTTTCTTTACTGCAGTAACAGTGTCTCAGTGAATTGGTTTTCTCTGTGCACTGGGGCAAGAAGAACCTGTCAAGCAATTACTTGAGGACCTTCAAAGACTCCCCTGCTGGCCCCTCTCCCTTGCTGGCAGCCACTTCATGACAACCGTGGCCATCTGGTGTCAGCACATTCTGAAGAAGCCCCCCTGACTGGCCTCTGTAGTGTGTGTGTGTGTGTGTGTGTGTGTGTGTGTGTGTGTTTGGCAGAGCCTTGCTCCATCACCCAGGCTGGAGTGCAATGGCACGATCTCTGCTCACTGCAACCTCCGCCTCCAGGGTTCAAGCAATTCTCCTGTCTCAGCCTCCTGAGTAGCTGGGAGTACAGGTGCCCACTACCACACCTGGCTAAGTTTTGTATTTTTGGTAGAGACGGGGTTTCACCTTGTTGGTCAGGCTGGTCTCGAACTCCTGACCTCAGGTGATCCACCCACCTCGGCCTCCCAAAGTGCTGGGATTACAGGCATGAGCCACTGCACCTGGCCTTGTGGTTTGTTAAGTAAAAATTATTGGAGGCCTTTGCTCTAGACTAAGCTCCTGCACTAGATCTTGACACACCCGACTAAAAACCAACATGGAGTCACTCACGCTAACATTCCAAGTCACTCAACAAAAACTGAGTTGCTATCTGGCCTTCTAAGAAATCACGAGAGAATGACAACACCAAATTTCCCCAACTGGCAGCTTCAATGGGCCTGATAATGAATCAAATGTCACCTGAAGGAACCTGAAACCCGCCAGCCAGCTATTTTTCCGTTTCCCTGTTCCCACCATACAAGGAAAGTAACTTTGAAATGACCAATTCACTTTTTTTCTTTTTTTGAGACAGGGTCTTGCTCTTCTGGCCAGGCTGGAGTGCAGTGGTGCAAGTACGACTCACTGCAGCCTCGAACTCTGGGGCTCAAGTGATCCTCCTGCCTCAGCCTCCTGAATAGCTGAGATCACAGGTGCACACCACCACGCCCAGCTGACCAATCTGATTTTTTGTTCTTTGTTTCTGCTTTCTTTAGCCTTTTTCTGTCTTTAAAACCAACTTCCTCTGCTTAGTTCATTGGCGCACTTATTTATTTTATTTTATTCTTTTTTTTTGAGAGAGAGTCTCACTCTGTCACCCAGGCTGGAGTACAACGGCATGATCTCAGTTCACTGCAACCTCTGCCTCCCGGGTTCAAGCGATTCTCCTGCCTCAGCCTTCCAAGTGGCTGTGACTATAGGCATGCGCCACCACGCCCAGCTAATTTTTGTATTTTTAGTAGAGACTAGGTTTTGCCATGTTGGCCAGTCTCGAACTCCTGACCCCAGGTTATCCACCCGCCTCAGCCTCCCGAAGTGCTAGGATTACAGACTTGTTGAAAGAAGCGTTGCCGGATTCTAGAATTGCAAATAAAGCAATTAGTTTAGATCTTCAAACTAAATCTGTTGTAATTTTGTCTTTTCGCAGGTTTATTCAATTATTACCTTAAGACTGCCTGGAGCAACAAACAAGTGAATCTGAGATGGTCTAGTACGTTAATAACGGATCACTTAATCCAAATGATCACAGCGTGGGTGGGCGTCCTCCGTTTGGCTTTCAACATTCTAGACTTTTTATTATTTTCATTTGACTCTACCTTTACAACGTACTCAATGTCCTCAGCCACATCGTCCAATGCTGGTACTTTCTTTTAAGTCAAAGGGAGTGAAAATTTAATCTTGAAAATTATTTCAACCTGTCTTAAGACTCCAACTTGGCTCTGAGGGTCCCCCAGGTTTCACCAGCTGTGGGCCAGGGTGCTGCCAGGTGTGGCATTTGCTACGGCGATTGCACAGGGCAACTGTCACCTGGGTCTTGGTTTATGGGCTGCAACATGAGGCTTGTTCTGAGCAGGAAAGCACTACCCACAGCCTGCTGTTCTACGCCTGTTCAGGATGATGTGAAAAGCATCTCAAAGATGTGCTACCTCTGTGGCAAAATGCTGTTCCCATTGCTATAAGGTGGGTCTGAACAAACCCCCCGCAGCGTGGGAGGGGCAGTGGGCTAGAACTTGCTGCCCCACGGCCTGGAAGGTGACGGAAACAGGGCGCGCAGGAGGGCAGCGAGCCGGCCATTTCCAGAGCGAAAAACGACCTGCGGTGGTTGTTTTGGTTTATGAATTTCCTCTCCAGGAGCAGGGAACCCTGGTGGGGCCTCTGGCCAGGCCTGCGAACAGCGCTGGTCCCTCTGAAGATTAGGTTGTCTCGATTTCATTTCATCTTACAGGCTGAATATATTTTATGGGTTTTCGTGAAAGGCATGATTTATGCTTTGAGACTCCTGGAAAAGCTCCTGGCTTTTAAAAATAATCTCTGAAAATGAATTTCTTCTGGGGGTCAGTGACATTGTCTTGTGGCCCAGGAGGGCTCAGGCCTCGCCAGCATCAGAGTTTAGGTGTTTTCCTCTCCTTTCAAAATAATTTGTTTTAAAAATATCAGCTATGTGAAATATGTGCGTCGACTTATCTTTTACATGTTTGTGCCCCTCCCCTGGCACTTCTCTGCCCTCTTCCTCCGTAGCAGGCCAGTTGTAGCCATTTGTTGATTGAATTTTCAGGGAGTGTACAAATGTTGCTCAGGTGGAAGCAGGGGCAGGGCTGTGCTTTGGAACCGAGGGCCTCAGGCTTTTACGAGACCCCTGCTGCTGGCCCCTCATGCGCCAACACACGCTCCCTAATCAGGACTTCTGAGGACATCTTGGGAGGAGCTGGGCTGTGGCTTCACTTTGCTCTGCTTCTCATTGAAATGACCCTTTCCCCCTGGCAATTGCCTGAAAAGATTAAAGATCAATCTGCTCCAGCTCAGGGTGCGTCAGCCCAGCCCCTGGCCAGCCCCAGTCTGGGAAGGGAAAACAAAATCAGTGAGGGAGCTGGGCACGGTGGCTCATGCCTGTAATCCCAGCACTTTGGGAGGCCGAGGCAGGCAGAACACCTAAGGTCAGGAGTTCAAGACCAGCCTGGCCAACATGGTGAAACCCCGTCTCTACTGAAAATACAAAAATTAGCTGGGCGTGGTGGCATGTGCCTGTAATCCCAGCTACTTGGGAGGCTGGGGCAGGAGAATGGCTTGCACCCAGGAGGAGGTTGCAGTGAGCTGAGATTGTGCCACTGCACTCCAGCCTGGGCAACAAAGCAAAACTCCATCTCAAATTTAAAAAAAAGAAGAAAGAAAAAAGAAAAGAAACTCATTGAGGGAATAAGGAAGGAGGAGGGCAGGTGGAAGAGTTCTATGATCTCCAGGGACAGGCGATGGCAGGTGGCAGGTGGCAGGGTGCTAGAAGGTGGCCGTGTGTCCCTCCCTGGTCCTGAGGGGGAATTGAAGTTAAGGCGGGAAGGAAGGGCTGGGCACTGTGATAAGGTGTCTGATGGGGAGGGCCACCGATTTGCTCTGCAGCTTCCTCTCTTCTATCACTCTCCAAACTGCCTCCAAATCCCTTGTGTTTAAAAGTTTATTATTTTATTATAATTTTCAGACAAGGTCTCCCACTGTCTCCCAGGCTGGAGTGCAATGACACGATCACAGCTCACTGCAGCCTTGACCCCCTGGGCTCAAATGATTCTCCCACTTCAGCCTCCCGCATGGGACCACTGGCTCACACCACCACACCAGACTAATTATTGTATTTTTTATTTCATTATTATTATTATTATTATTATTATTATTATTATTATTTTGAGATGGAGTCTTGCTCTGTCACCCAGGCTGGAGTGCAGTGGCACGATCTTGGCTCACTGCAAGCCCTGTCTCCCGGGTTCACACCATTCTCCTGCCTCAGCCTCCCGAGTAGCTGGGACTACAGGCACCTGCCACCATGCCTGGCTAATTTTTTGTATTTTAGTAGAGACGGGGTTTCACCGTGTTAGCCAGGATTGTCTTGATCTCCTGACCTCGTGATCTGCCCTCCTCGGCCTCCCAAAGTGCTGGGATTACAGGCGTGAGCCACCGCATCCGGCCATTGTATTTTTAGTAGAGACAGGGTTTTGCGGGCCGGGCGCGGTGGCTCAAGCCTGTAATCCCAGCACTTTGGGAGGCCGAGACGGGTGGATCACGAGGTCAGGAGATCAAGACCATCCTGGCAAACACGGTGAAACTCCGTCTCTACTATAAAAATACAAAAAACTAGCCGGGCGAGGTGGCGGGCACCTGTAATCCCAGCTACTCGGGAGGCTGAGGCAGGAGAATGGCGTAAACCCGGGAGGCGGAGCTTGCAGTGAGCTGAGATCCGGCCACTGCACTCCAGCCTGGGTGACAGAGCGAGACTCCGTCTCAAAAAAAAAAAAAAAAAAAAGAGACAGGGTTTTGCCATGTTGTCCAGTTTGGTCTCCAACTCCTGGGCTCAAGTGATCTACCTGCGTCAGTCTTTCAAAGCATTGGGATTACAGGCATGAGCCACCTCACCTGACCTAAGAAAATTTCAAATTTATTTTTATTTTTAATTATGGTAAAATAAACGTAACATAAAATTGACCATTTTAACATTTTTAAGTGTCCGTTTCAGTGGCATTAAGCACATGTGCATTTTGTGCAACCATGACCATCATCCATCTCCGGAGCTCTTTCCTTCTCCCCGGCTACAATCAAGCTCTGTCCCCATTCCTCACCAACTCCCATCCCCTCACCCCTCAGCCCTTGGCAACCACCATTCTACATCCTCTGTTAATTTCTTTCTTTCTTTCTTTTTTGTTTGAGACAGAGTCTCTCTGTGTCTCCCAGACAGGAGTGCAGTGGCGCGATCTCGGCTCACTGCAAGCTCCACCTCCCGGGTTCAGGCCATTCTCCTGCCTCAGCCTCCCGAGTAGCTGGGACTACAGGCGCCCGCCACCACGCCCGGCTAATTTTTTGTATTTTTAGTAGAGACAGGGTTTCACCTTGTTAGCCAGGATGGTCTCGATCTCCTGACCTCGTAATCCACCCACCTCGGCATCCCAAAGTGCTGGGATTACAGGCGTGAGCCACCACGCCCGGCCTCTTTCTTTTTTTTTTTAAGACGGAGTTTTGCTCTATCACCCAGGCTGGACTGCAGTGGTGCGATCTCAGCTCACTTGTAACCTCCCACTCCCAGGTTCAAGTGATTCTTCTGCCTCAGCCTCCTGAGAAACTGGGATTACAGGCATCTGCCACCACGCCCAGCTAATTTTTTGTATTTTTAGTAGAGACGGGGTTTTGCCCTATTGGCCAGAGAGTTCTCGAACTTCTGACCTCAAGTGATCCACCTGCCTTGGCCTCCTAAAGTGCTGGGATTACAGGCATGAGCCCTCTGCGCCCCGCCTGTATTAACTTTAAATATATCTTTTCTTTTCTTTTTTCTTTCTTTCTTTTTTTTTTTTTTGAGACGGGATATTGCTCTATTGCCCAGGCTGGAGTACAGTGGTGCAATCTTGGCTCACTGCACCCTCTGTCTCCCGGGTTCAAGAAATTCTCCTGCCTCAGCCTCCCAAGTAGCTGGGACTGCAGGTGTGCACCACCATGTCTGGCTACTTTTTGTATCTTTAGTAGAGACGGGGTTTCAGCATGTTGGCCAGTCTGGTCTCAAACTCCTGACTTAGTGATCCACCCGCCTCGGCCTCCCAAAGTGCTGGGATTACAGGTGTAAGCCACCGTGCCCGGCCTTTTTTTTTTTTTTTTTCTTTTCTAACTACACATCACCTTCCTGGGAGAATTTTAGATATTTCACGTAAGTAGAATGATATAGTATTGGTCCTTTTGTGACTTGAAAGTGAGCATAATTGCACCTGCCCTCACAGGGTTAACCTGAATCACATGCCGTGTTCTGGGCGCGAATAGAGTTGTGATGAAGCATTCATCAGGCTGCACTGTGGCCCACTTCGTGGGCGCTAAAGTCCCGTAGCCCTCGCCCCGGACCACGTGCAGCCCCAGTATTCCTACAGAGGGGATGGCTGACGTGAGCATCATGAGGCTCTTGTTTAAGAATTGCCGAGTTGTGCCTCAGTTCCTGGATTCCAGCAGAAAAGCTGACTCTGACCAGTGTGAAGACCCCGTGGAGGAGCAGAGTCTGCCTGAGAATGCAGATTCTTCCTCTCTCTGTCGTGTGACTTCTCCCCACACTCTTCCACCCATCAACGATCTGGTCCCACACCTCGGCCCACCCCGACCCCCGGAAATCCCTAGCCCCAAACTTGCCAGGGGGCGGATTAGAGGAGTTCTCCCTTCTGCTGGTTCACAGGCCTCGAGATTAAAACTCTGTCTTCTGCAACCCTGGACGTGGGTGTCTGAGTACTGACTCACTGTGCCCCAGGCCTGTTACAGTCATGCAGTGTCCTCAGGGCCCATCCCTAATTCTCTTTTTCAATGCATACTTTTTTTTTTTTTTTTTTTTTTGGAGACAGAGTCTTGCTCTGTCATCTAGGCTGGAGTGCAATGGCACAATCTTGGCTCTCTGCAACCTTGGCCTCCCGGGTTCAAGCGATTCTCCTGTCTCAGCCTCCCAAGTAGCTGGGATCATAGGCATCCGCCACCACTCCTGGCTAATTTCTGTATTTTTAGTAGAGATGAGGTTTCGCCATGTTGGCCAGGCTGGTCTCGAACTCCTAATCTCGGGTGATCCACCCACCTCGGCCTCCCGAATTGTTGGGATTACAGGCGTGAGCCACCGCGACTAGCCTCATAATTTGTTCGCGTGCTGTTGATTGGAAGGAAAAAGGTGGAGGTCTTCACTGATTGTGAGTCAAATCTTGCCCCATGCTGCTTAAGCCTCCTGCAGCTTCCCTTTACAGGTGTGGCAGGCTGAAGCCCCAGCCCCATCTTCCCGGCCTGCCTCTCTCCAGACAGTCCCAGGTGGGTGCTGGGATCCCCGCTCTTCACTAAGTGCCTTGAATGGGCTGAGGCTGCTTTGCTGCAGGCCATCCCTCCTGGCTGTTCCTGGGCCCTAAGTACCTTCTTCAAACTCTGTCTTTTGGGTCTTGTTGGAGAAAAGAGTCAAACTCTTTAAAACAGTTGAAATTTATTCTGAGCCAAATGAGTGACCATGGCCTGGGGCAGGATCTCAAGAGGTCCTGAGAACATGCGCATAAGGTGGTTGGGCTACAGCTTGGTTTTATATGTTTTAGGGGGACATAGGCCATGAATCAGTACATGTGAGATGTACATTGGTTCAGTCTGGAAAGGTGGGACAGCTGGCAGCGGTGGGGTGGGACTCCAGGTCACGGATGGATTCAAAGATGCTCTGATTGGTAATTGGTCGAAAGAGTTAAGTCATATCTAGAGACCTGGATGACTAGAAAGGAATGTCCTGGTGAAGATAAGGGTTCGACAAGGTTTGGCTGCGTCCCTGTTCAAATCTCAACTTCAATGGTATTGCCCAGAACTCTCAGGTGTTGTGGGAGGAACCCAGGCGGAGGTAACTGAATCATGGGGGCCGGTCTTTCCCGCCCTATTCTCGTGATAGTGAATAAGTTTCATGAGATCTGATGGGTTTACCAGGGCTTTCTGCTCTTGCTTCTTCCTCATTCTCTCTTGCTGCTGCCACGTAAGAGGTGCCTTTCACCCTCCGCCATGAATATGAGACCTCCCCAGCCATGTGGAACTGTAAGTCCAATTAAACCTCCTTTTCTTTCTTTTTTTTTTTTTTTCAAGACACAGTCTCGTTCTGTCACCCAGGCTAGAGTGCAGTGGCATGATCTAGGCTCACTGCAAGCTCCACCTCCTGGGTTCATTTTTTTTTTTTTTTTTTTTTTTGAGACGGAGTCTCGCTGTGTCGCCCAGGCTGGAGTGCAGTGGCCGGATCTCAGCTCACTGCAAGCTCCGCCTCCCGGGTTCACGCCATTCTCCTGCCTCAGCCTCCAGAGTAGCTGGGACTACAGGCGCCCGCCACCTCGCCCGGCTAGTTTTTTGTATTTCTTAGTAGAGATGGGGTTTCACCGTGTTAGCCAGGATGGTCTCGATCTCCTGACCTCGTGATCCACCCGTCTCGGCCTCCCAAAGTGCTGGGATTACAGGCTTGAGCCACCGCGCCCGGCCCTACCTCCTGGGTTCAAGCAATTCTCCTGCATCAACCTAAACAGCTGGGATTACAGACATGCACCACTAGGTCCATCTAAATTTTGTGGTTTTTTTGGTAGAGACAGGGTTTCACCATGTTGGCCAGACTGGTCTCAAACTCCTGACCTCAAGTGATCTGCCCGCCTTGGCCTCCCAACATGCTGGGATTATAGGTGTGAGCCACTGTCCTGGCCTTTTTTTTTTGAGTCAGAATTTTTCTCTGCCATCCAGGCTGTGATGTGAAACCACCTTTGCAAAATTATGACAGTAAAAAAAGTCTGCCACAGCTGACTCCATCCTGCTTCTAAGTGCTAAGCTGTCTTCCCTTGTCCCTGGGTGTAGGCCAAGCTAACCTTGGGAGGAATTTAGTTTATAGTTCAACTTGAAAGCGAGGATGATGATAGTCCCTCCCTAAAGCTAAATCACTCCTTGCCCAGGGACTCAAAACTGCCTTTGTAAGACTAAGGAAAGTCCACGAGATTAGGCTTGTGGGAGGGACCTGAATTCTGCTAAAATGTACATATAGTTTCTATAATCTCTTGCTGTTCAAGAGTCACATGGCCAGAGGTCAGGATCTGTGATTTCCCAGATTGGTCCTATAGATAACAGCACTCTTACAGAACCTAAGGTTGGCCTTTGAGATTTTTTCAGATTTCTGGCAATGGACTGAGCCCATCCAGACCCATGACTCGTGACTCAGTCCGTCCTGGGGCCTCACCCAGAGGTGGGCTCAGTGCATGAAGAGTGTTTTCCACGCCCCTGTGATTTCATCCCCAGCCAATCAGCAGCACGCATTCCCCAGGCGCCTGCCCACCAGGTTGTCCATAAAAACCCTAGGCTCTGAATTCTTGGGGAGACTGACTTGAGTAGGAACTCCGTCTCCCATATGGCCAGCCTCACATCAATTAAACTCTTTCTTTACTGCAATGCTGTGGTCTCAGTGAATTGATTTTGTCTGTGCAGCAGCTAGGAAGAACCCATTAGACAAGTACAATCATATTCTCTTCCTCTGCAGAAGGAAGCTAGCTCTACATGAATAAGGACCTAGTTTTTATAGTCCAGAGTTTGGTTGAGCATGGCGCAGGTGCACTGGAGACCCATCTGTTACCCTCATACCTGAGGCTGGGTGAGCCCCCAATGCAGGAGGTGGAGAGTGAAGGGTTGAGCAGGGAGGGTCAAGAGGTGAACACCCAAGTGTACCAAATTTCTCTTCTCACCACTTAGGAAGGAGTTTGGGAAGCTAAACCAAAGGCTGTGAGTGTGAATGAAATCTCACTTGCCTTTACTAAACTTAGGTAACTTGTCTGTGTGTGTGATTCCTCTGGCTTTACCAATGAGCAGACGTGAGAGGCAGAATGGCAGGGCAGGAGAGTTGTTTGCACTGGACGGAAAGGCCCGGGACTGCAGCGGACCAGGGACTCTTTGCACCTCGATGCCTTGTGTGAGTCTAGCTGTAGTTACCTGAATAAGCAAAGTCTGGGGTTCCTCCTCCTAATCAAAGCATATGGCTCTCTGCCCCATTAATGTGCTAGTGTTTTGCCAGACCCCTGTTGATTCCAACAGGGAGGGCACTGGGTCCCAGAGGTTGAAGAATAGACTTGGAGCCAGTGAGTGCGGCATAGGGGTTACTGAAAACTTACATACAGTACAGTCCAGGAGTGGCGGGCTGGACAAGAAAACTCTACTGTGTGTAAAAAGTAAGCAGTTTATGCAGCATTTTCCCTTAGCGCCCTCTCCTAGCAACCTGCATTTAACCCAAAACAAAGGGCCTTGATCCCCTGTTCAGCCTGTGTTCCAAGGAATGGGCCAGGGGTACGGAGGTCCTTCACAGATGGAAAGAGAAACTCCCAGGTGGCCACCCCCAGATTCCTTCACTCGGGACTCTGAACACACACCCTTCTTAGACCACAGCGTCATTCTCGGGATATTTTGAGTGTTTGCTGTCAGGTGCATCTGCACCAGGTATAGCCTCTAATGCTCTGTAGCCACCACCTCGACTGGCAGCAACTGGAACGTTTCTGCAGAATGAACTCTATTGTCTGGATTTTGTTTCTGGAGTATGTTCAGTAATTCAGAAAGAGCAAGTTAGTTGTCACTCAGGGAACTTACAAGTGGTTTTTTAGAGAAGGGTATCGTGCTCACAAACTCTCCTGAGAACTCTCGAGTGTGGTCTGCCCTAGAGTAAGCAAGTGTGGCTGGAAAATAGAAAACCTAATGAGTGAAAAGGGGGCTGGGTGCAGCGGCTCACACCTGGAATCCCAGAAGTTTGGGAGGCCGAGGCAGGTGGATCACCTGAGGTGAGGAGTTCCAGCTTGACCAACACGGCGAAACCCCATCTCTACTAAAATTACAAACATTAGCGAGGCGTGGTGGTGCATGCCTGCAATCCCAGCTACCTGGGAAGCTAAGGCAGGAGAATCACTTGAACCTGGGAGGCGGAGGTTGCAGTGAGCCGAAATCATGCCATTGCACTCCGGCCTGGGCAACAACAGCGAACCTTCGTCTCAAAAGAAAAAAAAAAAAAGTGACAAGGGGAGAACCCTTCTAGTTACCCTGCACTCACGTAATCATCACATCCTTCCTTGGATCTTGCCAATATGAAGAAAATAAAAATGGCTCCCATGTATTGAGCACGTACTATACCTTAGACAAATACTATGTGCATTAGCTCAAGTTGCACTACAACCCTGTAAGTAAGCACTATTGGAGAATTAAAATGATGGGTTTGATTACCCATCAATGTAATGTAACTGTGTAACCATTAGTTACACAGCTAATATACCACAGATTGGGGTTCAGAGCTAAGTCTGTGTGACTCCCAGGTCTATCCCTTGAGCAGAAAAACCACTCTCACTTAGCAACACAATTTTAGGATTATCTAAAGACTTCTAACCAAAGGTATGGTCTGATATCAATGGTGCAACTCCCTCCCTTAGAGAGTTTGGGGAAAAGTCCTAAAGAATATTTGTAGCAAGATATCATCTATCTTACTATAGATTTTTAATTAAAAAATCTTAACTAAAACTATAATTGATTTAAACTATTATTTTAGATAGTTGTGTGCATTTTTTAAATACAAAAGGCTTACCATTTCTTTATTTTATTTATTTTTTTTATTTTTTGAGGCAGAGTCTCACTCTGTCTCCCAGACTGGAGTGCAGTGGCGCAATCTCGGCTCACTGCAACCTCTGCCTCCGGGGTTCCATCAATTCTCCCACCTCAGCCTCCTGAATAGCTGGGATTACAGGCGTGTGCCACCACACCTGGCCTTACGGTTTCAAGATGATGGGATGACAGCATGTCTACCTTACTCTCTGCCTGAACCAAAATGAGGCAGCAAAGTCACAAGAACAGAAGTCTTGCTTTTGGTGAGACTACAAGATACCTGGAACCTGACTCACAGCGTAGAAGAACGGCAGCAGACAGTGGACACAAACATGACCCCACAGAGAGGACAGTTGGGAGCAGCCAGCGGATCCCTCCACATGACCCGCCTAAAAGGAAAGGAGAATCTCAAGACCAAACTCGCCATGCCAAAGGGAACTGAGTCACGCAATGCCTGCCTTCCCTCTGTTTCCAGACAGATGTGATCCCCATGCCTGCGTTATCTCATGTGAAATGTAGACCTATTGAGCATGAGACGAATGCATGACTGGCTTTTCCCGCCAATCTGTTTTTTTTGTTTGTTTGTTTTTGTTTTTGTTTTTTTGAGATGGAGTCTCACTCTGTCATCCAGGCTAGAGTGCAGTGGGGTGATCTTGGCTCATTGCAACCTCCACCTCCTGGGTGCAAATGAGCCTCCTGCCTCAGCCTCCCGAGTAGCTGAGATTACAGGCACATGCCACCATGCCTGGCTAACTTTTTTGTATTTTTAGAGATGGGGTTTTGGCATGTTGGCTAGGCTGGTCTCGAACTCCTGGCCTCAAGTGATCTGCCCATCTCAGCCTCCCAGAGCACTGGGATTACAGGCGTGAGCCTCCCCGCCCGGCCAGCTCCATTCTTTACACAGGTGAAATGAAGATTCTCTGAGTGTTAATCAGAGCCTCATGAGAATGTGGCCTCTCACCTGTTTGCCTACCCCCTTTGTTTCCCTTTACTCCTTTCTCTTAAAATATTGAAGTCCTCAAAACCCTCTTTGGTAAAAGCACAGGACACAGACTCTATTGTGGCTTGTGTTTCTTTTTTCTGGGCACATGCTCAACCTCAGCAAAATATATCTCTAAGCCGATTGGGAGCTGCCTGTCACGTTTTGTTTTGTTTTTCAGTAGGCCATTTTAAGGACTTTATTGGTCACTGTTTGGTTTACATCCAATAAAGACAAGGGAACAACCACAGGTGCTGGGCCCCTTGCACAGTCGGGGCCATGCAGGAGTGGTGAACTGGCTATTGTTTGTTTAAAGTCTGGATAAGGACTAGTTAGACCCCCAGTTCCCAGCCCCTACAGTTAGTCAATCACTCTTTCCCGTTCATTTAGGGGTTTAGAGTTTTAATTTATAACAATGGAACTGGAGAGATTCCAGTTTGGGAACCAGGCTGATGGAAGGACAGGTATTGAAGCAGGACGTTTCCGGGACCTCGCTGCCGGCGGGAACTGAAGTGCGTGGGCACCGGCAAGGGACCAACTCCACTCACTTCCGGCTCCGCCTCTCGTGGGAGCACAGGTGCGCATGTGTAGGAGTCCGGGCGAGAGCTTCCGGGTGCGCTAGAGCGAACTCCATGTGGACGACCCCGGCAGTGTCTGAAGGAGGGTGCTTGCAACCCCGGAAGCCCCAAAGGAAGTGTTACAGCGCCCTTTGAGCTTTGCCATCTGTGGCTTAAGTGTTAACAGCTCAGCAGAGGGTCAGTGTGACAGCCTTTTGCACCCACATTTGTAGAACTTGAGTTCTTGTCTGGCGCCCAGGAGGAATGAGGTTGCATGAATGAATTGAAGGTGGTACACGCAGGAGATTTTGTTGCTGATGAAAGTGGCTCTTAGTGGTAAGGGGAGCTGAAAAGGGGACAAAGTGGGAAGGTCATCTTTCCAAAGCTATGCCATCAAGTTGTTCCTCTGAACTCAGGCCACTTCTCTCCAACATCCAGCTGCTGCTTCTCTCCCTGCCAGCTTAGCCAGGGCTTTTTATGGGCACAGGACTGCGGGTGAGGCGGGCCATGAGTGGTTTTGGAAAAGGCAACATTCGAGCTGGAAAACACAGATGTATGTTTTCACTTTGGGCCACAGTACTAGGTTTTTAGGCTTGAGGGTGTGGCCCTCACTGGAGACCCAGCCTCCTCTGCCCAGAACTTCCTTGCCTCCTGTCCTTATCAGTATTTGGTGAGTTAAGTATTTTTAATTTCTTTGGGTGTGATAATGGAACTGTAGTTACGGTTTACCAAAAACCCAGTCCTTATCTTTTAGCAATACATCCTGAAATATTGATGGGTTAAGTGGCACAATGTGTGGGCTGGCTCCAAAATAAGCTGGGCGGGAAGAGGGTGCAGGTGCAGGGAGAAGGTGGCTGTGGAGCAGATAAAGCGAGTGATGCACTGGTGGCTGCTGTGGCTGAGTGATTGGCATGTGAGGCTTTATTAAGCTCATCTCTCTACTTCTGTAGATGTTTAGAATTTTCTGCAATAAGATGCTTAAAAAAATTAAATGATGGCCTGGTGTGGTGGCTCATACCTATAATCCAAGTACTTTGGGAGGCTGAGGTGGGCAGATTGCTTGAACCCAGGAGTTCGAGACCAGCCTGGGCAACATGGTGAAACCCTGCCTCTACAAAAAATACAAAAATTACCCAGGTATGGTGGTACATGCCTGTAGTCCCAGCTACTCAGGAGGCTGAGGTGGGAGTATCAGTTGAGCCTGGGAGGTTGAGGCTGAAGTGAGCTGAGATTGCACCACTGTACTTCAGCCTGGGTGACAGAGTGAGACCTTGTCTAAAAAAAAAAAAAAATTAAATGATGTTACCTGGGCAGAATGAAACAGTAACCCACAGCCACCACTTCAGAACAGTCATGGAGGTGAGGGATCTGGGGAAGCAGAATCCAGGCTGGGTGCCTTCAACAGAGAGGCCTTACCCAGTATTACCCAAAGAGTGGTTCGTCAACTGGGGCAGGGCTGGCCCAGAACCTGTGCAGCGGCAGGGAAGTTCTACAAAGGAAGAAAGAGATTCTATAAGGGAGGGAGAAAGGGGGAGGACAGGGGCAAACAGATGGCCAGCATGGCCCCACATGGGTGTACTTTGCTCAATGATCTCCTAATCTTGAAAAGTAAGGAAAAAGGCTCCCTTTGAAACATGACTGAAATAATTTTAGCACAATAACAAGGCATCATGATATTAATATAAAGAAAGAGAATTGGAAATTGCATCCACCTGGGTAATTTTCTATCCTTGCTGAGATCAAATTTTCTAATCTGTAAAATGAGGGGGTTGGACAAGATCCATGGCTATCAATCTTCGTCCTACTTAATACTGAGCTATTTACTATCTGTATGTCAGTCTTTGCACCTCAAAAATACATAAAATATCTTAAAGTAATCATATTTCCCCAGGAAAAATATAATCAAAAACCTACTTAGCAAATTTAATTTGAAAGATGATGAGGCAGGAGGATCAGTTGAGGCCAGGAGTTTGAGACCAGGTTGGGCAACATAGTGAGACCCTGTCTCTACAAAAAAATTTAAAAATTAGCTGGGCATAGTGGTACATACTTGTAGTCCCAGCTACTTGGGAGGCTGAGGCAGGAGGATTACTTCAGCCTGGGGGTCAAAGGCTAAAGTGAGCTATTATCGTGCTACTGAGTTCCAACCTGAGTCACAGAGTGAGATTCTGTGTCTAAAAATATAATAAAAAGTTGAAAGATGAAGGATGTAGTTTGGCTGTGAACCCACCCAAATCTCATCTTGAATTGTAGTTCCCATAATCCCCACCTGTGGCAGGAGGGACTTGGTGGGAGGTGGTTGAATCATGGGAGTGGTTCCCCCATGTTGTTTTCGTGGTAGTAAGTTCTCACAAGATCTGATGGTTTTATAAGGAGCTTCCCCCTTCACTCAGCTCTCATTCTTCTCCCTCCTGCTGCCATGTGAAGAAAGACATGTTTGCTTCCCTACTTCCCCTTCTTTTTTCTTTTTTTTTTTTTTTTTTTTTTTTTTGAGACGGAGTCTCTCTCTGTCGCCCATTCTGGAGTGCCGTGGCACAATCTCGGCTCACTGCAAGCTCTGCCTCCTGGGTTCACACCATTCTGCCTCAACCTCCTGAGTAGCTGGGACTACAGGCGCCACCACCACGCCCAGCTAATTTTTTTGTATTTTTAGTAGAGATGGGGTTTCACCATGTTAGCCAGGATGGCCTCGATCTCCTGACCTCATGATCTGCCCACCTCCGCCTCCCAAAGTGCTGGGATTACAGGCGTGAGCCACTGCGCCCGGCTGTTTGCTTCCCCTTCTATCACGATGGGTAAGTTTCCTGAGGCCTCTCCAGCCATGCTAAACCATGAGCCAATTAAACCTCCTTCCTTCATAAACTACCCAGTCTCGGGGATGTCCTCGTAGCGGGGTGAGAACAGACGAATACAGTGAGCCCCAGATGGATGAAGGGGGCTTGCTTTCTAGTGTGGCATTGGACAATTGGATGTGCATTCGCGGCTCTGCATCTGGTTGATCGTTCTCCATTTTCCATGTAGAAGTGACTGTAAACCCTGCATCTGGTTGATCGTTCTCCATTTTCCATGTAGAAGTGACTGTAAACCCTGCGTCTGGTTGATCGTTCTCCGTTTTCCATGTAGAAGTGACTGTAAACCCTGCGTCTGGTTGATCGTTCTCCGTTTTCCATGTAGAAGTGATTGTAAAACCCCGCGTCTGGTTGATTGTTCTACGTTTTCCATGTAGAAGTGACTGTAAACCCTGCATCTGGTTGATTGTTCTCCATTTTCCATGTAGAAGTGACTGTAAACCCTGCATCTGGTTGATTGTTCTCCATTTTCCATGTAGAAGTGACTGTAAACCCAACTTCAGGATATTACTAGGTTGTCGTTAAAAATGTTTAACTTTAAATCTCTATTGTATATTAATTACACAATTTTTAAAATTACCAAATCAAGGTTTATGATCTGAAACAGACTGTGAATCCCATCACAGTGTTCAGTTTCACAAGGAACACCCCCATGCGTGTGGAGCCTTATGCTGCCCTTCATTGGCCATCAGTCTTGTGATTTTCCTGTGAAAAGTTGTCATGGGTGGAGAAGAAACTAAATCAACCTTTGTTTTCTCATCCATACCAGATCTGAATTTTCTTTTCTGTGGCTATGATTTTGCCACAACAGAGAAGACGTTTTACCTTAAAAACATAGGTTTCTAGCCGGGCGTGGTGGCTCACGCCTGTAATCCCAGTACTTTGGGAGGCCGAGGCAGGCGGATCATGAGGTCAGGAGATCGAGACCATCCTGGTTAACACGGTGAAACCCCGTCTCTACTAAAAATACAAAAAATTAGCCGGGCGTGGTGGCGGGCTGTAGTCCCAGCTGCTCAGGAGGCTGAGGCAGGAGAATGGCGGGAACCCGGGAGGCGGAGCTTGCAGTGAGCTGAGATGGCGCCACTGCACTCCAACCTGGGCAACAGTGAGACTCCGTCTCAAAAAAAAAAAAAAGTAAGTTTCTTGACCTCCTAGGTATATGTCCAAAAGAATTGAAAGGGGAGACTCAATCAGATATTTGTATACCAATACATTTTTTAAAGAGTTGGGTTCTTGCTTGTCATCCAGTCTGGAGAGCAGTGGCACAATCACAGCTCACTGCAGCCTCAAACTCCTGGGCTCAAGGGATCCTCTTACCTCAGCCTCTTGAATAGCTGGGGCAATAGGCATACCCCACCATACCTGACTAATTTTTATTTTTTATTTTTTAGAGACAGGATCTCACTTGTCGCCCAAGTTGGTCATGAACTGCTGGCCTGAAACTATCCTCCCGCCTCAGCCTCATAAGTCATTAGAATTATAGGCGTGAACCACCATGCCTGTACGATATCAATATTTGTATAGCAGTGTTACTCACAGTCGCCAAAATGTAAAGCAACCCAAGTGTCCATCAACAGATAAATGGATGAACAAATTGTTGTGGTCTGTCCATACAATCGAATATGATTGTGTCTTACAAAGGAAAGAAATTATGACACAGGGTACAATACCATTGAACCTCAGAAACATTATGCTAAGTGAAGTAAGCCAGACACAAAAGAACAAATGCTGCATGATTCCACTTTCATAAGGCACCTTCACAGTCAAATTCATAGTGACAGAAGTTCCAGGGCTTGGGGCAGAGGGGGATGGAGAGTTAGTGTTTAATAGGGACAAAGTCTCCGATTGGAAAGATGAGAAAGTTTGGAGATGGATGGTGGTAATCATTGCAAAACAATGTGAGTGTACTTAATGTCACTGAACTGTATGTTTAAAAATGGCTAAATGAGGCCAGTTATGGTGACCCACAGTTATGGAGGCTCACAACTATGGTGGTTCACAGTTATCGTGGCTCACAGTTATGATGGCTCAACCTGTAATTCCAGCACTTTGGGAGGCCAAGGCAGGAGGATTGCTTGAACCCAGGAGTTCGAGACCAGCCTTGGCAACACAGTGAGACCCTATCTCTACAAAAAATTTAAAAATTAGTCAAGTGTGGTGGCATGCCCCTGTAGTCCCAGCTACTCAGGAGGCTGAGGCAGGAGGATCACTTGAGCATGAGAGGTCAAGGCTGTAGTGATCTGTGATCGTGTCACTGCACTCCAGCCTGGAGAACAGAGCGAGACCCTGTCTCAAAAACAAGCAAAAGTTAAATGATTGATATTATGTAATTTTACCACAATAAAAATTTTAGAATAAGAAATTTAGGGCCGGGCGCGGTGGCTCAAGCCTGTAATCTCAGCACTTTGGGAGGCCGAGACGGGCAGATCACGAGGTCAGGAGATGGAGACCATCCTGGCTAACACGGTGAAACCCCGTCTCTACTAAAAAATACAAAAACTAGCCGGGCGAGATGGCGGGCGCCAGCTACTCAGGAGGCTGAGGCAGGAGAATGGCGTAAACCTGGGAGGCGGAGCTTGCAGTAAGCTGAGATCCAGCCACTGGATGACAGAGCAAGACTCCGTGTCAAAAAAAAAAAAAAAAGAAATTTAGGTTTACACTTTTGGAGGCCTAGTCGGGTGGATCACTTGAGCCCAGGAGTTTGAGACTAGCCTAGTCAACATGGCAAAACTCCATCTCTACTAAAAATACAAAAATCACTGAGGCAGGGGAATCGCTTGAACTGGGGAAGCAGAGGTTGCAGTGATCTGAGATCGTGCCACTGAACTCTAGCCTGGGTGACAAAACGAGACTCCAGCTCAAAAAAAAAATTAGGTTTAGCTCATTCTTGTTAAAAAAAAAAAATGGTGAATCTGATAGGAGGTAAAACTGCAGTCAGGTAACTACCTTCTGTTCAGTGGGTAATGAACACACCAAATGCAAAGAAAGCACAAAGAACCAGTGCATGAATGCTACAGTATTCTAAGTACAGCCCCACTTCAGTCGGCAGCCACTCCTTAGTACTTCGCTTTGATTCAATGGCCATGCATTGTGGAGTCTCACATCTTTGCAGGTTATACACAATGCTTGGCTTTCTGGGGCCCAGGTTTTATACAATTTACCATGTGGATCGCACTCTCTAGTCCATCCTCGCTAAGACTGTGAGAGTCTTCTATGTTGTGGATTGTCAGTAGTGATGAACAGAGTGAGCCACTGCACTATGAATTTCCCAGCTTTCTTTGAGGTCCCACCAGGAGAAACCAAAACAGTGATTTCCAAAGGAATGTGGGCATGAGTATTTTATCTTATTTTATTTTATTTTTGAGACAGAATTTCGCTGTTGTTGCCCAGGTTAGAGTACAATGGCACGATCTTGGCTCACTAAAACCTCTGCCTCCTGGGTTCAAGTGAGTCTCCTGCCTCAATCTCCCAAGTAGCTTGGATTATAGATGCCTGCCACCAAGCCTGGCTAATTTTTTGGTATTTTTAATAGAGACAGGGTTTCACCACGTTGGCCAGGCTGGTCTCGAACCCCTGACCTCAGGTGATCCACCCAGCTCGGCCTCCCGAAGTGCTGGGATTACAGGCGTGAGCCACGGCACTCAGCTGGCATGAGTATTTTAAACAACAACCACACAACTTTAGTATATTTTCAAGCAGTGATGTCTCCCTCCCACTCATAGTCATCCAACTCCAAGCTAAGGATTTCTGAGCTAGGATACACTCAGGCAGCAGGGCATAATTCATGACTGTTGGTCAGCAGACCTCCTGCAAGCCTTGGCCTTGTCACTTCACCAGCTGTGACAGCTTGGGTAAGTCACTCAACCTTTCTGGGCTGGTTTTGGTTTCATTATCTGTAGGACATCCATGATGATACTTCCTCACTTTGCCTGTCTCTCAGGGATTTCTGGAGGGCTCAATGAGCTAGTGCATGCACTGGTTTGTAAACTAATTTTTTTTTTTTTTTTAAAGACGGGGGTCTCACTATGTTGCCCAGGCTGGTCTCGAACTCCTAGCCTCAAGTGATCCTCCCACCTTGTCTCCCAAAGTGCTGGGATTACAAGCGTGAGCCCCCGTGCCTGGCCTTGGTTTGTAAACTGTAAAGCAAACATCATCTTTTGCTTTTAATGGAGAATCACTGGGCTGTCCATTCAACCTCTTTAGACCTCATTTTCATGTGGGACTCAAATTTTCTCAAGGTCTTATCCAGCTCCAACATTTGGGCTGGGTTGATTAAGGACAGCTTCATGGAGGATCAGCACTTTAGCCTCTTTGGGTCTCCCAAGAAAGACTGCACTTAGCCATTTAAAAATTAAGGAAAAGACTGAAACAGAAGGCAGAAACGACCATCAAAGGGATGGAGGTGCAGGTGAGCAGAGCACTTAACTTCAGAGAAGTTGCCCCTGGGTGGGGAGCACACAGTCACTGTGCAAGGGCTACTTGCATCAGCCAAGCTAGCACGTGGTGTCACATCAGTATTGTTAATTTGAATGTTAATAGTTTGGCAGTTTGGTTAATTTTTAATTTGTAAATTATTTTACTTCTATGGTTGCATCACGGCATGAAGCATCAGAAGCTTACAGAGTTTTACATTTACACGGTTTTAAGTAAAATTGTACTCAAAATAACTTAACACTGAAGGTACATGAGAAATGTTTCCTTTACATGTAATCTACTGGATAGTGCAATTGTGTCCCCCCAGATCCCTTCTCTCCTTTGCTAATCATGTAGCTGCAGAAGGGATTGAGCCATCCTCAATTGCCAGAATCACCCCGATTTCTTCAATTCTTCCTCTCTGCCACTGATTGGTTAAATTCTAGCCAATCAGCACATGGCATTTCCCTAGTCAATGGGATTAGCTCCAAATGGGCACATGACCCAATGGTAGGGCAGACATGCCAGTAGAGGTGTGTGTGGCTCTCTCTAAAAGATAACTTCTTTTCCGGAGTTGTTCTTTGAAGAGCTACTGAGGGCTGCCACTTTCTCCCTTTCTGGTATATGTCCATGAAACCTGGAACTGCTACTGCTGCTGTTTTGCACATGTGTAGAAGACCCGTGCTAGGGGGAAGCAGGGCAGTAGCACAGGAAAGCACATCCTTACCTGTCAGGGCAGCTGAGTCATCATACCCATCCTGAAGCCCACTCATTTCTTGGACAACCTAGCGTGTGAGTTTATAAGTCCCCTTTTAGTTTAAGTCTTTCTGCTGTAAGAGGTAGCCTCACAACTTCATGCTATAAAACAATTACAACAGTATTTTTTATTTTTATTTATTTATTTTAGACGACGTCTCACTCTGTCACCCAGTCCGGAGTGCAGTGCGCAATCTTGGCTCACTGCAACCTCTGCCTCCCAGGCTCAAGGGATTCTTGTGCCTCAGCCTCCCGAGTAGCTGGGACCGGCTAATCTTTGTCTTTTTAGTAGAGATGGGGTTTCCCCATGTTGGCCAGGCTGGTCTCAAACTCCTGAGCTGAAGTGATGTGCATGCCTCAGCCTCCCAAAGTATTGAGATAACAGGTGTGAGCCATCGCACCCATCCAACCATGTGTATTTTGCCATGAATCTGTAATTTGGGCAGGGCTTGTCAGGCCCAGCTTGTCTCTGTTTTGTCAGCTTCAGCTGGAGCTCCTGAAAAGTGAAAGGCTGGGACCACCTAGAGCCCATCCACTCCACAGGCCAGGTGTCCTGGACCTTCGCTGAAACACCTGCAGCAATCTCTGCTTACAACTGGGGCTGCCTCACTGCAGATGACTGGGATCCAAGGGACAGAGGAAGGGAGGGAAAGCAAACAAGCAAGCAAGTGAGTGCTTGCACAAACCCGGTGGAAGCCATATTGCTCCTGTGACCTGACCTTGGGATCACCTTGGAGATGACCTGCGTCTTCCCCTGAGTCCTGTGCACAGAGGCAGCTTCAAGTGGAGGGAAATAGTCTTTCTTTTTTTTTTTTTTTTTTTTGAGACGGAGTCTCACTCTGTTGCCCCGGCTGGAGTACAGTGGCCGGATCTCAGCTCACTGCAAGCTCCGCCTCCCGGGTTTTACATCATTCTCCTGCCTCAGCCTCCCGAGT
This sequence comes from Macaca mulatta, assembly GCF_049350105.2. NCBI lineage: Eukaryota > Metazoa > Chordata > Mammalia > Primates > Cercopithecidae > Macaca > Macaca mulatta. Next base: position 196,580,140 of record NC_133408.1, read on the forward strand.
AGCTGGGACTATAGGCGCCCGCCACCACGCCCTTTGTATTTTTTTATTAGAGACGGGGTTTCACCGTGTTAGCCAGGATGGTCTCGATCTCCTGGCCTCGTGATCCGCCCGTCTCGGCCTCCCAAAGTGCTGGGATTACAGGCTTGAGCCACCGCGCCCGGCCTTTCTTTTTTTTTTTAGACAGAGTCTTACTCTATCACCTAGGCCCAAGTGTCATGGCATGGTCTCAGCTCACTCTAGCCTTACCTCCTGGGCTCAAGCAATCCTCCAACCTCGGCCTTCTGAGTAACTGGGACCACAGGTGGGCACCACCACACCCAGTTAATTTTTATATTTTTTTAGAGACGGGGTCTCACCATGTTGCCCAGGCTTGTTTTGGACTCCTGGGCTCAAGCAGTCCACCTGCCCTGGCCTCCCAAAGTGCTGGGATTAAATATTGCTTGGCTGGGCATGGTGGCTCACACCTGTAATCTTAGCACTTTGGGAGGCCGAGGTGGCAGGATTGCTTGTGCTCAGGAGTTGGAGACCAGCCTGGGCAACATAGGGAGATCCATCTCTACAAAATAAAATTTTAAAATGAAAAATCTATATTACTTTTCCTACTATAACACAGGTTTGATAATACCTGCTTGGTGGATTATTACAGGGATTAATGAGAAAATATAAGTAAAATTATTTTGTAAGCTGTAAAGCTCTGTACAAATGTAAATGATTGTTTAAATTCAGTATTTTAAAATTCAAAACCAAATTGATACAACTGGTCATTTAAGTCCAGGAGGTAACTGCTTCCCTCTTGCTTCTAATGCCTGACAATGAGGAACAGAACTGGGGTTGAGGCTGCTCTCCAGGGAAGGGGCAGATGCATCAGAGAAGGTCATGTTTTATTTGTAAATTGGGCAATGGGTCCTTGGAACTTGATATTTTATCCTTTTAGTCATTTTGTATGTCCAAAATATTTCATCATAAATTTAAATCAATCCCTTCTCTTGATTTTCTATTAATACATGAGGCACTGGGCTGGGAGAAGTCAGATGGGGTCCCTTCCTGTCAGCTGGGAAGTTTCTGTGGTGACTGCTCCATTGGATAAGATTTTAGCTTTGTTGATCAGCCCATCTACACCTCCTGAATGTGAGGTGGTGCAGACAGGACCAGGTGCTGAGAGGTTAGAAGAAACAACGGATGGCCACTTGGGTGTGAGCGTCACACGGAGAGGGGGCTTGTCTCTGTTGTTGTGTCTCCAGCTCCTGGCGCACAGCCCACGTGTACCTGCCGAATGCAGGCAGCCCTGGAGTGGGGTCTTTGCTTTCTCTTCCTGTCTGTTTCTCCTGTTCTTCTGGGCCCCTAGATGATCCCACATCTTCATGTCCTGGCAGTTGGGTGGGTCTAGGGACCGTGGAATAAGATTCTGCCAGTGGGCATGCGTGGGAGGACCATGTGCCACTTCTCATCACCCTGAGACCCCATTGTGTTCTTGTCCCCACTGTGGAGATGGAGGCGCGAGAGCCGGGTGGCCTGACCTGTCAAGTGGCCGTGGCGGACACTGTGCTGGAGAGCCGTCCAGGCTCCCAGCAGACCTTGCCTTAGTACCAGGTAAACCTAGGGGTTGTTTGTACCTGAGCATGACGTAGCTTGCCCTGACAATTTCACGCTCCTGTCAAGAAGTGCGAGCTGCTGCATCCACACACAGCCGTTCTCGGGAGGAAAAGCACCACAGGCAAGGCAAGGGAGAGGGAGAAGAAGGTACATTTTAATAACAAATGGTCGAGGCTTTAAGTGAAATGGAGGATCTTTATGTGAAAAATGGTTGAGACCTGGTGATAATTTGAAGGTAAAATCCATGGTCCTTGTTTCTGTAACTGCAGTTTGAGGAAGCTGCATGTTCACTGGTCTTCCTAGTGAAGGTGTCTACAGACTAGGACTAAAGCCGTGGTTGCATAAAAGACATTGTCATAACTAAACTGTTTTTTAAATGTGTGTCATTGAGCACCCAATGTGGCTTCCAAGATAGTTAAGTGGGACACAGGGTAAGGTGTGGAGGCAAAAGTGCGTCTCGCCCAGACCCAGCGGTTGAGAGGGCTCTGTGGCCACCTCCACCAGCTTCTTAGCCACCGGTCATTTCTTTTTTTTTTTTTTTTTGAGACGGAGTCTCGCTCTGTCGCCCAGGCTGGAGTGCAGTGGCGGGATCTCCACTCACTGCAAGCTCCGCCTCCCAGGTTCAAGCCATTCTCCTGCCTCAGCCTCCGGTATAGCTGGGACTACAGGCGCCCGCCACGGCGCCCGGCTAATTTTTGTATTTTTTAGTAGAGACAGGGTTTCACCGTGTTAGCCAGGATGGTCTCAATTTCCTGACCTCGTGATCCGCCCGTCTTGGCCTCCCAAAGTGCTGGGATTACAGGCGTGAGCCACCGCGCCCGGCCAACCACCGGCCATTTCAATCCAGGTGAGCACAGCACAGATGGGCAGGATTCCAAACCCCCTGCACCTCTGTCTGGAAATCTCTGGAACTGACTAGAAAGTGGTTCTGGAAACTTCTCTAGAGATTGTCTATCCAGGCCTAAGTGCTGCAAATGGTACTGGCAGAGCCCAGCTTGGAGATTCCCCTGAGGTTAGACCCGCTGGCACTGCTGCACAGTGAACTACCCAACACTTGGCTCACAAGCAAGACACATCTGGTGCCCAGCTACTGCGGGCCAGGGGTTTGGTGATGGCTTCGCTAAGTGGTTCTCCCTCGGGGCCTCTTGCGAGGCTGCAGTCAAGAGGCTGGCTGTGGCTGCATTTGCCAAAGGCTCAACGGAGGCAGGTGGGCCCACCTCAGGATGACCCTGTTGTTGAGGGGTGGAGCTGGAGGCCTCGGCTCCGTGCCGCGTGGGGCCCTCTGTGCACTGCCTGAGGATCCTCCCTGTGGGGTGTTTGCTTTCTCCAGGATGCATGACCCAAGAGAGGGAGCACACAGAAAGCCGAGTGCCTCGCATGAATGTGTCTCCGAGGCCCACGCTGCCATGTCCGGGTTTCTTCTACTCAGCAGAAAAGAGCAGCTAAATCCAACCTGTGCTCAGGGGAGCGGCACAGGCGCCATCTTTTTTTTTTTTTTTTTTTTTTTGAGATTGGTCTGGCCATGTTGTCTAGGCCAATCCTGAACTTCTGAACGCCTCCCATCTCAGCCTCCCACGTAGCTGAGTCTACAGGTATAAGCCATGTCACCTGGCTTCAGGATCCATCTTTTGTTTCTTTGTTTGTTTTTGGCACTGAGTCTCACTGTGTTGCCAGGGCTGGAGTGCAGTGGCATGATCTTGGCTCACCGCACCCTCCACCTCCTGGGTTCAAGTGATTCTCCTGCCTCAGCCTCCTGAGTAGCTGGGATTACAGGTGCCCGACACCAAGCCCGGCTAATTTTTGTATTTTTAGTAGAGACAGGGTTTCACCATGTCGGCCAGGCCGGTCTTGAACTCCTGACCTCAGGTGATCTGCCCACTTCGGCCACTCAAAGTGCTGGGATTACAGGCGTGAGCCACTGCGCCCGGCCCAGGCTCCATCTTTTGAAGAGAGTGCCAGAGAAGCTGTGCACATACAGGCTGAGCATCCCTAATCCGAAAATCCCAAATCTGAAAAACTCCAAAATTCAAAACCTTTTGAGCATCAACATGATGCCACAAGTGGAAAATCTCGTGCGTGCCCTCACGTGATGGGTCACGGTCAAAATGCAAACTTTGTTTTCTGCGCAAAATTATGTTTAAGTATTGCATCAAGTTATTTTCAGCTATGTGTGTAAGGTGTATATGAAACATAAATGAATTTCATGTTTAGATTTGGGTCCCACCCTCAATATAATCTGATTATTACATATATTCCAAAATCTGAAAAAATCAAAATCTGAAACACTTCTAGTCCAAACTGTGTTGGGTAAGAGATTATAACTACTATTTTAAATGCCATAAGATTTAATTAGCTAATATTTAGCAATAACTATAATGTGCCAAGTACTAAGCTACATTTAAAAAAACAAGTTGTCTAATCGAATGATTGGTGTGATCCTCTCTGAGTTACACAGGAGCAGACAGATCTCAGAGGTGGCCTGACTTGCTCATACAGGCAGTACCTGAGATTTGAACCTTGGTCCTTTGATGCTGTAGTAACCATGTTGTTTATTTTCTGTATCTGATGCTCTGACATCTGGGGCCTGTTGACCCTGGGAGGCTGCCCCTCCCACAAACAGCCAATTCCTGGATAGTGAACACTTGCCCACCCCACACAGGCTTTCCACATGCAAACCCTGCAGTGCAGAGCCCACACCCACCGCCTCCTCTGTGGGCTACACCCCAGGCCACTGTTCACCCACACGTCACCCCAGGGCAGGTACCAGACGTGGGGCAGCCCCTGGCCCCAGAGGGCTAGAGTTATTCAAGCTGGGCAGTCCCGGGCCTTCTGACCCTGCCTTGGCCTCCCTTATTGTGGAAACCACAATAGAGGCTCCTGCTCGGTTCTTCCACCCCCCAGCATCACGACCAACCCCGGCGCACCCCTGTGTGGCCCCTGTGGTGCGACCTGCCCTCCTCTCGGGATCTGTAACAAGCCATCTTTTCAATGGCAGCCGTCCTGGATCTGTTGTCCTCGCCATGCTGAACCATAATCAAGCCTGTTGAACACAGATAGATGCCTGACCTGGTCCTCCCCGCCTCCCCATCCCCACCCCCCCCCCGCCACACTCGCTGCTCCGGTGTGCGCCGTGGTGAGGGCATAGGGAGGCCCCACCTGCGTAGATCTCACAACAGCACATGGAGAGCTCTGCGCCAGGCCTCGGGTGCTTCTGGATTCCTTGCAGCTGGTGATTATTTCAGGCTCACTGTTGCCTGTAGCCTTGGCTCTTCAATTAACTCCTTGTATCGGAAGAGATTTACTACTCTAACTAGATCTGTATCTCAATTTAATGAAAATGTTAAGGATACTTTGATGGTCTTGCGCCAGTGTAATTTTAAATGAAATGATCTTCGCTCTTTGGCAGCCTGCGCTGCTGGGATGTTTCACTCTCAGAAAGTGCTTAAGTGAAGTGCTCTTTGCAATGCTGTCTTTACATCACTTGTTTTACAGCATTTTTTTTCACCCAGAGTAAACAAAATAAGTTTTATGGGTATCTTTGAGGCAAAGCCTCATCTGTGTTGCTAGAAATTAAACCCTGGCCATCGTAGGTTACAAAGCGGTGCGTCTCGGGAAATTCGACCCCGACCATCGTAGGTTACAAAGCGGTGCGTCTCGGGAAATTTGACCCCGGCCACCGTAGGTTACAAAGCAGTGCATCTTGGGGGAGACACCAGGCCCGGGGCTTCTTTCTAAGCTTCAGTTTCCACATTTGTAAAATGTGGGTAATAACGTTTCCCTCATAGGACTGCTCTACGCACATAAGTTTAAAAGTCTGTATGGGGCTGCGCACAGGCTCACACCTGTAAGAGACCACCCAGAGGACCAAATAAAGAACTAAAAAACTAAGCTGGGCTCAGTGGCTCACGCCTGTAATCCCAGCACTTCGGGAAGCTGAGGCAGGAGATCACCTGAGGTCAGCAGTTCGAGACCAGCCTGGGCAACATGGTGAAACCTCATCTCTACTAAAAATATGAAAATTAGCTGGGCATGGTGGTGGGCGTCTGTAATCCCAGCTACTCAGGAGGCTGAGGCAGGAGAATCGCTTGAACCCAGGAGGTGGAGGTTGCGCCATCTCAAAAAAAAAAGTCTATATGGCATGTCGTGTCATACCTGACAAAATATGAATCCTCAGTAAAGAGGAGCTTTGATTTTCTACTGCTGTGCCTATATGTTCCAACACTTGATTATTCATAGATGACTTTGAGCAGAAGTGTAAGTGTATCTTCCCAAAACACAGGACGCTCCGCGCTCTGGAGGAGGAACTCTCCTTGGCTGTCCTGGCAGCTTCCAGCTGTCCAAGGCGACAAGGAGCACTTGCAATTTGGCCTCCTGCTTCCCACACGTTGAAGGGCTGCCAAACACACGCTTAATTGTCTAACCTTTTTAAATGATTAAAATGATGATGATGATCATGCAGAAAAGAGTAGAATGTTAACAGCAGCATATTATCAATACTTGGTGTTTTCATACTGTTTATTATCACAGTTCTTTCAGCCTATGAACTTAGCAAAATGCCCTTTGAGTGCAGATGCTGAGTGTTAATAACACTGGTCTGAAACGACCGGGCTCATTCAGCGTTTGTATCACTAAAATGTAGCTCTCAAGAGTGGAGCCTGGCCAGGCCCATGCCTTCCACCTCGTGAGGCATCCTGCCCACTTGGCAGATGAAGTTGATGAGGTTAAGTGACTCACCAAAGTCATGCAGTTAGGAAGGGTCAGGGAAGGGCTGGAACCCAAGTCTCAACAATGCTTTACTACTAGGAGACGTCTTAAGCGTTAGGAAGTTGAAAGCATGCATGGATATCTGAATATTACTCAGTCTGCAATTGACAGTGTAAACAAGGTTTCATGGAAGAACAGCTCGGCGGTCTGTACCAGGTAGCTGTGAGGTCACAGCCATGTCAGCCCATGGATAGTGGCCACTGTTCCGATTTTAGTAAAAAACTCCACAGTCCTTAACCTTAAATAGCTTTATGAGAAAAAGAAGAAAATGGAAAAGCCTAGACTTACGAGGCATGCTGCCTGCCTTCCTCCAAGGAAGGAGGAAGCCTCTGGGTCCCCACGCCTCCGGGCAGTCAAGCTCTGGCCCTTCTCTCTTGTCCCAGATACGCTGTCTTTCTTCTGTTCCAAGTGGGGCCTTCACCTGCCTTCTCACTCACCCCGCCCCTCCTGGCCCTTGTTCAGCCAAGCTCCTCCCGTGACTCAGCCCTTCCCTGCCCTCCACACTTGCATTATCAGTTCATTTCTGAGAACTGGGAGCCTGGGACACAGATCTTTGGGGAATCATTTCACACCTGGAGAAGGAGCCCCTGGCAGTGCTTTGGCCGTTGCCCCAGGCCTCGGAGCTGAGCGCCGGCCCCAGGGAGGCCTGGGTCTCACAGCAAACCCCGCAGGAGCATCCCCGGCAGTGCAGCCGGCTGTTTACAGCTGCAGCTTGAGGCGAGGATGGACATCATAGGCCACATAACATTTTGGCCTTATTGGGTGACTGCAGCTCACAGGGGAGGGCCCAGGTGCAGAGGCTGCCTGTCTCTGGAGTGCCCTGGGCCTTATGCAGCAAGGCGTGAGCAAGGGTGTGGGCTGTGGACCTCAGAGCAGGCAAGGGCCAGGCTCAGGGGAGTCTGAGGGGCATCTCAGCTGCACACCGAGGCCCCTCGGGACAGCTGCACACCAAGGCCCCACCTCTCCTGGGGAAGTTCAACTCAAGGTGCAGAACGAGTCAGGTCGGGGCCGAGAGCCTGGGTGGGGGATGTGGGCAGGGGGAGGCTTCCGGTGACCCTACGGGAAACCCCGCAGAGGCTCTGGGGGCAGGATTCATGGCTATAGGGCAGGAGTCACTGTGAGGTGAGGACAGAACCATTCGGAGTCGCCATCCACGGGCAGATGCGGTTCTACAGGGTGAGCCAGGACAAGGCATGCCCCAGCACTGACTTGAAACTGTCCTGAAGCCACTGGAGCTGGTGTCCCAGGCAGAGAGGTCACACAGGCAGAGCTCTGAGTGCCAGAGACGTGGGACTCATCAGGTAAAGGAAAGGAGGGTTTCAAAAATTTGGGATCGGCCAGAAAAGCACCTGAAGTAAGGCCTGATTGAGCTTGCCCCTGTGTCTTGAATACCACCTTCTGGGGTGCAGGAGAGGACGTGCAGGCCACAGTTGCAGGCTGGAGTGCAATGGCATGATCTCAGCTCACTGCAACCTCCGCCTCCCAGGCTCAAGCAATTCTTGTGCCTCAGCCTCCCAAGTAGCTGGGACTACAGGCATGTGCCACCATATCTGGCTAATTTTCATATTTTTGGTAGAGACAGGGTCTCACCATGTTGGCCAGGCAGGTCTTGAACTCTTGACCTCAAATGATCCACCCGCCTCAGCCTCCCAAAATGCTGGGATTACAGGCGTGAGCCACCGCACCTGACCAGCAACTGAGAATTTTTGGCATGGATTCTGGCTAAGCTGCACAGAGGGTTTGCATTTTGGTGAGTGGAAAATCGTATCTACCCTCCTGTTAAATGCCATGGTCCCTGCTGTGATCTCTGGTACATTGTGTCTTCATTCTTATTCATCTTAAAGTATTTTCTGGTTTCTGTTTTTCTTAGACTAATTGGCTATTTAGGAGTGTGTTGTATAATTTCCACATATTTGTGAGTTTCCCAAATTGTCTCCACAAAGTCTCACTCTGTCGCCCAGGCTGGAGTGCAGTGGCGCCATCATGGCTCACTGCAGTCTTGAACTCCTGGGCTCAAGTGATCTTCCCATCTCAGCCTCCCAAGTAGCTGGGACTATAGGCACGTGCCCCTACACCAACTAATTTATTAATTTTTTTTATATAGAGATGGGGTCTTGCTATGTAGCCCAGACAGGCATTGAGCTCCTGGCCTCAAATGATCCTCCCACGTCGGCCTTCCAAAGTGCTGGGATTACAGGTGTGAGTGCTGTGCCCGACTCTTGTCATCGATTTCTAATGTCACTCCCTTGTGCTTGGGGCATGTGCTCTGAGTTACCTGCTCCTTTGCAGGTGTGCTGAAGCTTGCTTTACGGCCTCGCACATGGGCTATCCTGGAGAATCCTCCGTGTGCCCTGGAGAATCACATGTGTTCTGTTGGTGCTGGCAGAGTGTCCACAGGTGTTATGTCTAGTTGGATTGTATTGTTATTTAAATGTTCTCATCTTTCTTTCATCTAGTTTCTTTTTTTTTTTGTTTTTTGTTTTTTGTTTTTTTAAGACGGAGTCTCGCTCTGCCGCCCAGGCTGGAGTGCAGTGGCTGGATCTCAGCTCACTGCAAGCTCCGCCTCCCGGGTTCACGCCATTCTCCTGCCTCAGCCTCCCGAGTAGCTGGGACTACAGGCGCCCGCAACCTCGCCCGGCTAGTTTTTTGTATTTTTTAGTAGAGATGGGGTTTCACCATGTTGGCCAGGATGGTCTCGATCTCCTGACCTCGTGATCCGCCCGTCTCGGCCTCCCAAAGTGCTGGGATTACAGGCTTGAGCCACCGCGCCCGGCCTTCTTTTGTCTAGTTTCTATGCATTAAAATTGAGGTAGTGGGGCTGGTGCGGTGGCTTATGCCTGTAATCCCAGCACTTTGGGTGGGCGGATCACGAGGTCAAGAGATTGAGACCATCCTGGCCAACATGGTGAAACCCCATCTCTACTAAAAATACAAAAACTAGCTGGATGTGGTGGCGGGTGCCCGTAGTCCCAGCTACTCAGAAGGTTGAGACAGGAGAATTGTTTGAACCCAGGAGGCGGAGGTTGCAATGAGCTGAGATGGTGCCACTGCACTCTAGCCTGGCAACAGAGCAAGACTCAAAAAAAAAAAAAAAAAAAAATTAAAGTAGTGAAGTCTCTAGTTACTACTTTGAATTGTCCATTCTCCCTTCATTTCTGTCCATTTTAATTATTTTGGACTTTAATGTTTGAGACTTTAATCTTGCGGAACAATTTAATTTTTTTAATGCTTTAACTTCCCCTGGAATATGATAATGAAGAGGAGAATATATTCAAATGCAGAACATCTTATTGTGGGCATTTTATTAATGAGGTTTATTTTTCTAAACAATTATTATTAAAGTTATTATACCTACAGAAAGTGTATTAAACAGATATTTAAATTTTGAAGAGTAAGATCGAAGCACACGTCTCAAGGAAGACCACCCGGCTTGAGACACTCTGTGGGCACTAACTGGGAAGTTGTCGCGGTGGTCTTTCCTGCGCAGTAACTGCCATCCCCATATTTCTTTACAATTGTGTTTATTGGAAAGTCTTTTTGTATTTTATTTTCAGAGAATCTTTTTTTTTTTTTTTTTTCTTGAGACAGAGTCTCACTCTGTCGTCCAGGCTGGAGTGCAGTGGCATGATCTTGGCTCACTGCAACCGCCACCTCCTGGGTTCAAGTGATTCTCCTGCCTCAGCCTCCCAAGTAGCTGGGCTTACAGGTGCCCACCACTACACCTGGCTAATTTTTGTGTTTTTAGTAGAGATGGGGATTTCATCATGTTGCCCAGGCTGGTCTCAAACTCCCGTCCTCAAGTGATATGCCTGCCTCAGCCTCCCAAAGTGCTGGGATTACAGAGGTGAGTCACTGTGCCCAGCCAATAATCAGAGAATCTTAATGTGACCACTTAATCTCATTGATAACTTCTGATGAGCTCTATCGGACAGGGTGGCTGGACATACTTTGGTATAGTAAATGCAGGAAGGAGAGAATGTTCAGCCTCAGGTGTACTGTGGCCACGGCGTTCATTTAATGAATGTTTTCTTTGGACCCACTTCAGAGCCTCTGGGATCCAAATCTACGTTGCTCGCTGGTGGTCCCAGGATGATACCTGAAGGAGAGGTCGTGTGTCTTTTGGGGTTAGCAGTTAACAGAACCTATTGACATTTAGGCATGTACACCCTTCAACTCAGCCGTACCATAGTTTCATTTCCTTTGGGTGTATAGCCTGGAGTGGGATTGCTGGATCATAGGGTAGTTCTATGTTTAATTTTCTGAGGAACCTCCATGCCGTTTTCCATACTGGCTATACCAATTCACATTCACACAGTGTACAAGGTTTGCTTTTCTCCTCATCCTCACCAACACCTGTTACCTCCTGTCTTTTGGATAGCAGCCGTGCTAGCAGGTGTGAGGAGCTGGCTCAGCAGGGCTTGGCGTGCATGTGCCTGATGCTGGGTGATGGCGAGTGCCCTTCCATGCAGCGATAGAGCTATGCCCTTTCGAGTGTCCATCCTGCAGAAAGAGCTCCCACCTGTGTGCAAGAATGTTCTTGCAGCCTAAATTGAAATAGGAAGAGAAAAAAAAAAAGAGACATCTGCCTAGGTGTGAAACAATGGGGAAATGGTAAAATAATAAATTCTGGAGTGTTCATACAATAAGATTCTAAGCATTCCAGTTAATGCAGTAAAATGAGTTAATTAATGTTAAAATTAATGCACTACATCTCTAGTTATGATATATTTTGGTTCCCAAAGAAAGAAAGTTTTGGGGGAAATGAGGAAAATGATCTTGTTTAAAAACAAAAAAATTGTAGATGGATAGTATGGCACACAGAATCATGGTTCCCTAAATACGTCCATGTCCTAATCCTGTGAACATGTGGATGTTATCTTACACAGCAAAAGGAACCTTGCAGATGTCATGAAGTCAAGGATTTTGCCGGGGAGGTGATCCTGGGTTACGTGGTGGACCCCGTGTCATTCCAGGATGCCTGTGATGGGAAGTCAGGAGGGTCAGTCAGGGAAGGGAATTGAGGACAGAGCAGTGGTTGGTGTGAAGTGATTGCTGGAATGGGCCATGAGCCAGAGAAGGCTGGACAGGGCAAGAACAGAACCTCCTCCGGCGTCTGCAGAAGGAACCTGCCCTTTGATGCCTTGGTTTCAGCCCAGGGAGACCTGTGAGGACTTCTGACCTCCAGAGCTGTAGAGCAATGCATTTGTGTTGTTTTAAACCTCTCAGCTTGTGGCAATTTGTTACAGGAGTGATAAGAAACTAAGAGAGAGAGAGATGATAGATCAATAATCTCAAAGATACGATGAGGAGGTAGGACAAATAGGTTTTTTTCATTTATTACTTTGTGTACATTGGAATTGATTTTTAAAATAATTAACATGTATTACTATTCTAAATAATGAATTTTTAAAATAAAAATATAGCCAATTTTTATCATATGTTTGAATTGTGAGGTAACTAAGACAAGATAGCGTGTAAGACGGAAGAAATTGGATAAACGACTTTCTTGGTGAAAGCAGCTCTTCCTTTTCTCTCCTGCAGTTTGCAAAAGAACTTCTGAAACAATGTGTGGTTTTCAGGTAGAATCTTCAGATACACTGGGAAGCTCTTACAAGCGTCCATAAACAATAACTTAAAAATATATTGCATTTTATATTAGATTCCTTTGGAGCAAAGGGATAGAAGGAAGGAAGGAGAGATAGGAGGAGTATATATGTTTCCTAATAGAGTGTGATGAGACATTCGGGGCTTTTTCAAACACTGGAAAATTTGAGCCATAGGGGAGATATATGTTTTCTCTATATATATATAATATATAATTATAATATATATTATATATAAAATAAATAAAATTATATATAATAAAATATAAAATAATAAATATAAATATAAAATTATATATAAAATATATTTTATATAAAATATATAATATAATAAAATTATATATTATATATTTTATAAAATAAAATATAAAATATAATATATATTATATATAATAAAATATAAAATATAATATATATTATATATAATAAAATATAATATATAATATATGTTAGGCTATATATCTATATTATATATATTAGGCTATATATTAATCTATATATATATATTAGAGTATATATTAGTATAAACTAATCTCTGTATTAGGGTCTCCAGAGAAACAGAACCAATATGAGGTATATATCTATAGCTATACCTATATCTGCATTTGAGAGAGATTTATAATGAGGAATTGGCTCAGGTGTTGTGGCGGCCGGGAACTCCCACCATCTGCCGTCTGTAATCCTGAGACGCAGGAGAGCTGGTGGCGTGGGACGGGGTGAAGAGCCAGTGAAGTCCCAGAGTCTGAAGCAATAGCCCGGAGCTCTGATGCCCGCGGACAGAAGACGATGAATGTCCCAGCTCAAGAACAAAGAGGGAGAAGTTTCCCTCAGGTTCCGTCCTTCCACCTTTTTTTTTTCTCCTCCATATAATCTTGCTCCTCCTAAACACCTTTCTCTTCTATTCAGGCTCTGAGTGAGTTGGAGGTTGCCTGCTCATGTTGGTGAAGGCAGCACCCAGAATCATGTTTTACTAGCTATCTGGGCATCCCTTAGGGCCCTCAGGTTGACACAAATATTAACCATCACAGCTGGGCATGATGGCTCATGCCTGTAACTCCAGCACTTTGAGAGGCTGAGGCAGGTGACCAGCCTGGGCAACATGGCAAAACCCCATTTCCACAAAAAATACAAAAATTAGCCTGGCATGGTGGCATAGGTCAAGTTACAAAATTGCTCCATCACCACAATGGCCTCCCTTTGAAGCCAGCCTCCTCCTCTTCCTCCCTGTCCTTGTCATGTGAATGGAGTCATACAGTATGGTGTGACCTTATGGGACTGGCTTTTCCCGTCAGCAGGATACCCTTGAGGGCTGTCTGTGGGCATCAGTAGTTTGTTCTTTGTAAAAATTGCTGAGTAGTGTCCATGGCGTGCACCTGCTGAGGTTTGTTAAACTATCATCCTTTGAAGGGCATTTTGGTGTTTCCAAATTTGGGCTATTACAAATCAAGCTGCTGTGGACATCTGTGTAAAATGTTTGATAGACATAAGTTCTCATTAGTCTGAGGTAAATGCACAGGAATGCAATTGCTGGGTCCTGTGGTAAGTGTATGTTTAGTTTATAAATTAAATTAATTACATTTTCTCTGAGACAGGGTCTCATTGTGTTGACCAGGCTGGAGTGCAGTGGCACAGTCACATCTTACTGCAGCCTCAACCTCATAGGCTCAAACAATCCTCCCACCTCAGCCCCCTGAGTAGCTGGGACTGCAGGCACCAGCCACCATGCCCAGCTAAGTTTTTTTATTAAAGTCACTGCCAAACTATTTTCCAGACTGGTTGCACCATTTTACTTTCCCACAGTAACATATGAGAGGTGTGGTTTCTTCACCTCCTTGCTAGCATTTGATGCTGTCAGTATTTATTTTAGCTGCTCTGATAGGTATGTAGTAGTTGTAGGATTTTGACCTACTCTTTCCACAATCATCTGTTTAATCCAACACATATTTGAGGGCCTGCAGTTGGTACAAAAGTGAGGTAGACAGCTCCTCACCCTTTAGGAGTTTGCTGTCTACAAGAGGAAGTAGGCCAAGTAAACAGTGCTGTTCACTGGAGTCGGAGTGTACAAGCATTAGGTTCTAGGTCAGCACCTATGGTTGGAATTTTTTTTTTTTTTTTTTTTTTTTTTTGAGACAGGGTCTGTCTTTCTCCCCCAGGCTGGTGTAGAGTGGTGCAATCTCCACTCACTGCAATCTCTGCCTCCCAGGCTCAAGGGATCTTCCCACCTTAGCCTCCCGAGTAGCTGGGACTACAGCCACCATGCCTGGCTAATTTTTGTGTGTGTGTGTGTGTGTTTTTTTAGGGATGGGATCTTGCTATGTGGCCCAAGTTGGTCTCAAATTCCTGAGCTGAAGCGATCCACCCACCTTGGCCTCCCAAAGTGCTAGGATTACAGGTGTGAGCCACCATGCCCAGCCTGAAAATCTTTTATAGTGAAAATTACTCTTGAAAATTATTAATCTTTGTAGAGTAATAACGAGATCATAATCTTGTACAAAAATTCCACTTTTTAAGAGATACTGACGAAACGATGTCTGGAATTTGCTTCAAAGGGATGGAGGGGAGTCTGTCACATAAGACTGGCCCCGGGGTGGGCAGTCACCGATGCTGGGCGATAGCTGATGGAGACTGATTGGTCATATGAGTCTCCCCGGCTTGTTGAGTTTGAAATTTTCTATATAAAGGTACTTTTAAAATCCTTGAAAATCCTTCATTAGGAACCGCAGTTAAAGACGGTGAAATGATCCTGATAAGACAGCTTTTCCTGCAGTATCACTGGTTCTCCAGTGGATACCCGGGGAAGAAGTGGCTCATGGAGGAGGGCCACCCAGCAGACACACCGACCTCAGCACAGAGACGCGCCCACCCTGGGCTGAGTGTGGAAACAGACCAGACGCCGGACAGTGGTGTTGAGATGGGTAGAGGTGCAGTCAGGAGCACTTCTTCCCTACCCACGTGGGCCGGTCAGAACGTTTGAAAGAGGCCCAGCAGATGTGGGAGAGCATCCCCCAGTTACCAGCAACACTGAGGTTGGTGTGAGAGTCACATGAGCATGCATGCTTCTCCTCCTAGCCCAGACATTGGAAGGGTTCATTCGAAGCAGAATCTGAGACTTCAGGCCTGGCGCGGTGGCTCACGCTTGTAATCCCAGCACTTTGGGAGGCCGAGGCGGGCAGATCACCTGAGGTCAGGAGTTCAAGACCAGCCTGGTCAACATGGTGAAACCCCATCTCTACTAAAAACACAAAAATTAGCCGGGCATGGTGGCATGCCTATAATCCCAGCTACTCAGTAGGCCGAGGCAGGAGAATCACTTGAACCCAGGAGGTGGAGAGGTGGAGGTTGCAGTTAGCAGAGATCACGCCATTGCACTCCAGCCCGGGCAACAAGAGCCAAGACTCTGTCTCCAAAAAAAAAAAAACAACAGGAATCTGAGACTTCAGAGCAGACTTACAGAGGTCACAAATATTGATATTACCAATTTTAAATCTTTGCTAACCTGAAAGGTAAAAACAAAAGGTTATATTTTTTAACTGACAAAATTTGTAAACTTTCAAAATGGTAAAATTGGAACATTTTATGATTAAAAATACATTCTATACTATGACAGTTCAAATATATGAACTGTGATAGTTCATATATATGTATGAACTGTGATAGTTCTATCACAGTGATAGAACAGTGATAGAACTATCACAGTTCATACATATATATATATATATATGAACAGAGACATGTCCACCCTGGGCTGAGTGTAGAAACAGACCACACTTTTATATATATATATACACACATTCATATATATGAACCGTGACCTTGTTCACATATATATTTACACGCACACATTTGTGTCTGGGTGTGGGTGCCTATTCTGTTTGGGTTGCTATAACAAAATGCCTTAGCCTGGGTAATTTTTGGACAACAGAAATGTATTTCTCACAGCTCTGGAATCTGGGAAGTCCAAGATCAAGGCACCCTACATTCTGTGTCTGAGGACTCTGCTTCATGGATGGTGTGTCTTGCTGTGTCTTGTTCATTCTTGCTGTGTCTCCACATGGCAGACGGGACAAACAGGCCGCCTTGGGCACTGGTTTCCTTCATGGGGGTGGACCCTCATGCTTTAAGACTTCCTAATGGCCCCTCCTCTTAATATGATCACATTGGGGACTAAGTTTCAAACTATGATTTTGGGGAGACACCAACATTCAGACAACAGTAGAGTATTTGTATATCTTTCTAACCATCTATCTTATCTATATTTAATTTATATGGCAGAATTTTTCAAACTGTGAGCTGAGACCCATTAGTAGGTTGTGAAATGTATTTAGTGCTTTGCATCTAGCATTAAAAAGAAGAAGATGACAGCCGGGTGCAGTGGCTCATGCCTGTAATCCCAGCACTTTGGGAGGCCGAGGCAGGAGGATCTCTTGAGCCCAGGAATCCGAGACCAGCCTGGGCAACATAATGAGACCCACCTGTGCAAGAGGTAGGGGGAAAAAAAATAGCCAGGCTGCTGGCACACACCTGCAGTCCAGCCATTTGGGAGGCTGAGGTGGGAGAATTGCTTGAGCACAGGAGGTTGAGGCTGCAGTGAGCTGTGATTGCACCACAGCACTCCAGCCTGGGCAACAGAGTGAAACCCTGTCTCAAAAAAATAATAATATAATAAAGAGATTTTTAAAAAACCCCAAAACAGTGCATTCCACATAGTAACGACAAATATTAGTTTTAAAAGTTGGGTTTTCCCAATTAAAAAACAAGCAAAGGGCCTGAATTTTTCCAAATAGACATAAAAATGGCCAAGAGGTAATGAAAAGGTGCTCATCATCAGTAACCGTCAAGGAAATGCAAAACAAAACCACGATGAAATATCACCTCACAGTATTAGCATGGCCATTATCCAAAAGACAAGTGTTGGTGAGGGTGTGGGCAAATAGAAACCTTTGCCCATGGTTGGAGGTATAGCCATTTTGGCAAACAGTATGGAGTTTCTGCAAAAAAACAAAACTAGAACTACCACATGACTCAGGGATCCCTCTGCTGGTTCTATCTCTACAGGAAATGAAATTGTTTCTTCTGGTGCTCCTCTCAGTTCATTGCAACATTATTCATAACAGCAAGATACAGAAGGCACTCCTGTCATTGGCTACATGTATGAACCTGGAGGACATGATGCCAAGTGAAATAAGTGAGACACAGAGAGAAACATACTGATGAGCTCACTTGCACATGGAATCCAACAGTCAAATCCCATCTAGAAACAGAGAGTAGAGTGATGCTTCCTGGGGCTGGGGAAAATGGGGAGAGATATGTAAAAGGACACAAACTTGCAGTTATGTAGCATAAATATGCCCATAGATCTAATGTTCACAGGAGGACTGTTTATTATTATTTATTTTTATTTTTTGAGACAGAGTCTCACTCTGTCACCTAGGCTGGAGTACAGTGGCAGGATCTCAGCTCATTGCAACCTCTGCCTCGTGGACTCAAGCGAGTCTCTTGTCTCAGCCTCCCAAGTAGCTAGAAGTTTAAGAACTTTAAGTTGGGGACCACCTATACATAAACATTCCACTACGCCCAGCTAATTTTTGTATTTTTGGTAGAGAGTGGGTTCCCCCATGTTGGCGAGGCTGGTCTCAAACTCCTGACCTCAGGTGATCCACCTGCCTCGGCCTCCCAAAGTGCTGTGATTACAGGCGGTGCCAGGACTGTATTTCTTTTTTTCCTTTTTTGTTTTGAGACGGAGTCTTGCTTTGTCACCCAGGCTGGAGTGCAATAACGTGATCTCGGCTCACTGCAACTTCTGCCTCCCAGGTTCAAGCGATTCTTCTGCCTCAGCCTCCAGAGTAGCTTGGACTACAGGTGCGCACCACCACGCTGGCCTAATTTTTGTATTTTTGGTAGAGATGGGGTTTCACCATGTTAGCGAGACTGGTCTCGAACTTCTGACCTCAGGTGATCCACCCGCCTTGGCCTACCAGAGTGCTGGGATTACCGACGTGAGCCACCGTGCTCAGCCGCAGGAGGACTGTAGATGGTATCATACTGTGTGTTGAAATTTTGCCAAGAGTAGATTTTACCCTCACAAACAAACACAAAGAGGGTAGTCATTTCACAATGTGTCTATGAAATCTGTTGCATACCTTGTATACAACCAAAAATCAATTTTTAGAAATTGGCTTCAATCGTGTATGATATATATGTATATGCACATGTATATGAGAGATTATTTATGTATACGTATAACAAGACACATGTTTATGTATAGGTGGTTCCCAACTTAAAATGGCTCAACTCACAATTTTCTGACTTTGTGATGGGTTTATTGTAGTATTAAATACATTTGCAACTTACAATATTTTCATCTTACGATGGGTTTATCAGGACAAAGCCCCATGGTAAGTCCAGGAGCATATTTATGCATACACAGGTATGTGTACATGATACATATTGATATGTATTGATGCTGTGTGTGTATATTGATGCATATGTGTGCTGTGTATGTATGAGGCAAATCTGCGCATGTCTGTGTACATGGTAAATATTTACGTCCGTCTGTGCGTGTCATAGACATAGAACAGGTGGGGTGTAAACAGACGGGCTGGGCCTAGCTGCTCCTTTCCCGCCTCACTCACTCGAGTCTGGCACCAGATTGGCCGCTCCGGGTGCCGACCCCTGCACCCCACCCTGCACCACGCACCCTGCCGTGCACCCCACCCCGGCCCACGCCTCGCACTCCGCCTTCCCTGCATCCCGCCCCGCACCCAAAACCTCCCTCCCCCCGCCGCGCCCCCCGCCGCGCCCCCCGCCGCGCCCCCCGCCGCGCCCCCCGCCGCGCCCCCCGCCGCGCCCCCCGCCGCGCCCCCCGCCGCGCCCCCCGCCGCGCCCCCCGCCGCGCCCCCCGCCGCGCCCCCCGCCGCGCCCCCCGCACGCACCAGGCCCCGCCCACTCCGCCGCGTGCCCAGGTCACCGCCCTCCTCCCCAGGCTCCAGCGCGCCTTGCGGGGCCGCGCACGCTGGCGGAGCCGCCGGGAAGAGCGCCGTGCCGTCGATGGCGGAGGCGCGCACGTCTGCAGGGCCGCGCACGCAGTGACGGCTGACCGCCATCTTCCCTCCCGAGGCGGCAGTTCCAGGTGCAAGCGCCGGGTTTGCTGCCCGCTGGGCGCCCCTGCAGCGGCCGGAGCAGTGGCCGGCGTGGATGAGGGGCAGGCGAGGCAGGGCCGCCCCTCCAGTGTTGCCGCCCCTCCCGCCCCAGGGCAGGGCTGGGAGGGTACAGCCCGGGGGCGGGCTCGGGTCGCCTCCCGGCCGCCGCGTCCTCGCTGCCCTGGGCCGGGCGGGCGGGCGCCGAGAGCCTCCCAGCCCGCCCCGTGCCCCGCCCGCCCGGCTGCTTCCGCGGCGGCGCCGTCCGCACATGGGCTAGGCTGCCAGGATGTTCAGCTTCGAAGGCGACTTCAAGACGCGGCCCAAGGTGTCTCTTGGCGGCGCGAGCAGGAAGGTGAGGCCCGGGTTGGCGGGGCTCCTTCGGCTCGGGACCTGCGCGGCCGGGGCTCGGGGCTGGACTCGGGGCCTCCCTGGCCGGGACTCGGGGCTTCCTCGCCGGATCTCGGGTCAGCCCCGGCAAGGACTCGGGGTTGGATTCGGGGCCGAGACTTGGGGCCAGGACTCTGCCTAGGACTTAGGGCTGGACTCGGGGCCTCCCTGGCTGGAACTGGAGGCCGCGCCCGTGGGGGCCTTGCCTGTCCGCTGTGCTTCGGGACCCGGGCGCGCTGGCCGTGGCTCCCTTCCATGCAGGCGGCCGGGGAACCCTGGCATGCTTTGTGCCACCCAAGGTGAACTTACCCTTTCTGGGTGTTTGCTTTCAGAAATGGGGCTTTCCGTGCTCGCTCCCGCATGGCATCAGGGAGTGGCTGCTTTTCGAATGCCACCTGAAGGGCGTTTTCGGTTGTAGAAGGTGAACGGCGCGCATTTGCTGATGTCGATAATCTCTGAAGTGGAAGCAGAACGCCTCATGAATAGCCACGTGTTTGAATCCAAGACCAGGGCAATTATTCGCTACCAGCCTCCCGGAAACTGTGGAGAGACTCCGGACTTGTATCTGTTGTGATGGGCCATAAGTTGTTCGCATGGTCATTGTTTAGAATAAGGGTAGGCAAACCATGACGCCTCTGTTCTAGTCTAGAATTTCCAGCTGTCTGTCCCTGAAGACGGGCATCGGTTGGTTCACTGGAACCGCTAAGTCTTTGAATGCTGTGTGGTCTTGCTCCCGCCCCTCCCTTCCCACCCCTTCCCATCATTTCTGAAATATTCTTTAAATTGCTTCACCTAGTTTTTGTTGTTTGTCAGTATATTCTGTATATCACAACCACCAGGTAGGCACGTAACGCGGAGTGGATGCTGGCAGGCCAAGGAGGAACTGCTGTTAAGATTGTGCCATGGTGCTGTGTTTGGTAGTTTCTGAGGGTAGAAGGGAACCTGGGTCAAGAGTTGGGAGAGAAGTGTGCCGATCCTTTTTAAGCTTTGAGGTTTGTGTGATGGTGATTGCTTGCAAGTCGCTGTGCTCCACAACTAAGTACTGTGCGGTTACAGGGTGGGCGTGGTAGCACCTAGGGGCTTCCACGTTAATGAAAATTTCTTAAGAGATCAAAGGATTTCTCCGGTTAGAAGAGACTTCCGAGAATCTCTGGACCAAATTTCCTTGCTTACAAGTTGGGAAGGTGAGCTGCAGAGCATTTGAACGAGTGCACATTCACACAGCAAGCTAGTGGCAGACCACCTGAGACTCCATGCCATTTTCATAGCGCGGCGCGGCCTCTGTTGCGGGCATGAACACCCCACGGGCCATGGTTGTTGGTCCGTTTTCACCAAGGAGTGCATCTCTGCTCTGAGGGAGTGAGGTTTCTTATCTGTTGATCAGAATCTCAAAGGAAGATACCCTGAGCTGTGTGAAACAATCACCCCTTTAAAAACAAAACACTTTTTATTGGGGTATAAGGTAAGATACAGTCAGCTTCACAAGCGCTAAGGAGATCCTTGTGCAAGTGAAATTGAAGAGGAAGGGCGTCTCAGCTGGAGGCTAGCTTTAGCCCCATCTCACCAGGAGCTTGCCACAGTTGGCCCTAATTGCTGCAGAGGGGCTGGTGGCTGTAGGTTCCCCCCCGCCCCGGGATGAGGGTGGGAGTGTTGCACTGCTGACCCTGAGCCGAGGGCCATTCTTCTGGGAGAGAGTGGCAGTAAAGAGCCCTTAGTAGCAACTGGCAGCAGCTGGGGCATGGGTGCCCTGGCCTGGTTAAGGAATCTGGGTGGGGACCCAGCTGTATGTACAGCTTGAAGGATTTTTGCATATGGACACTCTCCTGTAGAGGGAATACCACTCACATCAAAGGAAGACCATTCCCAGCATTCCAGAGGCTCCCTTGCACTCTCACCCTTTAATTACAGTCATGTGTGACTTAAAGAGGGGGACACTGTCACTAGGCCAATTGGTTGTTGTGGGACCATCAGAGTGCACTTAACACACACCTAGCTGGTGTTGCCCACTACACACCTAGCGGCTTGGTACAGCCAGTTGCTCCTGTGCTACCCTCCTGGACAGCGTGTTTCTGTACTGAATACTGTAGGCAACTCTTAATGCAGTGGTGAATATTTGTGCATCCAAACATAGATACAGTAAAAATACAAATTATAATCTTATGGTACCACGGTGTTTATGTGGTCTGTTGTTGACAGACTGAAAGGTCATTATGCCGGGTATGTCTGTATTCCAGCCCCACAAAGGTGACTGTCCTCCTGACCTCCGTTACTGTAGATTAGCGTTACCTGTTGAACTTCAGGGTCATGGAGCCACTTGCCGCTTGTCCTTTGTGCCTGGCTTGTTTGGCTTGGCTTCTGTCTTAGAGGCGGATTCCACCCGCCTCTGTGCACGGCACTGCGCTTTGTGTGAACGCACCATGGTTTATTCTGTTTTCTTACAGGCATTTGGCGTGTGTGCCTTTTGGTGCACCTAATACTCTTGTGCTGGGTCCTCGGTTAAATGTATGTTCAGCTGTTGTGCGCACCGCTGCCACAGTTTCCCTATGTCGCATGTCCACAGCGTCTGAAGGTGTCCAGGTTTCCACATCTTTGCCAACACTTGATATTGCAAGCCCTTTAATTTTAGTGAGGAGGTAGTTTCTTTGTGGTTTTAATTTTGTTTCCTGACAACTAATTATGTTGAGCACCTACATATGCTTATTTTCCTGAATTCTCTTTGACTGCCACGTAAGTCCCTTCCCTTGTTGGAAAAATGAGAAGTTATAGTTACTCTTTTCTCACGTCTTAAATTATTATTTGAAATCTTCCCTTTCTGGAGCTTAGTGGAAAATGGAGTAGTTACCATCTGTCGAATAACCTTTTTCTTTTTTCAAGTTAAATACTTTTAGTACTTATTATTTGTATAGATCTGTGTACGACAAGTCTGGCTTGAAGAAGTTTATAATCTTGCTGGGCAGATAAGACTTAAGCAATTAAAAATTAAATAACAATAGAGAGTAATTGCTACATTCTAAATTTCGCTTGATCCTGATTCAGAAAAAGTAAAGTAGTTTGGAGCTTAGCCCTGAAGGATGGGTGGAAGACAAGAAGGCATTCAGGTTTGTGGAGTCGGGGGTGTGTGGAGTAGGTGTAGATTGGATTCCATTGATTCAGAGTCACTTTGGGGAGCTAAACATTGATTACACATGGACATAAAGATGGGGACGATAGACACCAGGGACTACTAGAGGAGGAAAAAGAGGGACAGGGGAAAGGACTGGGGAACTGAACTACCTGTTGGTTACTACGCTCACCCCCTGGGTGATGGGGTCCTTCGTACCCCAAACCTCAGCGTCATGCAGTATATTCTTGTAACAAACCTGCATAGGTACCCCCTGAATCTAAAATAAAAGTTGAATTTTTGTTTTGTTTTGTTTTTTTTGAAACGGAGTTTCGCTCCTGCTGGAGTGCAGTGTTGCCCAGGCTGGAGTGCAATGGCTGGATCTCAGCTCACCGCAAACCTCCGCCTCCTGGGTTCAAACGATTCTCCTGCCCCAGCCTCCCGAGTAGCTGGGTTTACAGGCATGTGCCACCACGCCCGGCTAATTTTGTATTTTCAGTAGAGATGGGGTTTCTCCATGTTGGTCAGGCTGGCCCTGACCTCAGGTGATCCGCCTGCCTCGGCCTCCCAAAGTGCTGGGATTACAGGCGTGAGCCACCATACTCAGCCTGAAATTTAATTTTTTAAGTCACACTGATTTCTACCTTTAAATATTTCTGACATCAGGATACACACTGATAGCATGGTACAGTTTAATTGGTGGTATGTTTTTCTTGGTAGTGTATAGAAGAATATCTTGGGGTAATCTGATTTTAGGTACAGAAATGGACTAAAACTGGCTTAGTAGGCAAAACAAAAAGAAACAAAAACAGGTTTATGAAAGGATAGGTGTGTCTGACGGAATAGCAAGGTCAGAAACACCCAGACAGCATGTCACCACCACAGGAGCCGCTTGTCTTTCTCCGGTAGCTGGGTGTACCCCCTTCTTTGTCTCCTTCATTCCTGGCTCTGCAGACTGGCTTTCTCCATTTCACACACATGGTTTCCTAGCTTAAGCGTCAAGAAAGTTTGATCATAATTACCAATTTTCAGGAGAGGAAAGTCTGATTGGCCTGGGTCATGTTTCCAGCTGATAAGCTCACTCTGAGGGGGTCTTGGAGGCTTAGTTCAAATGGAGCAGACTAGGTGCACCTGTGAGCAGGGGTAGCTTCTTCAAGAAGCAGGGAGTGGTTGTTGACTGAATGCCTGGGTTCCTGTGGGACAGACACAGGAAGCAGTCTGGGCTAGAGATGCAGATTTGGGGGTTATCAACAGACTGGTGGCTTGGAACACAGTTCCCTAAGAGGGCTTGGAGTTTGGGACAGGGTGGGACTCGTGAGGTACTGCAACGTTTAATACGTGTGGGGGTTGGGGGCGGGGCTTACAAAAGAGTCACACCTCCTAGAGTGGAGGACAGCGGTGTCCCGGGAGTGAATCTCAAGGAGGGAGGAGTGACAGGCAGTGCCAAGTGCTGCACAGACACAGAGCCCACTGGCTGCGGAGCTGGGAAGAATTGGGTGATTTGAGCATATTCTGTAGGGTAGTCAGAGTTGGAAGTCAAGAGCATAGCACATTGAAGAGCAGATGGAAAGTCAGAAACAGGGCCGACCGCAGGCCGGATGCTGTGGCACACGCCTGTAATCCGCCACACCGAAGGCTGGGGCGGGAGGATGGCTGGCGTGCGGGAGCTCGAGGCTGCAGTGAGCTGTGATCATGCCGTAGCACCCCAGCCTAGGCAACACAGCAGGACGCCATCTCTTAAAAAACAAGGCAGGGGCGAGGCAACAGGGTAGACCTTTTTTGAAAAGAACCAGAAGATTGGATGATAGAGGGAAATTGGGGGTCTCGGAAGAGTTTTGTTTGTTTTGGGGGACGGGGGAAACAAGTTTATAGACTGGGAAGTGAGGGCGTTAAAAATGTAGGGAAGACAGGAGTGGCATAACTTTCAGAGTCTTGGAGGATACCCGAGAGTGGGGAGAACTGAGTGTGAGCAGGCAATGGGAAGGATTTTGAGACTTAAAGAAGCTAGGGATGGATATGGGTATAGAAAAGTTTGTAGACCAGAGGAACTGAAAATTTGTAACTTTTCGTAGATAGTTCTGACAATAGTGGGAGTAGAATTAAGATCACTTTAATGTTTGTCCAGTGCTTTTTTTAAAAAAATTATTTTTTAGAGCAGTTTCAGGTTTACAATCAAGCAGAGGGTAGGGTTCCCATATGCCTAGTCTCCCTCACCTCACTTTTCTCTGTTACTAGCATCTGGCATTAATGTGGATCATTGGTTACAATGGATAAACCAGTGTTGATGTGTTATTATTAATTGAAGTCCATAGTGTACATTCAGGCTCACACTGTGTGTTGTGCATTGTGTAGGTTTTGAAGAATATGTGATGACATATATCTATCGTTACAGCATTATGTAGAAGAGTGTCACTGCCCTAGAAATCCTCAGTGCTGGCCAGGTGCGGTGGCTCACGCCTGTAATCCCAGCACTTTAGGAGGCCGAGGCAGGCAGTCAGGAGTTTGAGACCAGCCTGGCCAACATGGTGAAACCCCGTCTCTACTAAAAATACAAAAAATTAGTTGGGCATGGGAGGCTGAGGCAGAAGAATTGCTTGAGTCCCGGTGGTGGAGGTTGCAGTGAGCCTGGATTGTGTCGCTGCATTCCAGCCTGCGTGGCAGAGCATGACTCTGTCTCCAAAAAAAAAAAAGAAAAGAAAAAAGAAGGAGGCCTGGCACTTTGGAAGGCCAAGGAGGGTGGATCACCTGGAGTCAAGAGTTAGAGACCAGCCTGGCCAACATGGTGAAACTGTTGTCTCGACTAAAAATAGAAAAATTAGCTGGGCGTGGTGGCAGGTGCCTGTAATCCCAGCTACTCAGGAGGCTGAGGCAGGAGAATTGGTTGAACCCGAGAGGCAGAGATTGCAGTGAGCTGAAATTGCGCCATTGTACTCCAGCCTAGGCGGCAAGAGTGACACTCTTTTAAAAAAGAAAGAAATCCTCATTGCTCTCATGTTCATCCGTCCTTCCCATCCCTGTAACACCTGGCAACCACTGCTCTTTTTACTGTTTCTACTCTAGCCTCTTACACAATGTCATATAGTTGGAGTCATACACTATATAATCTTTTCAGATTGGTTTCTTTCACTTAGTAATATGCATTTAAGGCTCTTTTCATGGCTTGACAGCTCATTTCTTTTTACTTTATTTTTTATCAATTAATAGGCTATTTTTTTTTTAGAGTGGTTTAAGGTTTACAGAATAATTGATGGGAAACTGTAGAGTCCTCAAAACCTCCCCTCAGCTGTACGCTGTTCCTTTGTTATTTACATCTTGTGTCTGTGTGGTACATTTGTGACATTGGATAACTATTGAATTTTAATGAAGTCCAACTCGCCAGTGTTTTTTTCATGGCTCTTGCTTCTGGCCTTGTATCTAAAAAGTCATTATCAAAGCCAGGGTAACCTAAATTTTCTCGTATATTCTAGTAGTTTTATAATTTTGTATTTTACGTTTAGGTCTCTGATACATTTTGAGTTAATTTTTGTGAAGGGTATAAAATCTGTGTCTAGATTTTTAATTTTTGAAGTTTTTTTGTTTGTGGATGTCGTTAGCACCGTTTCTGAAAAGACATTCCCCGACTCCATTGAATGCCTGCCTTTTCTCCTTTGTCAAAGATCAGTTGGCTATATTTTTATGGATCTATTTCTCTTTTGTTTTTTTGAGACGGAGTCTCGCTGTGTCTCCCAGGCTGGAGTGCAGTGGCGCAATCTCGGCTCACTGCAACCTCTGCCTCCTGGGTTCAAGCAGTGCTCTGGCCTCAGCCTCCCAAGTAGCTAGGATTACAGGTGTGCACCATCACACCTGGCTACTTTTTGTAGTTTTAGTAGAGACAAGGTTTCACCATGTTGGTCTGGCTGGTCTTAAACTCCTGACCTCGTGATCTGCCAATTTCGGTGTCCCAAAGTGCTGGGATTACAGGCATGAGCCCCCGTGTCTGGCCTTTATGGGTCCATTTCTAAACTCTGTTATGGCTTTATTCTCTCCTCCACTGATCTCTCTCTCTTTTGTCAATACCATACCATCTTGATTACTGTAGATTTATAGTAAAGTATAATACTTAGTGTATGTACTAAACTTTTTAAAATTTGAGACGGAGTCTCCTGTTGTCCAGGCTGGAGTGCAGTGGTATGATCTTGGCTCACTGCAACCTCTGCTTTCTGGATTCAAGTGATTCTTCTACCTCAGCATCCTGAGTAGCTAGGATTATGGGCATGTGCCACCATACCTGGCTAATTTTTGTATTTTTAGTAGAAACGGGATTTTACCATGTTGGCCAGGCTGGTCTTGAACTCCTGACCTGAAGTGATCTGCCTGCCTTGGCCTCCCAAAGTGCTGGGGTTACAGGCGTGAGCCACCGCGCCCAACCATAGGAAGCATTGATGTCTGGCAGTGTAAGTCCTTCGACTTCCTTCTTCTTTAGTATTGTGTTGGCTCTTCTGGATCTTTTGCCTCTCCATAAGAGGCAGTTTGTTGATATTCACACACACACACAGACACAAAACCTGTTGGAATTTTGATTGGGCTTGCGTTGAGTTGGTAGATGAAGTTGGGAAGAACTAAAATCTTGACAGTGTTGAGCCTTCCTATCCATGAATATGGAATATCTCTTAATTTGTTTAGTTCTTTTTTTTCTTTCATTGGTTATATAGTTTTCCTTATATATACCTTATACATGTTTTGTTAGATTTATACCTAAGTGTTTATTTTTGGGAGGTGCTAATGTGAATGGTGTTGTGTTTCAGTTTCAAATTCCAGTTCATTGCTTATGGGTAGAGAAGCAGTTGACTTTTATGTATATTAACCTTATGTCCTGAAATCTTGCTATAACCACTTCTTAATTCCAGGAGGGGTTTTTGGTTGATCTTTGGAATTTTCTGCACAGATAATCATTTCATTTGCAGCCAAAGACAGTTTTATTTCTTCCTTTCTGATGTGTATGCCTTTTTTTTCCTTCTTTTTTCTTTTCTAAGACCGTCAGAAAGCAATGCGTTTTATTGTCTTACTGCATTAGGTAGGATTATAGTTGAAAAGGAATGGTGAAAACTTGCCTTGTTCTCAATCTTAGTGGGGAAGCTTTGAGTTTCTCATCATTAAGTATGATGTTTGGTGGGTTTTTTGGTAGATATTCTTTATCATATTGGGGAAATTCCCCTCTATTCCTAGATTGCAGAGTTTTTATTGTGAATGAATGTTGGGTTTTGTCAGATGCTTTTTCTGTATCTGTTAATGTTACATGTGATTTTCCTTCTGCAGCCTGTGGATATGATGGATCATATTAAGTCATTTTAGAATATTGAGCCTGTCTTGCATATCTGGGATAAATCCCACTTGATTGTGATGCGTAATTCTTTGTATACATTGTTAGATTGAGCTTGTTGATATTTCGTTCAGGATTTTTGCATCTGTTTTGATAAGGGACATCAGTTTGTGGAGTTTTTGTGATGTCTTTGTCTGGTTTGGTATTAGGGTGTTACTGGCCTTATGGAATGAGGATACTCTAGGGCCTACCAAAACCAATTACTGTTGTTTTGTTTTGTTTTGTTTTGTTTTGTTTTTTTGAGACAGTCTCCCTCTGTAACCTAGGCTGGAGTGCCTGGAGTACAGTGGTGCGATCTCACTGCCACCTCCATCTTCTGAATTCAAGTGATTCTCCTGTCTCAGCCTCCTGAGTAGCTGGGATTACAGGCGCCACCACCTTGCCCAGCTAATTTTTCTTGTGTTTTTAGTAGAGATGGGGTTTTGCCATGTTGGCCTTGCTGACCTTGAACTCCTGGCCTCAAGTGGTCTGCCCGCCTCAACTTCCCAAAGTGCTGGGATTACAGGTGTGAGCCACCGTGCTTGACCTCATTTACTCTAGTTTTAATTCCTCCCCTTTGATAGGTCTAGATTGTTAAGATGATAAGAACTTGATTGCTTAGCTTTGTAAAACTGCCTTCTATTATATAATTGAAGGGATTACCTAGATTACCTAGAATATTTTAAAACATTTTATGCTATTTTGTTTTTAAAAGCATGCATGTAATGCATGTGTTAGTATAATGCTCCATATACATTGCAGTGGAACATAAAAACTTTTTCTTACAGATCTGGCATCAAATAAAGTCAATATTTTCTTTTTTTTTTTTTTTTGAGACGGAGTCTCGCTGTGTCGCCCAGGCTGGAGTGCAGTGGCCGGATCTCAGCTCACTGCAAGCTCTGCCTCCCGGGTTTTTACACCATTCTCCTGCCTCAGCCTCCCGAGTAGCCGGGACTACAGGCGCCCGCCACCTCGCGTGGCTAGTTTTTTTGTATTTTTTAGTAGAGACGGGGTTTCACCGTGTTAGCCAGGATGGTCTCGAACTCCTGACCTCGTGATCTGCCCGTCTCGGCCTCCCAAAGTGCTGGGATTACAGGCTTGAGCCACCGCG
Source organism: Macaca mulatta (assembly GCF_049350105.2). Lineage (NCBI taxonomy): Eukaryota > Metazoa > Chordata > Mammalia > Primates > Cercopithecidae > Macaca > Macaca mulatta. Next base: position 196,609,175 of record NC_133408.1, read on the forward strand.
CCCGGCCAAGTCAATATTTTCTAAGATCAAATTAGTTCCTTTTTTTCTTCTTCTTTTTTTTTTTTTTCCGTTTAAGAGACAGGGCCTCACTGTGTACCCCAGGCTGGAGTGCGGTAGCTATTCACAGGCATGATCGTAGTGCACAGCAGCCTCAAACTCCTGGTCTCCAGCGATTCTCCTGCCTCAGCCTCCTGAGGAGCTGGAACTCCAGGCTTGCCACTACCCAACCCCAGACTGACTCTGAAAATGTTGATTGACTGTCAGGACTGGTATTATTTAGCAACACTGTATTTGTTCCCTTGAATACAGTTATGCTGTATCCTGTACATGTAGGAGCAGAAGACTGTAGTTCCCTGCTACAGATAAGGTCAAGAATTCTTTTTTTTTGTTTTTCTGAGGTAGAGTTTTGCTCTTGTCGCCCAGGCTGGAGTGCAGTGGCGCGATCTCGGCTCACTGCAACCTCCGCCTGGCAGGTTCAAGCAATGCTCCTGCCTCTGCCTCCCGAGTAGCTGGGATTACAGGCACCCGCCACTGCGCCCGGCTAATTTTTGTATTTTTAGTAAAGACGGGGGTTTCACCGTGTGGGCCAGGCTGGTCTCGAACTCCTGACCTCAGATGATCCACCCACCTCAGCCTCCTAAAGTGCTGGGATTACGGGCGTGAGCCACTATGCCCGGCCAGGAATTCAACCGATTTTTAAAAATAGAAACCAAGCAGAATGGAAGGAGTGAGACTTGAGACTAATTGTCTCATTTTCTTTGGACATTAAATCTGGGCGTACAGGGAAGTGGGTAAAGTACGATACAAAATTTAAGGAGACACTGTCAGGTTCATGCACAGGCTGACTCTGCAGTGGCACATCCCTGAGAGTGAATGCCTCCTTAAATTTGTGCCTTAGGCATCTGGCTTGCCTCATCATATCCCCTACTTGGCTTTGACCACTTGAATGTGTGCTGATTTTCTTGAGTTACAGTGCGAATCGCCAGCTAGGATCTTTAAAAGGTTAAAAAATAGATGGTCTCATAAGACTGTAGAATAGCCTCAAAAGAAGTTCTTGCAAAAGCTGTAAGGAGCTTCCCTCTGTGACTTTTCTTTAATTCTTCTATTATAGAATGTAGGCACCTAGGAATTTGGAAGTGGGGCATCTTATTCTTTGACTGTGACCTGTGTTGTATACTGCCTTTAAAGCAACTGCTTTCTGCATGCCTCTGTTCTCTTCAGGCCTCCAAATGCCACCCTTTACCATTTGTCAGCATGAAGGAGAAGCCATGCTTTCCATAGCCCATCACCTTTGGTGGTGGTCAAATTACAGGCGGTAATGCCTGCTGCTGCTGAGGGCATACGTACAGACACTGGGCATAACCCACCTAGGGTTGGTTATAACAGGTTTATCAAGAGTCTAACAAGGCCAGGCATGGTGGCTCACACCTGTAATCCGAGCACTTTGGGAGGTGGAGGCTGGCAGGTCACTTGAGGTCAGGAGTTCCAGAGCAGCCTGGCCAATGTGGTGAAACCCCATCTCTACTAAAAATACAAAAAATTAGCTGAGCGTGGTGGCGCCCACCTGTAATCCCAGCTACTCGGGAGGCAGAGGCGGAAGAATCGCTCGATCCTGGCAGGCAGAGATTGCAGTGAGCCGAGATCATACCACTGCTCTCCAGCCTGGGTGACAGGCCAAGACTCTGTCTCAAAAAAAAAAAGTCTAACAAGATACGTCCCCTCTGATCCAGCAGAACAAATTTCTACATTTAGAAATGTAAAAATGTATTCTAGTGAACTAATATGCATAGGAGAAGATGCATGGGAAAGGTGATTTTATGGCGTTACTTATAATACTGAAAAATACTGAAACAGCCTACATGTCTAAATATGGGACATTTGTTAAATAACCGTTAATATAACAATGCAGTGAAATACTATGCAGCCATTTAAAGTGGTCATGATGTATATTAATGTCTATCATTAATTTATTAGCATACTTATATTTATGAACATTATTTTTTGTTAATGGAAATAAGTAGATTACAAAACAGTATTGCAGTCTGCATTTAAATTATGTTAATCTGAACAGTCAAGATAGCTACTTTCCCAGTTTCTTTTTTTTTTTTTTTTTTTTTTTGAGACTGAGTCTGGCTCTGTCGCCCAGGCTGGAGTGTGGTGGCCGGATCTCAGCTCACTGCAAGCTCCGCCTCCCGGGTTCCCGCCATTCTCCTGCCTCAGCCTCCTGGGTAGCTGGGACTACAGGCGCCCACCACTTCGCCCAGCTAGTTTTTTTGTATTTTTTAGTAGAGACGGAGTTTCACCGTGTTAGCCAGGATGGTCTAGATCTCCTGACCTCGTGATCCGCCCGTCTCGGCCTCCCAAAGTGCTGGGATTACAGGCTTGAGCCACCGCGCCCGGCCTCCCAGTTTCTTAATTTCCACTGAATGAAAGAAAGATACTCGTTGCTTATTGCTGTGTAATAGAGCTTAAAGCAATACGTTTTTGTTACCTTGGTCAGTTCTGTGGGGCAGGCATCTGGATCCACTTCGGGGCTGGCCTATTCACAAGCCTGGAAGTTAGTGCTGGCCGTTGGCAGGAGAGTCAGTTCTCGGCCGCTTGCGGGGCTCCTTAGGGATACCGTGTCCTCATGGCAGCTGGCTTCCCGCTAAGCTGCTGACCAGACAGAGCAGGGAGGAAGGGCAAAGCCTGTGGTGACTGACCGTCTCAAAGCCACACACTGTGACTTTGGTCATAGTGAATTTGTCCAGCCCACTCTTGGGGTGAGGGAAATCGGGCTCCACCTCCTGAAGGGAAGCAATAGCAAAGCATTTGTGGAAATAATCCTAAAGCCACCGTAGAAGGGAACTTCGGTTTTAGCTAAGTCGTAAATGTTAGCACTGCAAAACAAATATGCTGTGTTTTCTGTCTCAGCCTGTTAGTTAAAAGTTGTGGTTTTCCTTCTTACCTCTTTCCTTCTATATCAGTAGTTATTGGCTACATAAATAACAACACAGTGAGTTAAAAAGCAGGCATTGTCAACATACATTTTGGTGAATGTGAGTTCACTCAGAGGAGATTGTATAGCTCTTTGGAAATGTAGCAAAGAAATTGGCATACTAGGAGCAGCTTGAAAAACAAGCAAATAGAGAACTGACTTAAAATGCCGTTTTTCTAGATGAGCCCTCCTGATCACGTGCTGTCTTTTCTTGTGAACTCTTACCTTCTCCCTTATGCTGCTTGGAAACGTTTAGGTTCCTGCATTACCCTGCCTGAAATACTATTAAACCGTTTAAGTATCTTCCTCAAAAAAGCCTGGTAGAACCATAAGGAGTCATTTGTTTGTAACGATGCAAATTCACTGATTTAGATCATTTAACTTTTTAATCCATTTGCTCTTGGAGAGAAGAGGGGCCTATGCAGTTGGACCAAGGGGAGTCAATGATTTTGGAGTTAGTCAGTCCTTGGTTTGTCACCATGACAACCGTGGGGCAGGCGGTGGCCCTGTCATGACGGGGAGGAGAGGTGAGGGAAGTGAGAAGCAGTGGAGCATCACAGAAAAGTGGCTGTCATCTGAGAACACTTCCGCATAGCCTTGTACCCAGAAGTTGGTTTACCTTCTGTTCTAGTACCATGTGTGTATCCTATTTCCGGATCCCCAAGCAAGCATCAGTTTCTGTGTGCTGGACTGGGTGGGAGTCTTAGGACTATTTACATATTAACATTACTGTCACCAGTTAGAGGGACAGCATGGGCAAAGGTGTCCAACCATGGAGACAGGGTGTTCAGCTACAGGTTGTGGTCAGAATGGGGGTGGGCAAAGGGTGTGGGCAAAGTAGAAGAGAAGGCTGGAAGGAAGGTAGTCAGGGACAGAGCTGGGAGGAAGGTAATCAGGGACAGAGCTGGGGGGCGGGCATTGTAGGCCACACTAAGGCATACTCAGGGAGGACTGGAAAGCCGCTAAAGGGTTTTAAGCACATTAATGAGACTTAGGTTTTAGAGATGCGTGGGGGGCAGTTTGGGTGTTTGATTCTAGGGAGGCAAGGCCTGAAGCCAGGGAAATCAATGGAGAAGCACCCGCACTTGTGCCTGAAGAGCAATGAGGGCCTAAAACCTGCAGAGGGCATTTTCTTTCTTTTTTTTTTTTTAATTATACTTTAAGTTCTAGGGTACGTGTGCATAACGTGCAGGTTTGTTACATATGTATACTTGTGCCATGTTGGTGTGCTGCACCCATCAACTCATCAGCACCCATCAACTCGTCATTTACATCAGGTATAACTCCCAATGCAATCCCTCCCCACTCCCCCCTCCCTGTGATAGGCCCCAGTGTGTGATGTTCCCCTTCCCGAGTCCAAGTGATCTCATTGTTCAGTTCCCACCTATGAGTGAGAACATGCGGTGTTTGGTTTTCTGTTCTTGCGATAGTTTGCTGAGAATGATGGTTTCCAGCTGCATCCATGTCCCTACAAAGGACACAAACTCATCCTTTTTTATGGCTGCATAGTATTCCATGGTGTATATATGCCACATTTTCTTAATCCAGTCTGTCACTGATGGACATTTGGGTTGATTCCAAGTCTTTGCTATTGTGAATAGTGCCGCAATAAACATACGTGTGCATGTGTCTTTATAGCAGCGTGATTTATAATCCTTTGGGTATATACCCAGTAATGAGATGGCTGGATCATATGGTACTTCTAGTTCTAGATCCTTGAGGAATCGCCATACTGTTTTCCATAATGGTTGAACTAGTTTACAATCCCACCAACAGTGTAAAAGTGTACCTATTTCTCCACATCCTCTCCAGCACCTGTTGTTTCTGACTTTTTAATGATTGCCATTCTAACTGGTGTGAGATGGTATCTCATTGTGGTTTTGATTTGCATTTCTCTGATGGCCAGTGATGATGAGCATTTTTTCATGTGTCTGTTGGCTGCATGAATGTCCTCTTTTGAGAAATGTCTGTTCATATCCTTTGCCCACTTTTTGATGGGGTTGTTTTTTTCTTGTAAATTTGTTTGAGTTCTTTGTAGGTTCTGGATATTAGCCCTTTGTCTGATGAGTAGATTGCAAAAATTTTCTCCCATTCTGTAGGTTGCCTGTTCACTCTGATGGTAGTTTCTTTTGCCGTGCAGAAGCTCTTTAGTTTAATTAGATCCCATTTGTCAATTTTGGCTTTTGTTGCCATTGCTTTTGGTGTTTTAGACATGAAGTCCTTGCCCATGCCTATGTCCTGAATGGTATTACCTAGGTTTTCTTCTAGGGTTTTTATGGTATTAGGTCTAACATTTAAGTCTCTAATCCATCTTGAATTAATTTTCATATAAGGAGTAAGGAAAGGATCCAGTTTCAGCTTTCTACTTATGGCTAGCCAATTATCCCAGCACCATTTATTAAATAGGGAATCCTTTCCCCATTTCTTGTTTTTCTCAGGTTTATCAAAGATCAGATGGCTGTAGATGTGTGGTATTATTTCTGAGGATTCAGTTCTGTTCCATTGGTCTATATCTCTGTTTTGGTACCAGTACCATGCTGTTTTGGTTACTGTAGCCTTGTAGTATAGTTTGAAGTCAGGTAGCATGATGCCTCCAGCTTTGTTCTTTTGACTTAGGATTGTCTTGGCAATGCAAGCTCTTTTTTGGTTCCATATGAACTTTAAAGCAGTTTTTTCCAATTCTGTGAAGAAACTCATTGGTAGCTTGATGGGGATGGCATTGAATCTATAAATTACCTTGGGCAGTATGGCCATTTTCATGATATTGATTCTTCCTATCCATGAGCATGGTATGTTCTTCCATTTGTTTATGTCCTCTTTTATTTCACTGAGCAGAGGTTTGTAGTTCT